>NC_046377.1:3865421-4180421 GCF_011125445.2 Fundulus heteroclitus | reverse complement strand
CTGATTTCTCCCGTTCTCCAGTTTTGCATTGCATTGAAATGACTGTTGCCAGCTTTTAACTTTTTGTTCTCTCTTTTTCTTCATAGTCTGACGTTCTGTTAGCTGTGACATCATCCAGGGAAGACAGCTCACCCGCTACTACCATCTAATGTAGAACAGATTACTGGATCAATGTGTGCTTCTGTGCTTTTTTGTCTGTCTTGTTGTGTCTCTGCTCTGTCTTCTCTAAGCCCCAGTGGGTCGAGGCAGATGACCGTTCATACTGAGCCTGGTTCTGCCGGAGGTTTTCCTTCCCGTTAATGGGGAGTTTTTCTTTCTACTGTCGCTTCATGCTTGCTCAGTATGAGGGATTGCAGCAAAGCCATGTACAATGCAGATGACTCTCCCTGTGGCTCTACGCTTCCCCAGGAGTGAATGCTGCTTGTCGGGACTTTGAAGCAATCAACTGGTTCCCTTATATAGGACTTTTTTTTTTGACCAATCTGTATAATATGATTGAATTTGACTTTTTAAAGTGTCTCGAGATGACATGTTTCATGAATTGGCGCTATATAAATAAAATTGAATTGAATAGCTCTATCTTAATGTTAGGCTTAATCAAAACAATGACTGAAGTATGACCGGATGCCTTAATATCTACTTTAACAAGTCCATATGTATAACTGCTAGAATTTTTATCTGAATGAAGGTAATTTAAAAAAAATATAGAGTTAATATTTTTTAATTTTTTTACTTTGGGTAGGGGAAAATGGTCAATTGGTGCTCATTTAAACTTACAATGTCCTGTCCTCTTCTCACTCAGTCCGTGAGACCTGACCATGCAAAGGAAGAACACTAGTATTCCACTTTTTGGTTGCACCCTCTGCTGGAGAAGATAATTGCAATGTGACAACTAGCCCCGGTCTCCCCTACAGCCAGGGGGATAGAGTGCCTCATATATTTCCTATTTGTCATACAAAAGATGCTAATTAAAAAGTGAAACTGTTCCCTGTCTGGACTAGAAAAGCATCTATAGCGACTTTCACGGGAGTTCCTCAGTGCTTCCTCTCTCCTTGATGGAAATTTTTGATTACATTTTTACTAAACAAGTGTTACAATCTCCCTTATTGAATAGCCTATAGATGGAGATTCTTATTCATAAGGAAACTGAGATCCAATCTAACCAATAGCTAGATACGCTGCATTGCCTAGCTTTTTTAAGTCTGTTTTAGAAAGTGCAATTATTTGCTCATTTGCTGAAAGAACCGATCCAGAAAGCTGGTCCTGTGCTGAGGATCCACTACCGGAACCGCTGAGCTGATTGTACAGAAAAAAATGCTGCATAAGCTACTGAAGATGATGGATAACTTCCTCCTCTCCAAAACACAGTGAAGAATCAAAAGAGCAAGGGACTTCTTCATGTTCTTTAAGATGATAGCTCCTCAAGATCCTTCCTGCCAGCAGCTCACATTCTTCTACTATATTTTGATTTTTTTTTTATATATTTAAATTTCCCTTAAGGTACTAAGAATTTTTAATATTTATTTTGGCTTGAAATATTGAAGATTTGTGGTTATTTCACACATTTATATGAGACCAAGTGGTTAATATTTTATTGAAGTGTTACACTATTTACTTAAACAACTGCTTATACCAAATCCCCACAATGTGACGTTATACTACTGGTAGGGATGTTGCTGCTTCAAAAAACAAATTTTAATCATTCAACTGATTAAAAATAAGTTAATTCTGCTGAGTTTTCCCCATACTCATGCTATTTTAGACTTTTACATTACATAATCTTTGTTGTCACATTTAACAGCAACAGGTTTTCATCTCAACCTTCATCCTGCCCAGACATTACCCCCCCCCCTCCCCCCAAACAATAAAACACATAATAACGTAATAAAGCTCACGTTTTTTACAATAAACTATCATGTTGCAACTTAAAAAGGTTCTCTTTTTATTCAAAAGACATCTCTCCGCTTCATTTTTTTTCAGGCTTGCATTATGTTACGCGTACATCTGGGCTTTTATTTTTGAAATATTTTTCTGCACTTCCGTGCCAGCCGTGAAAACCGTCTTCTTTCAATCTGAAGAAAAAAATGGAAAAATGAATGGGCAAAATCGAAAAACGGGCCGTTTTTTTCAATAAGTTTTTCTGGTTTTCCGTTTCTAAATTGTGTTGACAAAAACGGAAAAACGGCTTTGTTTTGGAAAAAAATCGAATTGCCTTAAGGTACACGGACCGCACTTCCGTTTTCAACACTTTTTGTTTGCTGCATTTCATTCGGGGGTGTCTTCTTTTTTGTTTGCGTCTCTCTTTTTGTTTGCTGCATTTCATTCGGGGGTGTCTTCTTTTTTGTTTGCTGCATTTTATTTGTTTGCGTCTCTATTTTTGTTTGCTGCATTTCATTCGGGGGTGTCTTCTTTTTTGTTTGCTGCATTTTATTTGCTTTTTGTTTGCCGCATTTAATTTGTGCGCGTGTCTTTTTTTTTGTTTGCATGTTTTCTCTTTTGCTGCGCATTTGCACCTGTCGGCCACCGTAATATTTAGCCACAAAAAGGAGCATCAAAACATCAGGATGGAGGCTTGATATATGTAACCTTATTTTATCATGATCAACCTGTTTTTGGTCTTTTTTTTCCCCCAAGCATATAAAGTGGCTATATACCTTTAAAGCACAGTCCATTCATTTTCAACAGTGCTGAGATGGGATCCCTTCCAGAAGCTGAATGTTGAGCCGCTCCATTTGTTCCAAAATGTCTTTTAAACGGGTAAAAGTAAAATGGGGTATAATTATGGTCTATTGAGCACTGATGAGGTTGAATAACAAAGGACCTTTTCAGGGAAGGTCAGTGTTGTTGCTTTGCTAAAAAAAAACAGGTTGTCTTTCTACATAATTCATATTCTCCAATCAGAGCACACTATTAAGCAAACAGGAGGGGCCACATGTTTGACCGGTTTCCCAAATATGGTTGTAGCTGCATATCATTACTGCAACCAACCCTTTTATTGTGAAGAGACATTTGGCCTGACAAAACAAGTTAACGTTGTTTTTCATGAATTTACATATGCAGCAATATCAACAACATTAAATAGTTTCTATGGTGATGTCATGGCACCTTTGGTTGGAAAAACCCATCTTTGCCTCATCGAACCCAAAGTAACAGGGGTAGGGTTAAGATTCAGGCAAAAACCCCGGAAACACCAAACCCATCAAGAAACTTTATACTGGAACACCAGGATGAACAGACGTAAAGACACTTTTGGGGCCCAGGGTCAAGTTGTCATTCAACCAACTGCAATATTCAGCATTATTTATAAGCTTTGGAAAAAAAAAAAGACTTACCACTTGTTAGGAGGGGGGGGGGAAATCAATATTGGTACAATAACTGCATTCTTAGAATCAATTTTACTGTACAAGCAGGTATAAATATGCAACCATAAAACTGAGTTTACAGGTAGTGTTCAGTAACTAATGAACTAATAAGCCAAAGCTGCACTCACAGTCAAACCACTAAAATTACTGAAACACAAATCACCAGAAAGGAGGGAAAACAAAGAGATTCATGACAGAACCTTCAGTGCCACCTGGCTAAAAGACTGGATCCAGAAACCAAAACAAAACCCATGTTTTCTGTATGATATCCCCCCCAAACTGTAGTACTTTTCTTCAAAGTTGGCTTGTTTCTCTCCTTCTGAAGCACTAAACCGAAATCCAGAGATCCGAAGCGGCTGCTAAGCAGGGAAACAAGCTGGCTGTCAGGCTGCTGCTGCTTTGTCTCCCCCTGGTGGATCTTCTTGTCCCTGACAGGAGGGGACGCTGAACACAAATCACCAGCAGGAAAAGAACTCAACAGGGGTTGGAGCAAGAACATTAGCAGGTTTTTTCATGCGACTCGTTTTTAAAATCTCTGTGTTGACTCCAGGTGTTACTGCAGCCTTCTCTCCTCAGTCCCAGGCTCCAAAGGCGTTAGGAATTGGCAGGACTTGGTCAAGGCTTAATGTGGGTATAAGAATTGAGGAGTGCAATCGCTGGTCCAAAGAAAAAAAAATGGGTGGTGGGGAGGAGTCAGTCACAAGGCTTCAAAGTTTAGGGGTATATACATGATGGGGCCCGCCTTTTACTGCCGACTCTTCAGAGCGTCCACCAGCCTATGAGCAGAGACAGAGCAAATATTCAGCTTAAGTAAACAATGGCAGTCTGTCCTGCTTAGCCAGATCCAGTTCTACCCGCTGTCAGAAACAATGGGTCTGAAGCTACTTCTCTTAATGCTGGTTATAGAGTGCCTTACCACTCCATGGCTTCATCTAGGCCTGTTCCCTTGGTGGCGGAGGTCTTGAAGATCTGCCATTTTCTGTCTTTGAGGGCAGGAAGGCCCAGAGCGTTGGCCACTTCAGTCGGCGTCATGGCCTGGTCCATGTCCTGCTTGTTGGCAAACACTACCAGGATTGCCTTCTTCAGCTCTTCTTCCTGCGAACGCCAATGGACAACAACGTTAGCACACCTAAGTATCTGAAAACTACCAGCCAGCCCTGCTGCTTTCACCTCATCCTGCCAAGAATGACAAATGAACAAAAAGAAAGTGCTTTAGCTAACAACATGTTGGTGCCTTGCAAAAATATTCTATAGGAAACATTTGAAAAGTGAACAGTGTACATTTACAAATGAACATGCTGCTTATTATAAGCGCTAGTTATTCATTACTAATCTAATGTATCACGTGTTTGGCCACCGTCATGCCTACATGTCCCCATTGTGGGACAATAAAGGTACACCTTATCTTATCTTATAGATTAGCACCTAGCGTCTGTATGCTCTGACCGCTAGAACTGAAGTCCAATTTCCTGATTTTCTACACAGTCATGGCCGAAAAAGCTGATTATTTTTATTCAGCCCCATTTCCTCTGATATCCTTGAATAAAATCCATTGAACCAAAGGCTGGTTCACTGGATTTTAACTTAGTAAACAGGTTCAAGGTCTTTTATTTAAATCTGAGTCCTGTGAAGACCTCAGAGGTTTGTTCGAGAACATCAGCAGCTTTATGAGGACCGAGGAACACAGCAAACAGCTCAGGTAGAAAGTTGTAGAGAAGATTAAATTATAAAACAAGACTTGGGAATCCTACAAACCACCATTGAAAACAGAAATGTACCAAAACATGGCAGCGCACCCATATTTATAGGCCAGGGAGGCAGATTATTAATCAGAGAAGCAACCAAGAGGTCAAACTGGAGGATCTTCAGAGATCTACAGCTCAGATCTGTAGACAACTTTTAGTTGAGCGCTTCACAAATCAGCTCTCTATGGCAGGACGACGAGAAGAAAGGCATCTTTGAAAGGAAACCTACAAACTCCCACAAGCCTTGTAGGCAGAACCGCAAACATGTGGAAGAAGATGCTCTTATAACCGGATAGTGAAGCTGGTTTATCATCTGAATGAGCTGCAGCTATTTTGCAAAGATAAATGGTCGAAAGCTTCTGTCTCTAGATATGCAAAGCGGCTAGAGGACATGGAATCGTGGCAAAAACAAATTCCACACAGTACTGACTCAGGGAGGCTGAATATAAATGCACACTACAGCTTTACAGTTTTTCCTTTAAAACTATTTTGAAACCACATCTCCTTTCCTTCCACAAAAACAAAACCTGAGAATTTTCAAAAGGTGTGAATACTTGTAAAGCACCATAATTTCCACATCCAACTCACTTACCTCCAGCATAGCCACCAGCTCCGACTTTGAGATGCCCATCCTGTCGCGGTCGCTGCTGTCGACCACGTAGATCACTGCGTCTGTGTTTGAGTAATAACACCGCCAGTAGGGTCTGACACAGAGGGAGAAACACAGATCAGTAGGTGGCAGAGCTTGTACTACTCAAACCAGAGGCAAACTGCTTATGTGCTGTAACAATGTTTGTACAGTCAACTACCAGCGTGTTTTATGTCGCATGTGGAATCTAAATATAAATCAAACAGAAAGCCTTAATCACGTGCACATATTTACTGCACATACCTGATGCTCGTCTGTCCTCCCAGATCCCACACCTGGAACTTCAGGTTCTTGTATGTGACCGTCTCCACGTTGAAACCGATGGCTGTGGTGGGGAGAAAAAAAGATCTAAAAATGCACCAAACAGGGAAAACGGAACCTAAAAATGGAGATTCGTCACAACTCACATTTGACCTAAAAGTGTCATGCAACACTGATTTACCTGAAAGTTAGTAAGGCTGACAGGATTAAATATCAGTGGGAATTCTGACTTCAATGGTATGACTATAAAACCAGCAAAGCAAGAAACTCCAGCAGTAGAAATGTTGATTTTTGCCACAATGGGGACTTGTTCTGATTTGTTGCAAGAACTGATCTGAAACTGGTTCAGTAATTGATACAAAGGATCTGACAACTTTAACTTTTGTTATTTCCTTTAACCATCTCGTTATGAGAAATAAGGGAGTTTTCGGTCTTCTTGTTTCTTTGTTTTTGTCCTGTTATTTCCCCCATTGATACAAATTGACAAACCAAAGGTCTAAGCAATCAAAAACCTGACTCATCTGTATTTTGACCCACTTTCCAAAATTTCCCATCTGAACTGCGCACAGTTTGTAGCTTCAGAATCCACTTAATATTTAACCTGAGACATTTTACTATGAATATGTTAGTTTAAAGGAAAAATAATCCACTTCACCATTGTCCCAACAACAATCTATACTACTCTCAGTAATATAAAAGATTCCCCTGCCATTTTTATGCTTAATCCAAAAATTCCCTAATTATACTCTTGTTGCTTCCATCGACCATGTGTGCTTTTATGTCTCCTCCTGTAACAATAATTCTCTTAAAAAAATACATTTTAAGCATGAGATTCATTGAGGAATCAGCAGGTGATCAGAAAAACTTTACGCCTGAACAGTCTAGGGCAGCGATTGGCTAGTGGGGGCTTAAAAGCCCCCCCCTCGATCCCATCAGTGAACGCACCAAACCCAAGCACTGACAGGTGACATTAGGTGTTGTGGAAGTTGGCGGTGAAGGAATAATAACCAGCAAGCTAATTTTATCAGCAGAGTATTGTTTTCAAAAAAAATCAGATTACAGACAAAAGATGTAAGAAATATGAATACAGGGTGGCTGTTTATACAGGTTACTACTTTCAAATACATAGTTAAACTTCAGGAAACCGACTGTATCACAAAACACTGTCTTTCCATTTGAAGAGTCCGATTCTGCCTGTTGTGAATAATGACTGGATTTGGGCAGTTTTGATAACCTCACAGCTAAAGTAACAATTTGCTATCAAGAAACATGCAGAGACTGCCGTTTACAGTTAGTAATAATAACTGTGCTAGTAATAATGATAATAATAATCACTAATATAAAATACCAAAGATGGATATGTCAGCTCTGCTGTATTGATTTAAATACTTGTGAAATCATGTTTTATTGTAACACAGACTGCTCTCATCACATCTAGCTATAATTTACTTGCTGATCCATCACAGAAAGGTTTCTTAAATGTCCTCTATGTAACTAATAATCAGTCTAACTCATAACAATTAATCAGAACTTTTTTAACAACCAAAACATTGGACAGGGTTATTATTGATTTTAAATGGATCTTGTGGGACAAAAACAAAATGAAACACTGAATATATTCTGATTAGGTGAATTTTGTATCCATCTTGAATATGGGTTTGCTGTAATCCTTTGTACTTGTGTTTAATTCATTTACAGAGCGCCTTATCCCATAACTTAGAGGAATTTATTATAATTGCAGATTTCCAGAAACCATGTTGCACTATGTTTTGCTACATGGTTAAGAAAGCTAAATGTTTGCCCACAAAGGCAGATATATACACTAAAATGTCTGATCAGTAAATCTACACAAATGGCCTTTTTCTTATTATGTAGAAAATTGGTCTGAAACCAAAATTCAAGTGCAGCGAGAGAGGAAAAAGCTGTACATACTGGGAATGGTGGTGACCACCTCTCCAACCTGCAGCCTGTACAGAATGGTGGTTTTGCCAGCACCGTCCAAGCCCAGGATCAAAATCCTCATCTCCCGGGTGCCAAACAGGCCAGAAAAGAGACTGGAGAAGAAACCCCCTGGGGAGGGAACACACAGGATGTACTTTAGATCCACTCTGTCCAGAGTTATCTGATTGGTTCATTTTGCAACATATTACACCTGGATAAGTGAAGAGGGAATGGTGAATATAAAAGCACACAAGAGGACTTTAAAGCACAAAAATACGCGTATGAATAAAAATGCTTAGTCGTGTATTTTATTATTATTATTTATTGTTACCATTACATTTTATTTCTCGCAAAAGTCGCGATTAGTCAGATTGAACAAGCTAGCTCAGGTTAGCTCCTTGTCCCTAAAGCGTGGGGGTTTTAAGACATAATGTCGTACTTTTTTACTTCTACCACGAGTTCCTTCACATGTATCCAAAGGAAAAAGCGCTAAGGACTGTATAGAGAAAACTGCCGTCAGCCGCAAAGGACGTTAAAATCTGCACTGTAAACAATTAGCCATTAGCATTAGCTAGCCAGGCTGGCATCAGCTGCATCTCGCGTAAAGCGGAAGCAGAACACGCACGTGTACCATTGGTGAATAGCTCGTACATATAATTTTCGTGTATAGGCTAATAAATAAAAGTCACGTTTAATAAAATACTAAAATTACCTACCCATTTCGCTAGAAGCCTGCTCCTCGAGTTAACTGTGTGCTGTTTCCAGGTTAGTTCCGTCTGGCTGACGTGTCGCTCGAGGACGTCACCAACTCTCGCGTGGATTTAGGCTTGCAACATTCGAGACAGCGACATTTTTGTGTGTGAAACAGCAAAACAATCAGATAAATATTTATTTGCAATAAAACTATATATATATATATATAATCTGGTAAAAGTTTTATCTACATTTTTTGGCTGCGTAGTTTGTTAGAGAATATGAATGTTTTCATCGAAAGTGTGACTCCGGAAAAGAAGACCGATAAATTGGCCGACCGCTATGCGCAGGGCTGCATTCAAGAAGCCAAGACGGACCTGCGTTCCTAAATGTGCAACAGCAGTTCTGCGTGAGGGAGATGGAACAATAACTGCGGGGGTCGTTTTGAACGCAGCTCACCTCAGTCGAAGGAGTTGCCCTCTCCAAACAGCATCAAATTTATGATCGCTGGAGATTAGGAAGGTTTCCGAGCTAAACGTGAAAAGTGCTGCGCGTTTGGGTGAACGCGAAGCGAAATGCAACCCTGGTGAACAGTTTGGGAATAAAACTTCAATCTTCGGGGATCGCTCTGACTTGTGATTATCCACGGATGGACCTGGCGGCTGTCGCCTGAGATCGTCGTTGACAATCGGCGGCGAGACCGACGCCGACGAGCAGGATGGTGGAGCGGTCGGACCGAGCCCCTCTGCTGGACTGGGAGGAGATCCCGTCCACGGAGAAACCCGCCGACGGAGCCCCGGCGGCGGCGTCTCCCGCCGAGGGGCGACAGTCGAGCCCCTCCGGCAGCCGCGGCACGGCGGGATGCGCGGGGTTCGGGTGGAGCAGCGGACCCGAGGATGCCGCTCCTCCCTGCAGGTCCGAAGCGGACGGCTGCAGCGCCCCGCCCGCGACCTCCGGCGCCCCGCCGGCGGCCCCGGAGCGACAGCTGCCGCCCGACAAGGAGGAGCGTCTCTCCGATTCCGGGGCGAGGGAGGTGTCGCTGGAGGACAGGATGGTGAAGTGGGAGGAAAAGGACCAGATTGTGTCTGTCTTTGTAGTTACGTTTAACACAAGAACAGGTGAGACGGTGCATCTGCGCGGCTGGGTTATTTCTAAAGATGTCATGAGACATTCTCTGTGCGTAAATGCGTCGTTTATAACTAACCTTTCCAGTTTAATTACAAACGTCCGTCAGATCAAAGCCCCAAACACACACACACACACACACACACACACACACAGAGAGACAGGTGGGGCTCTTCCTCGTCCCTCTTCTTCAAGTTTAAAGACAAACTCAAAGTCACGACATGTTTTCCTTTTGCCCGATCGCAGAGGAGATGTGACCACATGTCAGGATAAGTGATAGGAATCAACCAGGCAGCAGGTAGCCCATGCATGTTTAATAGGGGCCGTCTTGAAGGTTGCCAGAGCCCCTGCCTGTGAAGCCCCTGCCAGACGGATCGCTGTGGGCCGAGGGGCCAAATCAAGCAGACAGACAGTGGATGATGGAGAAAAGCTGCGCTCAATGGAGGAGAGGGAGGGATCCCTGCAGGGTGGAGCTGGGCTCCTTTATGGTTTTGCGGCATGTGAGCGCTTGATACCGTGAACAGGTTGCGATCAGGTTGCTGCTGCCACGCTTGTTCAATGGGAAATAATTATTACTGTGTAATTACAGCCACGCGTCCCAATATTTGTTGAGACAAAGAAAAAAACGCGTTTAATTAATTTCTGGGAAATAAGATCAATGTCTGAAGAGTCAATATTGTCAGGATGAACCTGCCAATGTCAGGAGGCCGCCTGACATGGGCGGGCCACAACAGGCAGTGTGCCTGCAGTGAATCGTTGTATCATTGCACAAACACAGATCTTTTTAACGCAATGAAAGATTAAGATTTCTCCACGATGAGAGGATGAAGAAAAAGATGCCGCATATCACGTTTCCAAAAAAAAAACAAAAAAACAAAAGACGAAGAGCACGCAGGGTGACATGCGTTGACTAGAGGAAATCAATTAAAATGCATCTCGACTTAAACTCACCCAGGGTTAGATATGACTGGTGCGGGAATAAAGGTTTCAGATGAGCCATTTAAAACCATATACCCGCCCACGTTTTTTTTTAACCAAGTCACAGCTTGTGCTGAAGTATTATGAACATCTGATAAGGCAGTAAATGCGTCTGAGCGTAGAAATCTGGGAATTGTTTCTACTTTTCTTAAAAAGCTTAAGTCAGTTTTGTCTCAGTGTAACAGATGGTCCAGAGTTACAGCCTTTTCACAGAAAAAAAAGAGCGTTCACTTTCTTTTTGTTTTCGAAGAAAAAGGGCGCCTGGTGGCGAGCTGAAAACACTATGATCACAATCTTTGCCTTTTCACAATCTGTCATCTAACAACAACAGCAAACAGTGATTTATTTTGTCGGGATTTAATATGATAGACCAACACAAACGTGTCCATGATTGTGAAGTGGAAGGGAACGGATATGAGCATCCAAGAAGCTTTCAGAAGGTCAAACATTTTGTGCCACTGGTGATGTGATCTTATTATGAGCACCTGGCCAAATCTTCTGATAAATACTTAAAAAGTGGGACATGCTTTTCTGCAATTACTGAAGCAAGCGTTTCTGGGGGATGTTTCTACCATCTTCGCACATCTAGAGGCTCACGTTTAACCCATTCTTTATTTGAATGGTGAGCAAAAAATAGATTTACCTACAGATTCTCATTCAGGTTTAGGTGCCGGGCTTTGACTAGGCCATTCTAGCACATGGACATGCTTTGATCTAACCCAGGGGTCACCAAGACGATGCCCGCGGACACCAAGTAGCCCCCCAAGGACCTAGGATTTAATTTTATTCCGTTACTCTTCCTGTTTATTCACAATAGCATTTATATACTTTTGAAAACCACAATATCTATAACAAAACATGAAAAATGTATTTATTTTACATAAAGTTAAGGTGACTTTTCTAGTTCAAAGATCAGTACTGGTAGCCCATATGACACAACACCAGTGAAGTAAGCCTTGCAGCTTCTAGGAGGCTTTCTTGCAGGGTTGCCCTGCATTTAGCTCCACCCGCCTTCCCACCAGCTTTAGCCAGCTGGCCTAAACCTAAAACGAAAGTTTCCAATTAAATTCTGATACACGGGACCATACTTTGGCAGTCTTTTATTGTTTATTAACAGTTAATACCAAATAGCGTAGAGAAGGGTCGGTTTTTTTAGGGGTTAAAAGGCAGCCTGCTACCCTTTTTAACATTTTTAGGTTTTTAGTTCTGGGTCAAAAAAATAAAACCATGGGTTCAGGTATCAAATCGCGTGAAACCGTACCACAGTTTGAGAACCTAAACTCTCTCTCAAATTGACCGATGATCATCTCCATCCATCGTCAACTGCAGCCAGATTCCCTCAGTCTGCTGAAGAAATGCCTTCCCTCAGCACGACGCTGCCACTACCAGTGTTCGCCACTCGGAGAGTATATTCAGGGCAACGTGCGTTAAGGTTTGCTGCCACACATGGCATTTTTTGCACGTAAGCCAAAAGGTACAGCTTTGGCCTATTCTGTCCTATTCTTCCTGTGTCCCCTACATGCCCTTCTAAGACTGCCACTCCTCCATTAAGGCCAGATATTTGGAGTGGACGGTTACTAGTTGTCCCATCAGCAGATTCTCCCGCCTTAGCTAATAGTAATAATATTAATATATTGTCATTGAAACATACATTACAACGAAATTTGTTCTCTGCTTTTAACCCATCACCCTTGGGGAGCAGTGGGCTGCCATGTGCGGCGCAGTCTGGGGTTAAGGGTCTTGCTCAGGGACCCAGAGTGCCAGGACCGGGGATTGAACCGGGTATTTGCATCCTTCTCTGAGTGAAAGCGCGCTGCTCTAACCACTAGGCCAACACTCCCCAATTTGGGGAATTTGGCCTATTTGGGCAATTTGGGGTTAAGTGCCTTACCCGGGGGCACATCGACATGTGGCAAGGGGAAGCTGGAATCGAACCTACAACCTTCTGATTGCCAGACGACTACTCAACCCATCAAGCCACAGTTGCCCCGTTCTCTGCATTTAACCCATCCCCATTGGGGAGCAGTGGGCTGCCACTGTAGGGCGCCCGGGGAGCAGTTGGGGGTTGAGGGTCTTGCTCAGGGACCCAGAGTGCAGGCAGTTGGGATCGAACCGGGGACTTGCATCCTTCTCAGAGCACAAGAACGCTGCTCTAACCACAAGGCCACCACTCATATTCCGTTGACTGATACGGGCGTCTGAACCCGATCAACTCGCTGAGTCACTTCCTCCGTTCGCCGGCACCTGGCAGGCAGACCCGGTTAGCTCAGCGCGTCGCTCGGCCCCCCGCACACGACGGCTTCCGAGGGAATCCGTGGCCCCCGTTCGGCTCATGAATATGAAGCGAGGCGGCAATGACGTGTCTGTTTCTGTTTGTCTGCGTGTGATGCAGGGAACATGCTGGAGTGGTGTCTGCCCAAAGACATGGACCTAGAGGGAGTGGAGTTCAAAGCCATCGCTAGCGGCTCCCACCGAGTCAGCACCGACTTCATGTGAGTGGATCTTTGTGCGCGTTTGCGAGCCGGCGACTGGAGTGCGCCAGCCGCAGATATTAGGATGCGGCCCGATCTCCCCGTCCTGGCAGAGGGTTTGCCTGGCGCAGGCCATCTGGCAGGGCCTTTGCTTCTCCCTGACTCAGTGCCTCACCCCCCACCCCGATCTCTCCTCCTTCTGCAGCTACTTCCGGAAAGGCCGCTACTTCGGCCTCGCCTGCTTCGCCAACATGCCGGTGGAGAGCACGGAGGAGAGGGGGGCCAGGATGAAGTCGGTGGGGATCCTGTCTCCGTCCTACACCCTGCTCTACCGCTACATGAGCTTCCTGGAGCACCAGGTCAGGTAAGGAGAGCGGTCTGCAACAGAGGGGCTGGCCTTTAGCAGCTCTCAGCATTTCAGCAAAAAGCACCACAGTCCAGTTTGGCTTCGCCGTCCTCTTTTTGGGAGAGATCAACCTCGAGTTACGGGTGTTGCACTGTAAAACTCACTCAACAAGGCATTCATGCCGGAATTGTGAGCGCAGGCTCATGTTTCACTTGGCCATGCTTGAAGGAAACACCTTAAGTACACAGTCACACCTGGAGGGTTTAGCTGGTCTGGTTATGGCCTGGCCACTGAGCAGCTGCGCTGGGATCGGTTAGGGTTAATAGTCTTAATCGGGGATATTAGGGTGGCTTTAATGAATAAGGAGCCATCAGTTGAGATTTTAAGTGGTAGACCCGTACAACGTATGGCACAGTTGGGAAATAAAAGGAAAGTGCTGCATGATTTTTAAAGCTATTGACAAAAACGTTCGAAAACCGTGCCGTGCAAACACATTCAGTCCCCTTTTATTCTGACACCCCAATAAAGGCCAACGACCTTTTCAAGTCACTCAGTTGGTGAGTGATTTGAAAAGGTCTTTCAGGACAACGTCTGGTCGTTGTTCTGTTCAGATGAGACCAAAATGAAAACTTTCCGCTCTCAGCCATCCGCATGGTATAACACGGTGGTGGCGGGATCATGCTGGGGGAAAGTTTGTCTTAAGCAGGGACAAGGATGCTTGTCAGAGTCGATGGAAAGGATGGATAGAGCTGAACATGGGGCAGTACTCGAAGGAAACCCACTGGAGACGGCAAAAAATAAGTAATCGTACAGACAGAGCTACAGTGAAAAGGTTTCGATTCACGCCTTTGGAAGGAGCCAGACCTCGGCTGGATGGAGAATTTCCAGCAAGTCTGTCAAACGGATGTTAACAGGTATTCTCCATTCCGTCGGACTAAGATTGAGCTGTTTTGTGAAGACGAACATGGAAAACAAAAAATGTTCTGTGGATGTGAAATCACAGTGGAGAGAGACACCAAAACGTAGCCCTTTAAACTCTTGTGTCAGGGAAGCAATTGTATGGATTTATTGCCATGTACCTACTTTGTTGACAAAAAAATAAATAAATTAAAACCTGTGTACCCTTTTCATTCCACGTCCCAAAAAAAATGCAACGCTCAATCTCATCAAACCCCAATAAAACACACTCTAGCCTGTGTGACAACGTTCGCAAGGCACTGACCCTTTATTCTTTCCTTGCATGAACTGATACTATTGATTGATTTCAGTCTTTTTTTTTTACATTTTGGTCCAGATAAAAGGGGTCTAAAAAAAAAACAACCTTCAGACAACTTTCTACTTCTGCTTTCTTCAGATTCTCAATGCCCGACTCACGCTTCCCCTTTTTCTATTAGAACACACCACTCTCTCCACCTTCAGGTTCCTCTTCCCCCGTTTCTCTCCCTCCCGTCCTCTCTGCGGTGATTCTTGCATGGCCTCCGGTCACGCAGCGCTCACGCTCATCATTCCCCCGTATATCTGGCTCTGGATTCCCCGTCTGACGGCTGCTACGGTAGACGTCACTCCTGGTACAAAGGGCGCGCTGTTGGTCACGAGGGGACTCGAATGTAAAAGAATTTCTCCAGTTTCCTCTCTCTTCTCGTTCCGAGTCCAATATCAGCTTCTTATCCACTTCTCCCTGGAAACCGCTTGTTATTGAAAGGAGCGACAGATTAAAAAGTGCCTGGCAATGAATAAGTAACTTCTAAAATGTGTGAAAAAGGTCAACATTTGTACAAACGTCTTTATTAGTCCCCCGATGAGCACCTTTTTGATTGAGAAATGCATTGATCACTAGGCAGAGTGGTTGGAAATGAAAGGAATCGCAAAGATGAAGAAATTGGCTGAGCATAAGGTTTATTACAAAGAAAGCTAGAAAGCAGAAGTTTGATTTCATGGTGAAAAAGATTGGGGAAGTATGGAGGAAGTCAGAAGAAAGACAAGAAAGGAACTTTGGTAACTTTGAAAAAGCCAGGTGTGAAAGAGAGTTGTGAAAGATTGGTGCAGGACATGTAGAAAACAGTGAGGTGTGTGGTAATGGTGACAGGCTGGGTGACTTTTAAAACATCAAGGATCATTTCTGAGCTTTTTTTTTTTGTTTCCAGTTCTGATGGACAAGTTGACGAATGAGATGACTTTGTGATCTATATGGCTTGTACATGAAGCAGGTGGAAGGAAGCGTGGAGAGGTGATGCGGAGAATTCATGTTTATGAAGGAGAGGTGAGACCGGAAACGGGAGGCTGCGAGGAATAGAAGGAGTTTAGGTGGACCTGGAGTCAGGAATACAAGCCTACAGAGTGAACACGATACCGTTTACGGCAGGGGTGTCAAACTCATTTTGGTTGAGGGGCCGCATTCAGCTTAATCTGATCTCAAGAGGGCCACACGAGCAAGATTAAATAGAACTAATAAAAGTGGACTTGTTGTTGATTTTTATATTAAATGAATTTTACTTTTACACAATATATTATGAATAACCTCAGCGTTTTTAACAAAGTATGTGCAATTTCAACAATACTTTTACTCGGTTAAACATTTACTTAAGTGCATTGTGCATTAGAACTGATCACAGTGATTATACAATGTTGAAAAAACATTTATTCACATTTTTTGGAACTTAAAAACACTGTCCTGCATGACAAAATACATCAGATAAAAATTAAGAAATGATTTAAAATCAATTTTCCACATCTGAAGCTCAGTGCTACCATCTGCTGATTAAAACACAGCGCCCCTCGTGGACAATATAGGAACTGCAGATTTTCAATTAAACGAAGTACTTTTTTTAAAATAATTGTTTTATCATTCTCTTCCTTTTATCTCATCTTTCTTTCACCTTTTATTTTGTTCTTCTTGTTCTTCCTTTCCTCTCCTACTTTCCCATTGTAGTGTCCATATCATTTGAGATATTCCCCGCATGACGCAGGTCGTATGTTTGACACCCCTGGTTTACGGCCTTGCGAAGCTTTGATGCTGTTCTTTGTTCACTTTCTATATTTTGGTAAATGGTCCAAAAATAGCCACATGGTGCAAATAAAGAATGTGAATATCTGAAGCCAATTGAACCGATCTGATAAACTGAGGCAGGTAAAGCCACCTTTACAAGGGTTTAACCTGCTAAATTAACTTTTAACTCTCAAATGGATGGATAGATAGATAGATAGATAGATAGATAGATAGATAGATAGATAGATAGATAGATAGATAGATAGATAGATAGATAGATAGATTTCTTTTTATGCGGTTGCCTATTTTTTACAGTCTGACCTGCATCACTTCAGTCTGTTGTTACCCAATAACAGTAACTGATTTGTGTAACTGAGAGCTGCAGCTAATGTGCTCATTTGCTTTAAATATACATACCTTCAATAGTTTAACCCAATGTCTTTTGGTTTCCATTTTCCTATTTCATTTTTTTTTTTTTTTGTATTTTGTTTGTTTCTCATTATCACTGGGAGAGGTAGAGGCAGAACATGGTGATGCTCCAGGACTTAGGACCATCTGCACTCAGGCTGGTTAACGCTCTCATTTTTAGACTTTTTCGAGTGGAGTCTGACTAACACTGGCAGCGGTGTTCAGATTTTGACGGTGATTCAGCTCATTATACTGAACAAAGTTGATGCTGTTATGCAGGCACCACCCACCTTTTGAGCAGAACTGTTCTGTGCAAACACCTTTTTTTTTCTGTCTCTGTAATTTGCTCGTGGCTATAAAAGCAGCAGAGTTTTTACTCATCATGTTTTCCCCCCATTTCACCAAGTTAACCTGGACTTCCCGGGATTTCGTTTTGCCTCCTTTGTCCAGGCTCCAGCTTCAGTCCCCGGGCCACTATTCCCCCTTGGAGGCCTTTTATGAGGACAAGAGAGCGCTCCTGCCCCCCAGTGGACAGGATGTTGTAACTGCATTTCCAGCCAACGCATGGGGGGCTGCGATCAACCACAGCATGCACCCTGAGATGAAGGTAGGAGAGATCCACACCCTGCTGCAGAAACAAATTACAGGGGGTGCATTCCATTTTTTCAGGGGGGCACACTTTATCAAAAAAAAAAAAAAAAAAAAAAAGATATGCTTCAGGTTGATCAGTGGCTCTGTGACCACTCCTACAGTGTTGAGAAAGAAATTCTGTGGTATTAAGTGTTGCCAAATTAGGCAGTTTTCCACCCAATTAGGCTTCTTTTAAACACATTGAGCTTGGAACAAAAATAGCTTATGGGCACGTTGTAAAAAATTTGGGAAGCTTTTCACAACATTTGTTGGGCTTTTAGAAAGATTTACTAACAAGATACATCAAAATAGTTGTCTATGTCTGGAAGAAAACTAAAAGCATTTCAATAAAACGCCATCTCCTTGAACTCATTTTACTGGTCAATTTATTTTTTTAAATGAGTCGAATCTGTCGAATCGGACATCATCAATGAATAATAGCTTTAATGAATAATATTGATTAATAGTTGTAATAAAACAAGAAAAGAATTATGTTTAATCAAGTGTTTGGTCAATGTAAACACCCAAGAGGCGTTGAGTTCTACTGATCAACTTAGAAATATTTCATGGCTGTGAAAGAGAAATGTTTGATTGAGCTATATTCTGTAAGAGAAATTAAGTTTATATTAAGGTAGATTTACAACTCATGTTGGGAAGATATTGATAAAAGTTTTCCTTTCTTGTTATTTGGTTGTCTGATTGTATATTTTGTGCGGAGGCCATATAGAAAGTTTTGTTCTTTGCTTCAGCGCAGTTGCGTGCTAATGGCATGTTCTGATGTGTTTAATAGTTCTGTGCTTTTAACATGAGAGAGTTTGAGATTTGGGCTTGTTTTTTCTTTTAAGTTGGGCAGGTTTTATGCTGGTCTGGGCTGGAAACTAACAGTGAGACACGGCAACCTGTAATTCTGTGTCTTGACTCAAAAGTCAAGCATAAGCTACACGCTGATAAACATGAGCAATGGTGTCAGAATGAACACTGACTGAAGTAAAAATTCATACTAGAAGAGGTTCTGTAATTACAGCAGCTATGAGAACAAGGATCAGAACAAAGCAATTAAAAAAAAAAAAAGACAGCTTCCAGTCCAGGGAGGCCACGGCCCCCCAATGCCCACCCATGCCTCCGGGTCTGGACAGATCTTCTCATGTCTGAGATGTTTCTTTTGTTTGTAGTATTATTGCTGATAAGGATCAGATGATTCCAATAAATGTGTTTCAGTAGTTTTTGTGTGTGTTTGGAACAGATCACCCATCCAGCAGGCTGCATGTCCCAGTTCATCCGCTTCTTTGGGGAGCACATCATGGTGCTGTGGAAACTGGCTCTGCTTCGCAGGCGGATCCTCATCTTCTCTCCTCCGCCCGTGGGCGTGGTCTGCTACAGAGGTGGGCAAACGTTTACGATTCACGAGTAAAAGCCCGAAGGAAGCGTGCAGGAACGCTCCTGCCGCGTCAGCCTTTTAAAAAGGTGCATCCGTTTCCCCCTCCGCAGTGTACTGCTGCTGTTGCCTGGCCAACATCTCCATCCCCGGGGTCGGCGTGGCCGTGCCCGAGTTCCGGCCTTTCTTCTACGTTAACGTCGCCGACATCAGCGCCCTGGAAAACGAGCTCTCCTACGTAGCATGTGAGTGGATTCCCAAAACATTTCAAGCTGCCAAGGGGAGATAAATTATAACTGGATGTGGGGGCATGTTTGCGCGTTCAGGCACGACAGAGAAGATCTTTGAGGAGAAGAAAGATCTGTATGATGTGTACGTTGATAATCAGAATGTGAAGACCTACAGAGACGGCCTGAAGCCTCTGCTCCGCCTCAGCGCCGCAGACAAGGAGAAGTATCGCAAGCTCACAGAGCAAAGGTAGGCTACTGGAGGTACCGAAGGAAATTAGCAATGGTTTGCGCCCCTACAGCGTCTCGCAAAACTATTCATAGCTCTTTAAGTTTAGCCATTTCTTTTGTCGTTACAAACAAGAGCATTGATTTATTTTCCTGGGATTTTATGTGGTCGACCAGGGGTCTGCAACCTGCAGTTCTGGAGCCGCCAGTGGCTCTTTGGACCTTCCACCATGGCTAAAACTGATAATAAAAAGACTATTTTTTTAAATGTAGATATCACAAATACGTTTTTTAAATTAAATAGTTCAGTATTGGGGGTTTTTCTGACCAGAGAACCACCATCCAGATGTTTACTTGGAAACTGATGTTCATATGCATGAAAGAAATCAAATATAAGAACTAAAGGAACTCAGCACTTCAGTGATCTTTTTACCTCTAATTTAGTTTTTTTTGTTTTTTGGAAAGGCTACTTTTTTAACTAATGCTACACTTGTGTACAAAGCTTGGCTACTTTAAGTTTGTGGTTAAGATGTGGAAACGTTCAAGTGGTATGAGTAGTTTTGCAAGGCGCTGTATATATATATATATATATATATATATATACACACACACACATTTAGGAAATCTAAAGGTTTATGTAGCGAGGCAATAAACAATCGGGAGTTTCTGTGTGTAGGCAGATGTTGCTGTATTCCCAGGAAGAAAATGGTGACTGTGTTTCCAGTGAGGAGGATCTTTTTATTTTGTAAGTACATTATAAGAGATGATTACACAATTTTTTTATTTTTTTTATTTTAAATCAGGATCCTGGAAGCGGCTTAAAGTTAAATCATTCCCCCCTAAAGTTCTTGTTCTCATTTACAATAATAAATACAGATATAAATGTTTCACTTTGCCTAAGCATTGCTGATTAAAAGTGTAAACAAGGGGAACAGAGAACACCGAAAGAAGCGCAGGGTTCAGTGAAATTCTCATCTTTTACTTCCTGAGGTTTTTCCTGGAGCAGAACAACAGGATTTTCCAGACCCTGAGCGAGGTGGCGGGGAGCCCGGACCCCACCGTCACCCAGGACAGCGTGAGGGCCATGGGCCTGGATCCTCATGGAGACAGACTCTTCCTGCTCCACCTGCTGGAAATCTATGGCTACGACAGCCTGCTGGTTTCAGAACAGCTGTGCTGCAGCTGAGTGTTTTTTTTTTTGTGTTTTTTTAAATCCATCTCATCACTGCTGGTTTTAAAAACAGGGGGCCTACCTGCCTGAGACTGCTGCACCGCTGGCTTTGGGACACCGTTGCATCCGGCAGAAGGCGCCACGCTGTAATGTTTTTGTCTACCGATGGTCCGCTCCACGACGGCCAGATTGTCTGAACCCAGCGGTACCAACAAGAACACGGGTCGGTTCTTGTGTTCGATATCAACACTGAGCCATGTTTTCATTTCTCAGTCGGTTTTAAAAACATCTGACTGACGCATGAAAACTGAACCGCACTTATGTATTACCCACAAGACGAAGCCAGCAAGTTTTAAAGAACGAGAGGTAACTAGAGGCGGGCCTGCTGTAAATAAGGCTGACGTGTCCCTTTGTTCTGCGTGTCTGTTTGTGTGACATCAGGGCTGAATTTTTGCCAGTGTTGCACTTTGTGTACCAAGTGCTGGAATTTTAAATGGGACACTCTCTCTCCCCCCCCCTCCACACACACACACACACACTTCAAATCAAGGCGTAAGGTCTTTCACCAACACGTCAAACTGCCTTCCACTTGGCGAAGTACGTCTGTAACATCACCGCTGAAGTGACATTTAGTGACACTACGTCTGTCAGAGGTGTTAAAGGCCCAGAGGCAAGTTGGCTGTAGAGAGTTCTTTTGTCGTCGCACTTTTAGACCGCAGGGAGTTCAGTGTCAGTGTTCAGTGTAAGATCAAGTGTCCATTTTTATTGCAATGTGAAAAAAAGTGAACAGTTTCAACGTAGCTGCGGAGATTTATATGGAGGCTCTACAGCTCCCACCGGCTTCTAATACATGCGTTGCACCATTGGGATCTGTTCAGCTGTTCGGCCTCCATGTTCCTCTGCTACTGTTATTTATTGTTGTCCGACGCAGACATTTGCCGTTAGAGGTAACAGTTTATTATGCATAATTGACCTAAAAATCACAGCTAATAAAAAGGGATTTTATATTAGCTCCCAGTGGGAATCTGGTGGTTAGTAACTGCAGCCTCTTTCAAGTCATCTGTGATAATATACAGTGCCTTGCAAAAGTAGTTGGACTCCTTAAGCTTTCTCACATTTTGTCACATTACAACCACAAACCTCAATGCATTTTATGCGATAAAAATACGTTGTTTCTTTTTAAAGGAGATCTGCAGTTAGTTTCTTGTCTTGCTAGATTTTAGTTGTAACAAACTCCCTCCATTTTCACAAAATGGACTTAACCCTTCGTGTGGGCTTTTAAAGCTTGGGACAAGGTTTTATATACCGTGATCTGGTGTATTCCTTGGTTACCATGAAGGTTTTTGTTCATTAGTGCACCATTGGTCTACCTTTACCAATTAGAGGTCAGCAGGAGTTAATTGGTTGGACTGGATTTGATTTAGGGGTATCAGAGTAAAGAGGACGGCATAAAACATATTTCAACTTTTACTTTTTTTTTGCGTTGCTCATGTAAAGTTATCATAAATACACACTTATGTGGCCAAAATGTGAAAAAAGTTTAAGGTGTATTAAAACAACTTTTACAAGTCCAGCCACACAGCGTTGAGCAGATTTTACATTTGACGACACTTTTATGATTAACCTGCGTAGTTCAAGGACATGCTCAGAATGTGCTTCTAAATAATCTGTACATGAAAACACATGCACCGACAGAAAATGTTTGGTTTTAAACAGGCAACAGCAACATGCTGTACAGCGAGTTACAGGGCTACATGCATGATGGGATGCATTATGGGTACAGCAAGTTTCTGTTGTGTTTTTAGTCAACGTGCTGCACTAACCACAAGATACAAAGGTCTACTCAGTGATTTGTTTTACTTTTAGCTATAAGATATTAAATGTGAATTGAAGAGGTGTTTTATGTAAAATGGGATCAGCTGAATGTGTTTTCTACACCCACGATGATCTCCATGTATAATTGAAACTCTTCACTGTAACAAAACGTTTTCACCTCTCGTCATCCACAGCAACTTGTACAAAGCAGAAGCATACATCTTTGTAGTTAAGGGATAGTCTGACTCATGTTAAAATAATCTTTGCTTTATTTATTTTTACTGTCAATCATGTCAGAAAATAAGTGCACAACCACTTTTAATAAAAACACTTCTCTTGCTCTCATTTCAAATATTCCTTTATCTGTTCATTGTACATGCTTGTAAGGTAGTTTTTCCACACAGAGACTTTTCTATTTCCACGGATCACAAACTTCTCATCACAGCTAGTTTAAGTACCGTCAACCAGTTCTGCTTCACATCCAGATCATCACAGGAGAAGATGTGGCTGGTTTTGGACAGCTTGAGACAGAAACAGTTCTGCCCCTGCAGCTCCTCTATCACACAGCTGAGTAATGGCAAAGTCAGCTGGGGCTTCTCATCCTGGACATGAGGAGGGGGGAGGAGGGGGGGGGGGGGGACAAGAAGTCGGTGTGATCCAAAACAAACGTTTCAAAAAGAATACCATTTTCTATCTGATAAAATCATCACATCTGAGTGTCTGAGGTGTACAATCCACCAGCAAAAACCTTAAGCAGCAAACATTCTATATTAATTCCCTGATGTTCTTTGATTTAAGAAATTACCTTCACTTGGAACAACCCGAGTTTTAAACTTAATTGAAATTTTTTTTTAAATCAGATTATAATATGAATTTGTTTAAACTTCTGGAATATTGATCAGGTTAAAACAGTAGTAGCAAGGGTTGTTTATCAATGTTAGGAACGGTTTTGCAGGTGGTTTGGCAAGTGAAGAAGGGCTCAAAGGTCATGTTTTGCTTTTTTTTTTGCCCAAAGGCTTTTCCCTTTCACAGTGATCTAATCAAACCTTGATTATGTCTACCATGCCTGTTCAATACACCTATAGAAAAATTCTTCATTTTCTGCCAGCCACTGCACACTATTACTATTTCAGTTCTTTAGTTAAGTTTACCGTGCAACATTTCAAACAAATAGCAAATACACAGCTCCTTCCCTCACTTTTACAAGTATGTCCTGTTGAAGTTTGGAAATATGGATGTATATTGAATGTGCAGTAAATCAAAGGCAAAGTTAGGAGTCCCTTGATAAGAAAGTGTCACAATGTTAGCATTTGCTCTAGAGACACGATTTGATTTTATTGGGGGGGAAAAAACAGCAACACGTGTTTGTGTGTATATATATATATATATATATATATATATATATATATATATATATCGAATAAAAACTGTTCCTTACCTGTGGAGTATTATACATGTGGAAAAATGGCGGATCAGTCTCACTGAGAACGCACCACGCTTGTCGCCAAGTCATTGAGCTGTCCCCATATTGTAGGAACCCGCTCAAAACACTGTTCTGGGACTCTGGATACACTTCAGACTGGGATGAAATCCAAAACAAAACAATGCTTATATCAGAATATTGCAGTGTTTTCTTCCAATAATCCACTGACAGAGGTGGTCCCTTCCTGTAGCTGCAGCTAGTCCAGGGCTGCATCCGAAAATGTCTTTTGGTTAAGGACTCTGCAGATGTGTGTCATGCTGACGCACTGAAACGTGCTGTCCGAACAGTGCAGTCAATAAGGAAGGAGGTAGGAAAAGGACCCTGTATGCTTCCTCTCATACCTCCTTAAGCATGGGAACCTCATGATGTCCCTTATTGGCACTAAGGAGCTATGAGGAATCCCACAATCCTTTGCGTGACATGATGTAGAAGCACAGCCCACCTCACAGAAAAACGAAAATGTCCGGAGAGAAGAGAGCGTGCACCATTTACCCTTTCACACATTACATGACTTGTCGGTCATCCATGTGGATAAAAGGCCTTTGGCCATCTCCGCCTTTGTTGTCTACAGCAAATTGGTCTAACTTGCGTGTCTTAAAGCTGTAGACCCGGATTTGAGTCACATCGGAGTTAAAGGCTGTATGAAATCGGCACATCAGTCCGAAGCTCCTTTCCTCCCCACAACAGAGTTCTTACCATTGACCCAATGAAAGGTCAAGGAAAAGGAGCTAGCAGCTATAATTAGACCATTTCAGATGCAGTCATGGACAATGTAAAAGAGGAAAACATCATCTAACATTACAAAGCATACACTAAGCCCACCTCCAGCATTCTTCTCTTTTTGCGGTCCATCCTCTCAGCTCTCTGGCCAGCCAGGACAGAATAACAAGCTTTGCACACTTTGTTCAGCCTGTTGCCGTCATACTCTAAAGCCACTTTGTTGTCTGAACACTTCCAACACACCACCTGAGGAAGAACAGAGCCCATCAGCTGTGAACCAGCCTCGTCTTACGTTCCGTTTCGTGCGGTACAAAGCATAAAGTTGCTCACGTAGCCACAGGCTCGACAGTGATGTCTTCTCCTGGTGAGTGCGTTGAAAGGCTCCTGGCATGTCATGCACAGGGTCACCTCATTGTCTCTGATCCAGCGAGGGGCTCGTCGGCCAAGTTCCTTAGCCTGTACAACAGACGTGTGTCTTTAGTGGCTTTATTCACACAAAGACCGCTTCTTAGAAAGTACACGATCCAACCTACAGGTTCTTTTGTATTGAGGTCCTTAGAAGCCAATTTGAAGGTTTCATTTTTCTTCTGAAACACATCAATGGCTTCCTGAATCGCCTGCAGATTAAAAAAAAAAAAAAAGAAAAAAAAGAATTAGTAGTTGCTGCAGCAGAGCCTTTCTGTAATTTCAATAACAGTTAATGCACTGCAATTAAACACATACCTTTAGCCAGTCGTCCCTCTCCTGCTCGGAGCTTGTAATGAAAATAAAAGAAGTGATTACATTTAAATTGGATACAACACACAAAGTGCCTTTTTTTAATTGCAGAATGCAGTGCTTGAATTTAACTGTTTACGTTACAGATCATTGAGTATATTCATAGTGATAGTGTACACAGGTTGCACAGTATCACTGGACTAATGTGCCAATTTCTTTATTTTACCGCATATGCGAAGCACACAACACATTGCACTTTCCTTGAAATCGCTGTCTGCACACACAAACCTACTGCGCGACTGTCCATTAAAATCCATTCAGAAACATTGTGTAGTAAATCAGAAACCATTTTAGAAGATACAAAGATGTGTGCAGCTTAGCTGTGCAGCCACCTGGCCTGTAGCTCCAGGGTCTTCTCCTTGCCAGAGACCTGGAACGTGTATGGGTGGTCTTCGTTGGTTGTCTGTTGCACTTGCATGCCGTCCACTCCGATCCTGCAGCGGACAGTGAATCGCTGTCCAACCAGGCTGAACTTCGCCGAGCAGCACAGCACAAAGTTGTTGAACTGGGGTGGACAGTCAATGCAAAACACGGACATTAGTAGTAGTTTTGCATCTTGGTACTGTTGAAAAGAATGGATGAGAAACAAAGACTAGAGGAGCCCGTTCTGCACATTCGCCACTATTAACTGACCAAGAACAGGTGTCTCTCCATGGCGGATGTGTTCCTGGCAGCAAGTTTAAGCAGGCGACCTTCTTTGAGGAACTCGTTAGTTGGGTTGACCACGTCTTCTTCTCCGACCATCTCGTAAATCTCCAGAAGCCGTTTTAGGTTCTCCTGCAAGGAAACAAAGACAAAGAAAATCAATATTTTGTCTGTGTTGTTACAGAATTTAGGAATTCAAAATCTAATAATTGCTGAGACGGTGGAAGACTTTAAAACCAAATTAGAGGACAAAAACATGAGCCACAAGCTGAACAGTGTGCAAAGTTACGTGGCAACGTACGGCTTTTTGGATGGCGCTGTTCGAGTGGGTGGCAGCCATTGAAATGGCCTCCAAGGATTCTGGAGGGAAAAAGTAAAACAAGAATCTCAAACACCATCAAAACTGGCCTTTATGAGTAGAACTAGCAATTTAAACATAGTATACTGTAAACAGTACCCTCCACAGCTAATGGCATCCCTGGTAAGGATGTGTAATTTCATCGATCATTACCATTTAACATAACCTCGCAGAGAAAATAAAAAAAATATATCTACTCAAGTCTGATTTTCAGTACATTTATTCAGTGGGTAAAAACATGCTGAATTTAAAAGGATTCATTTTTTACTAAACCAATACGGTCACATGTATTAAGTCTCTTCCACCAGACTATACAGCAGGCATGAGGCACTTTTTCACATATTCAGAGCTGGTTATTAATCTTAGGGTTTGTTTGAGAAGGTTTCTAACACGCAATCAATCTCTGCTGCGGATCAGCGTGAACTCTGGTCCGACAAAGACATAACTAACTGCAACACAGCATCTGGTAAACAACCAAAACATTGCACCAATAGCTGGGAGGAATGACTCACGATCACACAATGGGAGTCAGGATGAGGTAAAAGCTCTGACAGAAATATGGTCATATGAAAACATTTCACAACTGATGATAATTGTCTGAAGAAGAATACATTGTCCAATTAGTGGGAGAATGGAGGCTACATGATTCACTCGTCCAGTAGAGGAGTACTGCAAGGTGAAAAGAAAATCCAACCATATAAAAACACTTGACATATTCAGGAGAAGAAAAGGACAAGTTTCTTTGGCTTGAAGAAATACATGAATTCTTGACTTTCCCAGGGTCACCACAGATGAGGACAGATCTCATCTGACAATAATACATAGTTCCAATTAAAGTCCCAGTAGAGTTTAGTGAACTTCACATGTTTGATCGTGTAGTAGTAGGGCGGAAAAAGCTCTGTCCTGGCATCACTCTCTACCAACCGGTTGGCATGTGGACGTAATGGTTGATAAGAAAACTTGGTAACTCCCAGATTACTTCAAGGCCCTTTTATCCTACTGAATAAGTAAACTTAAATACTTGTATTTGTCTTTAATCCTGAGGTTTGGTATGCAATTACTTACTGTTAGCAAGCTCATAATCTGGATTATCTTCAGGAAGCTTCTTCAAGTAATCCTTCAGCAGCAGCTCGTAACGGGGAACCCTCTGCACTGGTTCCAACATGTGGTGCTGCAGGGTAAGGTTGCCACACATTTCCTGACTCTGATGACACAAAAAGAGCACCTTTGATCGGCTCTAGACGACACACGGGGAGAAGTACGGAAGCCAACCTGCTCGGAGGAGTTCTTCTTACCTGTATGTCATGGATGACGTTTCTGAAGGCAGATGAACGTTCAGTCCAGGTCCGGACCAGCTCTATGGCTCGGTCGAAGTTCCTGATGTAGTCGGCATACATCCTCAGGAAGGGCGCGTGCTGCAGAAGAGCTTTACCCAGACTGGGACTTTCATCCCTTTATTCAAAAGACAAGCAAAAATACTTAAAAAAAAACCAGGTGTGAGCAACTTAAACACTGCAGTTCATATAATGAAGCCATTGCTTTATGTTCTTAAAAAACATTTCCATTTTGTTGATGGTTCAGATGTTTGTATCGTCATGTATTCTCTAGCTGGGTATAAGACGGTAACCTGACGCCGCCAGATAGATTTGCTCTGCATATCCATCTGGAAACCTTCCGTTGAAGTAATTTTGGGAAGGGGCGAAAATACTGGTTAGCTGATTGGCCTATGTTGGTGATAGACGGGCCAAATAAACCAATCAGATCAACGAAGCATATGACGTACTCGTCAACATGCTTCGTCGTCGATCTGTTACGAGCGACGACGAAAACACAACCACAAGCCAAGCTACTCTTGCTGCTGCAGGTAAAGGCTCGTTAGCTCAGCAAAGAAATACTCTGTAATTCCGATAAAACTTGCTCGATAGCCACGCTAACGCTTGTTTCATCGGCTGAAGCCGGAATGTTCTTTAGACTGAACTGTCGCGCTTCTCGTTGCGTCACACCTCAACCCGCCTCAAAGCCAACGCTGATTGGACGTTCGTTTGGTGAACAGCTCCAAATTTTCTTCAACGGAGAGTAGCCAGACTGATCTGCGAGTGAAACCTTGAAAGCTCGCGAGATCAGGATGGTCTCACGAGGCTAATAAGCCGGCTCCTCCTTTAATGAAGGATTAACCAAGGGCAGCAATCAGTGACTTCATTAAATATTTAGAACCAAGACTCACCAGTGCATGATGCAGTTTTCCAGATCGGGCAGCAGAAACCGGCTGTGGAAGGAGTAGATCGTCGACACGTTGGAGAAGATGCCTTTTATGACGTCAGGAGGAAATGAGCCGTGATCAGCTTCTTGTGTGAGGCGTAAACAGAAAACCTGCAGAGAGTGTCGAGAAGCCACGACCGCAACTGTTCAATCACAATAAAGGACACGCTGCAACGCTTAAAGCATGTCATCAGTTTTACAACTTCTGCTTTTTAATTGTGCTCTGGTTTGTAGTGCATAGTTAAATTAAGAGAAAAAAAAAAGCCTGAAATAAAAACATGGGTGCAAGATAACTGAGAACGCAGCCAGATGTTAAGATGTTTTTGGATTCCTGACCTCAGGCATCTATGCATGAAAGCAGTCAATAAAAACACAAGTATTCATAAAGTCTCCAGCACAAATTTGCTCTCTCAAAATAAATATTTATATGCAGGTTAACCCAGCCAGAACACCTAAGGAATCAGCACTTTAAGAGGGGGCTTAAAAATGCTTAATTGTGAATAAAAACACTATGCTTTTACACAACTACTGCAGCTGCTGTTTTATCTCTACTCAAGGTATCTGTCCGAGCTTGTTTACTTCCATGGAGCTCAGCACTTTGTCACATTCCTGTTAAAAAGGTATTAAAAAAATGATAACACTGCCTATCCAAATACTGTGGATTGAGAAAAAAAACATCATCCATAGGTAGCACATGACTTTTTTTTTTAATAAAAGGCTTTCTGTTATCAGATAATGAAACTTAAAATTAGTTATCTGCCTCTAACCTTTACAATATGTTAGTGTTATGGCATTACAATATGATCTTTGCTCTAAATCTATTTGCAAGATCATAGAAAAAGGATTGTGTGTGTGTGTGGGTTGGGGGGGGGGGGGGGACTACAGGAAGCTACAGTTACCTGGTCCAGAAGGTGGAGACGAGCCACATACGTTCTCTCCGTCTGCAGGAGCTCATTAGCAATCTTGTACAGTTTCTGTTCTTTGTCGTCTTCATTTTTCGGCTCACTTCCTCCACTTTCATTAATCCTCTCTTCATCTCCCTCATCGTCATCGGCTTTAGGAGCCAGATGACTGCTTTCATCTGTTGTGGTCGCTTTTTCCCACACGCAGGAATACCTACCACGTCCTCCGAGGGCCTTGCCTTCATCCGTTACGTTTTCTCTCGACTCCTCTTCCTCCTCTTTTACGTCGTTCTGTGGTCTTGGGGAAAGTTCGGCGTCATTACTGCAAGAATGGTCTCCGTCTGCGGTACTGTGCTTACACTTGGCTGGCGTCTCGATAGTGATGCCGAGCCCGTTACAGTTAGGTGATTGCAGTGATTTCAGGGGAGAACAAACAGCTTTTTCAACAGGAATCCTGCATAGAATGGTTTTTTTTTTTAAAAATCATTTTCATGCATAAAAAAGGAAAAAGCTAAAATATTAGCCAAAAAAAGTCCTACCTGGTTTCATCCATGTAGGTTATTAGATCAGGCACGCTTAAACATTTCTCTGCCTTCTTCTCTAGTCTTTCCAGCTTCTCATTTGAAATTCTGTGCAGGCCCAGCCACGACTTGGAGCTCTTGGCAGGGCTGAAGCTGCCCATCTTCTTCTGAATAGGGCTTGGGGTGCGCAGTTTTCCCATGAGAGGACTTTGGTTTCTTGGGGACAGCTTAGCAGGGCTGTGGCCTTCCTCTCCCAGTGGACTGCAGGCCTGAAAGCTTCTTTTGCCTGGACTTGGGGATCTTGCCACTAAACAATTTAAAAGGTTTGGGAACCCCTGAGCCTGCCTGCCTGGGCTGAGGTGTGACCCAGACACTGGATTCAGAAAATTGCTTCCTCCACCTCCAATCGGACTTGGAGACCCTTGGCAAGTGTGCAGGTTAACGCAAGAAATGCAGGTTCCACAGTTTCTGTTGGAAGTCTGGTCCTGGGTTGTTCTATTTACTTGCTGAGCTTTTAGTGTCTCTGAAGCAGGATTGCAGGCTTGATCTTGTCCGGTCCTCTGCGACCTCTGCAGGTGAGCTGCTTTAGGAACTGCTGCAAAGACATTTTTGGGGGGGGGGGTGTATTAGCAGGGAACTTTCACTATAAAATAAGCCATGACCTCACTGCAAAAACGGATCTAAAAATAAGTAAAATGTTCTTAAAGTTGATGTATTTGTCCTTGATTTGAGCAGGTAAATACGATTTTTTGCCAATGGAATGAGTATTTTGACCACTAAAATAAGATAATTAGATATACTGCACTTTAAATGAGATGATGGAGATGAGTTGTTACCATTTTAAGTGCAGAAATCTTATTCCATTGGTAAATCATCTTATTTACCTGCTCAGATCAAGGACAAATACACTCATTTTAAGAACATTTTACTTATTTTAAGTTCTGTTTTTGCAATGCTGCTAATCTCAATTGTAACCAAATCTGATCTCTTTAAGGATTGGAGAGAAGGGCACATATACTTTTGTAAAACAGATTTTAATTCATTTAAAGCTAAGACTTATTTGGAGTAAAGATTTTTGCAGCATCTAGTTTTAGGAATTAGGAGTGGGTGGTATTACTAAAACAGCAGCCTAGGTGTCCATTTCCTGAAAACTGTACAACTCCACCGTAATTTAAGATTTCCCGTAGTGTGACATTTCCAGCTAAAAAAAAAACAAAAACAGTAGCACATTTGTATTCCATTAAACATGGTTACCATCTATTTAAAGCCTTGCTCTCTCTCTTGTTCGCCCACAGGATGACTGAATCACAGGCATGATGTAGAAAACGTGTTTTTTTGGGCTAAACAACTTATCACATCTCTATGCTTCCTCTTACTTAACTTTTAAGTTGCTTTCTTCCCTGTGTAACGCAATCCACACTACAGTTATTGTTACCACCGCCTTAGAGCTCTTTGAAAAAGGCGTATTTACTGATCAACAGATGATCATGGCCAATCAGAATCCACCAATTGTGCTCAGGGTAGCGTGATTTTTGTTAAATGCTCCCATAACTGACCACCATTAACCAAAACCCAGCTTCATGGTTTTTAGGCTTACCTAGAGACTTTAAGGGGGATCTCTTGGACGGCCTGTTCTCCCAATCCTCTTTTGCGCCCAGTTTAGAATTTGGTCCCGTTCCGTAGAAAGTGTCAGAAGAACGGCCGCAGCTGTATGAGCCGCATACTCCACCGTCCACATCTAAAGAAAAATACCGTTAACTCAAAAAAATACATGCTGTAACTGGTAAATATGTTAAATTTTCTGTGGCCGCTTTTAAGATTTACTAAAAATCTTAAGTTTTCTGAGATTATTGGTGAGGTGTGAAAGGCTTTTTTTCCGCTTTAGTTTTAACATTTATTATTACTTCACAGTCAGAGTGCTAACAAATATTCACCCCAAACATTGCTGCTGGCCTCCATGCCTTAAGATCCCCATTCTGGGCAAAGTAACCCCAGACTTAGCCGTTCAATCACAGAGATAACTGCAACACCTCAGTCAAACTTTACACTTACGCCTGCCTGTCATCCATTGTGAACACAGCCCAACTTGTTTACCATTGTAGCAGACAACAACCCCCCCCCTAGCATAATAGTGTTTTTCCTTGATAAAGCCCCACACTTTACTGTTGTAAAGTATATGCGCCAACAAGCAAAGAATCATACCTGCTAGATCAGTCTTATTTAATTTAAAGTTGTATTTTAGATTTGATGAAGGTTCATTTTTCAACACTATCCCTTCTACATGAACACTCGTGTTTATGTTATTTACAAGAGGGTTTAAATCAATTCCCTGCTAAAATGATCAAAGTAAACACATACTAGCTCAAAAGGACAACTTTTCACACGTTACAAAAGATAATTATTTACAAAAGTTAGAAAATGAGAATACAACTAAATGAATTCAACACCACTTGCTTATGTGGCCAAAATGAGTACTTTTGGCACAAATACCTTGCAGACCCGTGTTGACACGTGTTAATTTAACTGTTTAAGTCATCCAGGGCAGATCATTAGCATTATAAACGCACCACTCATGATTTAAAAAAAAAAAAAAGAAACTTGCACCACAACCTTAGAAACGTGTTACTTTTGAATTGTATAACTGTTTTCCTACCTGCCTTTACATCCGAGATTGAGCCAGATTATCCCTCATTTGTAGCAAAGTCGAGCTCTTTGTGCTTATGTGAGGCAGATTTGTTGGTCATGTGAAGAGGGCTAAGGTCCGCTGCTATCTCAGTGGAAAACTTCAATTTTCTCACTTCTGCTTAGCAGTTCCGAGTCTAACCTTTGCCAGACTTACAAATACTGCCGCTGTCTTCATAGCAACGCCACAAAGAGGTAGTTACACAGCTCAGCCATGAACGTTTCAAATTTATGAAACAGAAATGAACTTTAAAAAAAATCTAATAAATCTTATGCATTTCTAAGTCTTTAAAATTTAGATTTCAGCGACAGCTCAGACTGAACCATTTGACCACAGTAAAAAAAAAGAAAAAAAAAAGAACTATGTTTAGTTCGTCTATTCGAGACATTCAAAGCAGACATCTCTGTACCAACAGTCAAGAAATGATAGAGGCAGCATCGTTATTTTAGCAGTGCCATGATATTTCAACCTTAACAAGAACTAGTTCTGAAGTCCATGTTTAATTTAGCTAATTCATGGCCACAGCTTGCCAATTAAACAATAGTGCATAGCTCCAACTTAAACTAATTGTCATTCTTTAATATCTTTTTGGTTAAGATAAAGTAAAAAAAAAGGCTTATGATGTGATGTACAAATGATTGGACAGATAATGGATATGCCGTGCTTTTTATTCAGTCCTGTTGCCTTTGCTCCCCTAAACCGTGCTATATGTCATTCTCATAATTTAACTCTTTCAACCAGAAAAGTACAACTTTCAAAAACTACTCATTTAAATTAAGCTTGTGTTCTTAATTGCTTTGGTCTTTAAACTGTTACAAATATTATTACACCTCAAAAATTCAGTGATACGGAATAACTACGAGATGTTGAAAGTTGAAGTGCCTTTAAAAAATTCACTCACTCGTGACATTTTTTTTTTTTTTTTTTTTTATAACTGAAGCCACAAAATCTAAGTAAATTCAAGTCAGCTATAAATAACTTATCAAACGGGACTCAACCTTCCATGATTTTGGTCTTAAATTAAAATCTTGATTCTATTTAAAGGAGCAATAGGTAATAATGACACCTAGTGTTTCAAATTGGAACAACACAAACAACATCCTCAATGGTCCTTTACCGCCGTGAAACCCAACTAAATTTTTATTTACACAGGACAGGTAAATGATGTTGTATTTTGTTCCATTTCTGCTCCGCTTCTCTTACTGGCTTCCATGTTTCCAGGCTGCTGCTCTTTTGCCAAGATAAAATATCAAATACTGTCTGCTGTTTTGGGAACACTGGTAACTCTCATATGATTGGCCTCAGGAACCAGGAAGTAAACACAGGCTACACACTGCACTGACGTAGTTGAGCACCATACCTCTAATTTTGAAAGGAGAAACACTTGACTATGACATTGTTGATGGAGAGGACCAATTGTTTATAGGGAATGTTACTTCTATCCAGGGTGACAAATGAGAACGATTTTGGTTAATTTTACAGAAAATGTCTTACTTATTGTCCCTTTAAGTATATCGGACAAAGCCAGCCAGGTATGTTTAGGGCAGATGCATAGGCCTAAATTACAAATATAGGTCCTTACAAAGCTGAACTGCATCTCTGCTGCCTACAATCACTCATGCCCCATTTCCACCGACTCTTCTGAATTTGGTCTGTTCTGCTTGGTTCCTCCCCCCTCAGTTCTGGGTGACTGTGAATCTTTACCAACATATCCCCCTCAGTTTTACTCAGCACGGTTTGTGTTTTGACCAGCCTAGAAATGCCTGGAAGAAGGAAACCCCTCCTGGGGGCAGCTTTATTTTTAACCGCAGTGAAACAGTTTTTATAGGTTGAATTTTGTATTCGCTCTGAGAGAACTTTGGTCAAACGAGCAGATAGCTCTCCCCAGCCCGGAGCTGGGGACAGCTCTCCCTGGCTGTGGGCTGGAGAGAGCAGCACTATGAGAACAGCCAGCTGCTATCTCAGAGCTTCTCTCAGGCTACGTTCACACTGCAGGTCTTCATGCTCAATTCCGATTTTTTGCTGAAATCCATTTTTTTCTGGAGGTGGCCATTCATACTACTAATAAATGCGGCCATCATCAGACTTCTGTCTGAATGGTTCAGCGACCCGCATACGCAGGTAACAGAAGGAGACGTCACACAGCAGCGCACTGTTTATGGAAGTAATGGTGAATGTAATTGTTTTTAGAAGTGTTAAATAAAGTGTAAAAAAAAAAAAAAAAAAGAACTTGAAAAGAAAAAAATATATATGGGTTTCTCCTTATTAGACAGCAGCTGAGCAATGGGAGCTGACAATATGAAGATCACATCACAGCGAGACGAAATAAGGTCAGAAGAAAGCAACGCATTAACAACGGTCTTCTATGGAGCGCTAACTGCTACTACTGTGTGTGGATGTAGTGAGAGACAGGAGGGTGACGTGAAAGACGGATAAGATGCAACATGATCGTTCAGACAGGGGACGCTTTGAAAAAAAATTATTACCACATATGGAGTGGCACAAATCCGATTTTTTGGGAGGTGAAAAGACGGTAATTGGGCCGTTCACACTGCCGTGAAAAAGGCAGATATAGGTCGCATATGGACAAAAAGATGGGATTTGGGTCGGATTTCCCTGCAGTGTAAACGTAGTAGCCTCAGTCTGAAGGTGCGTTCACACTTCACAATCTCAGTCATTGTGTCCTTGGGCAACACACTTCACCCAAATTGTCTGCTTGTCTCGGCGCGACAAAACACAAAAGTCCAGATGTTGCAACTCCAACAACTGTCGCTTTGCATCCATCACAGATGCTGTCTCTCTCTGGCTTCGCTTTAATCTCCAAAATCAGGCATTTTGCACCCCTAGAATTGCCTCTGTGGCCTCGCTTAGCATTGCTTTGTGCTCCCGTGTTGCACCTGTGCATAGGGATATCATGTAAATCTGTCACTCAGCCTGACACGTTCACGTTAAAAGTGAACACACCTTAGAAGGCAGACCGCAGCTCTGCCTTCTACCACACACGGTGGATGGATCAGGAGCACCTGTTCCTCCGCTGCCCCGGCTACACTACTTCTGGGAGCGGATCAGAGACAACGTTGAGAGCTTTCATGGTGACATAAGGAGGAAAGAAAAGGAAAGGACATTTTTGGACCTCTCAAGATGTGTAAATATTTTAAAAATTGGAAAATCTAAAACATAATTAGACAGGTTTTCTGAGTTTACAAATGTTTATTGAAGATATTTTTCCTCATTGTACATAATTTAAAAAAAGGGAATATTTTGTTGACTGCATGTTTTATCATTTGATGATTTTTCTTGTTTTGATTGATTTTCTTTTTTGCTCGCCGTTTAAAGTTGCACATATTTTTTAATTGAATTGCCTCTTATTAGGAAAACACACATTTTTGAACCAAACACTCTTCAGAGACAAAACTGAGTAGCTTTCAGCGTAAAATGAGAGAAAGTCCTGGTAAATCCGCTGATCTGATCCAGCGAGTCTGTGTATAAAAAACTGAAGTGTCCTTTTTCTTATCATCTTTTTGTTTTTAATTCAGGCGTTCATGGTTTCAAAGTAGAAAAATCAGTTTGACCCACTCCAATGATGCAGGTCCTTAATATTAAATGTTGTTGCTCTTCAGTTATTCTGGACTTTCGGAGAAGACCCTCATTTCTCCTTACAGGTCTGCATCTGTTAATCTACTGCGCATGAGCATTAATTTCTACGGATTGTAGACTTACTGCACATGTCCCCTTCCTCTGGAACCCGTTTTTGAATTGTGCCGATTTCTGAGAAACGTGTGCCATTGTGTGGGACAAGAGCGGCAGAAACAACTTAAACTTCTGTTTTAAACAAAATACAATGAAGAAAACAAAAAACAGCATCGCTTTTCACAAAAGAATGTGAGCTCCACTTGTGAACCTGTTTATGCACAACACTCTCTTCTGCATTGATGTATGTATTCTCAGCCCACCAACACAAGAATTTTTTCACTATTGATCATAGGTCGTTTCTGAAAACTCTATAAGGAGATTTACTGGGGTTTTTGAACAGACGGTCCCAAGTGTTTTGTATGCAAGTGAGTTACTTTTAAACATAAACTTTCACCTAAAAGTGATAATCGACATAACCAGCAGCCGAAAGAACAATTTCCCTCATATAATTCTGAGTATGAATTGTACTGTTGGAGCCCCTCCATCTGACAGTACCAAAGAAGACACGTATATTCTTCCTCACTGTGAGAACAGGAGCAGCTTTGTATGAGAATGGAGGGTCTGTAAGGACTACATGATTAGTTTATGTAAAGACACAAAGGGCAAAGTCCAGGCTTATTCAGTGGTTGAAATAATGCCCTAATCCAACAAAGTCACCAAGTGTGCCTAGTACGCTCATACACAACCGAATTAACACTCTAACCCGCTGCCCTGGTCACATTTGATTAAGTTCCCCTATAGAAACACTACATTCCCTTTAAACCTTGAATATACACTCCAACTACAGTAGATTAGTTAAAAGAAAACTTAGAACACTTTACCCATCATGGGTCTCTGGACATTTGTTTATTTTCCATAACTCTGGATGTGCAAATTGGATGGCATGTGGCCAGGATGCCCATTTTGTGGCAAATTGTTATATGTTTAATGAGTTTTCATATACATATTCGACTTAATGGAATTTATGACCTTTACAACAACAAAAATCGACCAAAAAAATAAATGAATTAATGTTGCCTGCGATTTTTGACACTCAAGCTCCAATAGCGCTGCATAATAGGACGGGGGAAACAAAAGCAGTTTTTCTTTCATAAAGAAGAGGCTTTATTTAAGACTATTTGTTAGATATGTTATAAAGTCGAAAATAATATAAGGCCATGAAACAAAAAAAAGTTATTTATGTTTCTTTAGCACACTTTATCATTTTCTGTGTTTAAATAATAATTTTAAAAAACTTTTCTGACTCTGAACTTTTTAGTTCAGAGTCAGAAAGACATGTAGAGCACTAACTTCATTCGTTGTAACAGCAGGTGGTGGTTTAAATGTAAAGCCGCCTCACCTGGGACCTGGCTGTCCGCTGTCGCACCTTTGTCTTTGCGCCGCACCGCCACGCGCCTGAACTCCTCCGCCTCGCGGGTGCCTCTCAGAGTCAAGCTGTTTCTTTTCTTCAAGTCGAACATTATCAGAACGTAGCTCCAGTGTTTGTGTTGTTTTATTTCATTGCATTTTTTTCCTCAACCGTGGTTATCTATTTTCTTGTGGGGGAAAAAAAACAAAACAGTGAAATTTAAATGAAACCTGGGGATATGAACCGGACCACAGAGCCTCTCCCCGGTCTGTGGCGCCCAACGTTTCACGTGCACACAATCGCCACCAGCTGTTGATAAGACCCGCCCCCGGTCTCCGTGGACACGCCCATTTATTAATTTTTCTTTTTTTTTTAAAAAAAAAATACACGGACGTTGTACAAAATATCATGTATCCAAATATTTTTGATGGGATTTGCTTTTACAGTAAAACCGCATCCAGTGTACACTTTAGCAGGGGTCTTTAATAATAAAGCAGGAGCGTTTGCAAAAATACTGAAATGTGGCTTTACAAACTTCAACATATACCAGGAAGCTGACAGAGCTTTAGATAGGGACTATTTTTGCTCACCACCCAGGGAGATGTGAGCAACATGAGATGCAGCATGTTGCTCACATTTGTGGGGGGGGGGGGGTCATCCAAAACATTTTAATTTGCAGAATTTTGTACATTCAAACACTGAAACGACAACTTCACTAAGGATCTTTTACACGGTCTCACGAGGTTAGTGCTGCAGGGAATTTCCAACATTCTTTATTTCTAAACACCACGTCAAAGATTAACATCATTTACTAGACTGATTACTTCAGTAACCACTAATAAATATATTTTTCTACATATTAGTGTACTATTAAATTTTAACTGTGACAACTGTTTTGCATTTACTTTAGTCTAGATATTTAAAAAAAAATCACTCTTGATATCTCTTAACGTAGTTTTATTATGATAACCACAGTATGATGGGAGTCCATCAACAGATGCATGTGTGGTTGCCAACTATTACAATAAAGGCAATTCCATTACTTGCTTTAAAGTTGTGGTGGAATCACTATTTTTGTGTAGTTGATATTGCTGCATATGTGAATTCTCCAAAGAATTTCATCAGAAAAATAACTTCACCTTTTTGTAGGGGGTTGTTTAGTCAGGCCAAGCTGACCAAAACCTTTAGCCTGGCAGCGTGATTCATCATCCACACAGTGGGCCCGAAGTACAAAGCCAAATACAGGACCGCAGCAGAGAGCTCGCTGCACAGCTGCTACAGGAACGTCCAGCAGCTGGCAGCAGTTTAACTGGTCGCCCAACAAGTCAGTGAACTTGATTTTCCCCCAGCGTGCTTGAATGCAACCTATGTTGTTAGAGGAGAGATTTGAACCCACGCCTTCAGGGGAAACTGCGACCAATTACATATAACAGACCACAGATTGTGAGGCTGAAGGGTCGTGTGTCTAACCAGGTGGGCGGCAACACAGGAGCGCCACAGGGGACCGTACTCTCACCGTTCCTTTTTACTCTGTACACTTCAGACGTCCGGTACAATGCTCAGATGATTCTGCAGCTGTCGGATGTATCAGAGTCGGACAAGAAGCTGAGTACAGAGATCTAGAGGATTGCTTTGAGGCATGGCGAGAGAACAATCATCTCATCTTGAATGTGAACAAAATGATTGATTGTAGATTACAGGAGAAACAGGGTTAGCTCAAATCCTGTTTCCATTATGGGAGAAGAAGAGGATGTGGCTGAGGAATATAAATACCTCGGTGGTTATCTGAACAGACTGAACTGGAGACGCAACAGTGAAGCCGACTATAAGAAAGGACAGAGCAGACTGTACGTCTGGAGGAAGCTAAGGTCCTTCAAGGTTTACAGCAAGATCCTGCACATCTTCTGTTGTTGAGAGCGTCATCTCCTCTGACCATCATTGTGTTGGGGCAACAGCATCAGAGCCAGGGATCTAAAAAGGCTCAACAACCTGATAAAGAAGATTCTTATAAAACTAAGAACATTTTGGACAACCGTGACCATCCTCTTCATCAGACTGTCCTGGGAAAACAGAGTGTCTTCAGTCAGAGGCTTCTTCAAATTCGCTGCAATACAAACTGCTACAAGAAATCTTTCCTGCCAACACCCATCACTATGTACAATAACGCTTTGAAGAATTAGGATTAATATGAGTTACAACAACATTTAATTTCCCTTTGGGATCAATAAAGTATTTTTGAATTTGAATTTGCCAACTGTCCTCACTCTATAACGTTACACCTCACAATAAATAAAAAAATAAATGCTGTTTTCTTTTGCCATTTTAGCAATCACTGCTCATCCCATCTATGATTTACATACATTTCTTTCAAAAGAAATCTAGAATATTATTGTTAAATTACACATTTTAGTTGTGTCCCTGAGTCTTCAATCAGTCCTGTTACCCTAACATGTTATCGGAAAAATTTGGAATATATATTTAGTAAGGTCAACAGGAAGTTTCATCAGTTTGATCGTCTAAAAGTCATGAGAAAAAAAACAAAATTAAGCTCTCTCACTTATTATTCTGTACATTTGATAACATTTTAACTATGACAGTGAAAAGTAAATATCACCTTACTCTCCTGATACCTAATTTATATCTTAGTTTTCACATGTTGATGTTAAAAAGACAAAGTTTTGGTAAATCACTAGAATGTGCTGAGTGGTTTCATGCTATTAGCAAAGGATGCCATGTGACTATGATCCATGCATTTGCTATCTCTAATGCCAAAAACTCAGTGGTGTTGTATGTCCTGGCACTCATATAAACAGCACTGAGTACCAGTAACAGGAGTTAATCATCTCTTAACAATGACATGATTTATTAATGCAAATATTATTTGTTATTATGCGACCTATCTGGTTGTTAAGTTTTACAGCTGAAATCAGTTAATTTGTTGAGATTTATGTTCAGTTTAATGATAATAATAAAAACTGACAGGGAAAAGCAGCGGCGGTATCAGAGAGGAGGGAAAGATATCTTGAAAAGAAAATACAGGCAGCACCTAAAATCAGGCACGAAGATAAGAATCAACAACGCAAAAGGCGGGGAGAGACGCAGCATCATTTCAAGGAAAGAAAAGAACCTCAACAACACCTCTTTACCCCTCCAGACACCCCCAGCTGTCATCAGTGTCTAATTTATGAAAATTTATATTAAAAAAAGATTGTCACAAAGAAAATGTTCAAAAAGACAGTAGAGTCTATGTCTTTCTCATATTTTTGGTACAAATAGAGTGTTGTAGCAATTTTAAAGTAGAAATGATTGCATAGCAGTATGAAATGAACTAAAACATAAAACCAGGTTGCAGAGATGAATCTAATAAGGCATTCTAAAACCTGAAAAGTGATAACTGTTGTACTCCATTCAACAATGCACTCTATCTAAGAGGAAACAAATAACCTTAATGTTGAACACATAGGTAGCTTTAATTATTGAGAGTGAACTCTTTAGGTCCATGATCACCTTCTTCTTTGCTATTGTGTTTTTTTTCGTAATGATTTTCATCAGTTTAGAGATCTTATTTGTATTTCTAATGAATAAACAAACCGGAGGGCTTTCCATCTCCATCGGTTTTAAATACATTATTATGAGCTTTTTGCTTTTCCAGAAACGCTTCCAGATGAATGTTGAGGTGCATGTGTTCTCTCTATTACGAAAGGGTTGCCTTTAAGGGGGACAGTCGGCTTGAAGTTTCCAGAGAAATCAGGCGCTTGAACCGGATGTGTTCCGGGATGGACGCTGCCGGCCGCCTCCGGCAGAGTATATAAAGGTATGGGCGGCCACGGCCTGACCCCCCGTGTCCCTAAACACCACGGTAGGAGTGCAGCAGGTGAAGCGGCGTCACAGTGTGCGGGTATCGGTACGAGGTGCGGTTGTTTGTGTGATTTTTATTTATTTGTTTATTTTTTTCACGGTTAAGAGAAATTCCTTCATAAACTCTGGCGTTAAGAGCATTGATATGATCAAAGCATGTGGAAAAAAAAGTTTGTCTCGCGCTGGGATGTTGATGCACGGAAGTCCGCGTGATACTTTGTAGCGACCACAGCCTAATTGGTCCCAAACTGAGCTTTTAATTGCCGCTTTATTGCTTCCTTAATCGTCTAATTGTCGGTTTTTGGACGGTATGAATCCGAATAAGACACAGGGACGGGTAAACTACTTCGCAGTGATGTTTAATTGTTAAATGCCATTTTTGCTGTATGTGTTTTACATTCTGCGCTCCTGCTTTCTGCGGTTCTGTGGCGTCAGAAAATGCACCGTCACGGCGCTGGCAGCCGCCCAGACTTTCGCTCATCCTGCCCGGGTCCAGCGCGCACCCCCCCTCCTCCACCCCTCCTGCTCTAACCCTGCTCCTCATCTCCCAGGAGTTCTCGTCATGGTGCAGCTGTCTCCGTCCCATACCCCGGACATCACCCAGGAGCCCGAGCTCTGTGCCGATGACGGGGAGGGCCAGCAGGGGGAGCAGCTCTCTGCTGGTAGCCCGAAGGCGGAGACCCTGCCGGGGGCGCTGGTCGGCCTGGAGGCGTCCACGGCTTACCACGGCTATGAAACCTACATAGAAGATGGCCTCATCTGCCTGAAGCACAAAGTCCGCAACTTGGAGAAAAAGAAGGTAAAGTTTGTTCGCCCCGCAGTGTCTGGAGGACCGGAACTGACAGAATTAAATTCAATTTTCAATTCAATTTTATTTTTAAAGTTGAAAGCAGTAATTTTTTTCTATAGGGCTTGGGCGTCATGACGTAATTACTTTGCGTGGCCGCCATATTTCCCTTTAACTTGAAGATTCATATATCTTTTTTCCCCCTTGAATTGTCTTTCCTATTTTTTTCCCCCCCACAAGCCTTTTTTATTTCCATGTTTTTTTTTTTACATTTTGGCTCCCTTTTTCTGCCTTATTATGCAGATGAGGTGTGCTGTCCTACTTTGAGTCAGCTCCTCCGCTATTGGTTAATCAGAAGGCAGGTGAAGGATCAAATCAAATGTCTTAAATAATGTGATGGAAGAAACGTGAAGGTCAAATAAACTATAAAACACAGAAATAGAAGCAGGAACACACCCCATGTATTTACTTCACCGTCAGTTTCGGTCCTCCAAAGTGGACCGGACCAAGCATGACACCTGCAGTTTATCATGCATCTGTTTTGCACACAGCTGAAACTGCAGGACTACAAGAGGAGGCTGGGCCAGGGTCAGGTGTTGAACAAAGATCAGATGGTGAGCCCAAGTCGGTAAAAAGATTGGCTGAGAAAAAAAGCAAGTTTTCATTTCCATGTGTTCAGATCAGTTGGTTTAATTATTTGATTTTTTTTTTTTTCCAGGCAGCTGTAGAGAAGTATGAAGAGGTGCTCCATAACCTGGAGTTTGCACGGGAGATGCACAAAACCCTGGACGGCTTAACCCAGAATGCAAGTGCTTCTTTATGTTCGCTCACTGCTAGGGTGGATGTATGTCACAAAGTTAACGCTGACGTTCTCAGAGACGTGTGCATCGTTTAGAAATTTAAATGTCATGAAATTGCTATCAGGAATCCAACAGAAAAAGTAAAACTTGTAAAAATGTATTCATTACACAGCAGAAGATGTTTCGACATTTTTTTCCCCCTGCTCAAATCATTCTGACTTACTGCTAATGAAAACCCTATTTTAAGGTTCTCTGAAAATTGATCAGATACGGAGAGCCTAAATAAAATTTACCTGACTAAATACCTTACAGTATTAAACAGATATTGTGAAGATTTTTTTTTTTAAATATATTGCAGCTCTACATAAGACCAATAAAAAGGCTTTTTAATATTTAAATGTGGGCCCATTTACTGCATCCACGCTGCATGGCATGGAGATCAGCCTGTGGTTCTGCTGAGGTGTTCAGGAAGTGTTAAAAGTGGCCTTTGCCTTGTCTGCATTGTTGTTCATGGTGTCTTATCTTTCTCTGGAGAACTATTGTCTTCAGGATTTGAGACGGGCCAATTTGCTGGTGTTACCATGGTGATTTAAAGCATCTCTTGGTACTTGAGGCAGTGGGATTGTACAAAGTCTGACTGTACAAAGCTTGTCTGCAGTGGGAGGCATTGAGTTTTTTTATTTATTTTTTTTATTAAAAAAACCTGGTAGACTGCTTCACTGACTTGAGACTTGATAAACCCTAGTGGACCAACACCCACAGATGATGTGGCTCCCTAAATCATCCTCAAACAGCTCTTTTCTTCCCTCTGGCACCTTCATTTGGATGAAATGCTGAATTCCACCTGAAGAGGATTTTGGGCCGCTGAGCAACAATTAGGTTACTTTCCTCATCTTAGGTTCAAGAGTGGTTGAACCCAAGGAATGTTACAGTTGTCAAAGATGCCTCTGTGTGTAAGGACTCTTGAAGCTCTGACTCCAACTGCAGTACACGACTTGAGATTCTCATCCAAAATTTTCAATGAGCTTTTCTCTAAGTCCCTCAAGGCTGAAGTTGTCCCTGTTGCATGTTACTATTTTTTTTTCTTGTCATTTTTGTGCCATTCAAGGCCTTTTATTGAAGGTAGTCTGACAGAGGCTGAGAGAGGGGTGGGAGACATGCAGCAAAGGTCTGCAGTCTAAAGTTGAATCTAGGATTAGCCCCCCACCCCCCATCTGCTCATTGATGCTTTTTTTTCTTCTACTCAACTTACCATCAGGGTGCTTCAATATAGCACTCTGATCAACCAGCTGTGAATATTCAAAATAAAAATCCAGTTTTATTGGTCATTGTTAGAATTATACAATCATAGACACTGAGATTTGGGTTTGTTGGCTTTATGCCTGTGGCATGAAGTTCTGGGTTGAGCAGTTTGTTCCACTGACCCAGTTGATATCTTAACAAGCCACAATGATTAACAGAAATAAAGGCTTTCAGTATCACTCTGTATATTGAGTTTCATCATTTTAACGTTAAAGCGGCACCGTGCAAGTTTTGACCCAAATATTAGCAGAATTTGAGTTATATGTATTGATTTTTCAGGTCAAAAGGCAATTGGCATGTATCAACAGAGGGTTGGGTCTGTTGCTGAACGAGTCATGTGACCTAGATCGCAACTTTACGGCAGTCTGAGCTCTCCTTAAACATGAGATAACCTTAAGTGGTTCTACTTTTTTCATCCTCGAGTCAGTTTGTTGTGGCCATGTTTATTAGAAAATACAGTAAAAATGGTTCACAAACCTGCATGTCTGCTGTTCTCTGAAGTTCTTGCAGCGTTTCATAATCAGACGATTGAGCCTGTGCTCTGCTCCGCCATCCTCTCCATTTCAGTGGGAGTCAGTTTACTCTAGAGGGGTGAATGTGGTCTTTGCAAATAACTCCATGACTTCTCAATCTGCTGGACCAAGTCTATCAGATTCTAAAGCATGGAGACATTGAACTTTGCTACAGTGCAGTGTTGCCAGTGGCCTTTACGGGGTGCCAAATCTGGAAGTTGCATATCTAACACACCCCTAGTGGCTGAAAGTTAGTGCTGCTTTAAGTGTGTGTGCCTCATGCATCCATAAATTGAATCATTTTTGGGTTTTAAGTTTAAAACGTAGCCATTTATTTATTTTTTAAATAGAAAATTAGAATAAATATCTGTATTAATGCATAGTTCATCTTTAAACCTTGCAGTTGCTGAAGGCCCAGAAAAAGGTGGCTAAAAAGGAGCAGATTGAAAAGATGGAGACTGAGAAAATGCGCCTGGCCCTGGTGCTTCAGTTCCAGCACCTTTTTAGAGGCCTGCAGCAGGACCACATACAGAAAGACCTAATGTCAGGATGCAACCGTGCACCCTACGTCCCAGCTCACCAGCTGCACAGCCTGAACCAGCTGGCTGCCTTACTGGGGGTCAAGAAGGATGGCAGAATGAGGTGAGGGCCAGTGTACACGTGGCTTTTCACTGTCTGTTCACTCTGTTAGGGTGGGAAGTGGTTATTGAAGTTCTCAAAAGGTCTTCTGAAGAAGTGGCAGTTGGTTGAAGAGCTTGTTGGTTTCCTCAAAGTCCATGAGTGATACTCATTTTATTATGGAGATTATTGATATTATTGGCCAAAATAACCATTACTTGTGCTCGCCATCCAACAGTCCAGCAGGATTGTTCTCCAGCTGTGTAATGCTATTTAAGTTGTTTTGGTTGGCTTTAAGAGCAACCGTTTTGGATGGCACCTTTACTCTGATGTCTGAAAGTAGGAGTAGTAGCAACATGGAGTATTGGGTCATTTTCTCCATACATCCTCCTGTTACATGACTCACCAATACACTTTGTATTAGTTGTGGATTTTTATGTGGTGGTGTTCCCCAAAAAAATCTCTAACTGTAGGACTTGCAGGTAAAATGTGAAGCAATGTATTGGCATGAAGGTTTTGCTATGGAAGCTTTTTTGTTTTACTCCGTCTTGGGAATGGAGTAGCTTCCTCGTAGGCCAGTGTTGCAGCCAAGTCCAGACTGTCTGAAACCACGTCTGTTGAAATCTCATCATTCCCCTTATATTTTTGCTACAGCTTAGAGGAGCAGATGGACCAAGCGGCCCTGGTCTACATGGACCTTCTGGATGGGAAGGACAAACCCGTGGCTGGATCCACATGTAAGTAAACAAGAATATCTTACTGTTAATTGGGGGGGGGGAAAGGCATTTTGGATATCCAGGGCTGAGATGAGGGTACACAATTTAAATGTTGAACATTTTAAGCAACATTAGAGGTTAGCCAGGTTGCGGGTGTGGAACTCTGACTTTTGTTAAGTATGGAAAGGATTATAAAGCATTTCCAAATCATGCAGATACAGCATCACTTCAAGATATAAAACATAAATCTTTGGTTTTTCCAAAAGTTAGCTTCTCTGCAGTGTCAACTCAAGGTTGTATTTTAAAATTCAACAGAAAAGAAAGAAGCAAACCACAGTTTAGAATACACAGACCTTAGACAGAATCCTGGAAGTTTACTTTTACGATCAGCCCATCAAATGGTGATCAAAGAATTCCTTTAAAATTTTTCACAATGCCTTTACGATCTTTCACATTTTTCTCCTTATTGCCATTGGAACAAGGCTTAGCAGGGGACACACAGTTATTAGCACTGTTGCCTTGCAGCCATAAGGTCCTGGGTTTGAATCCTTGCTCAGACCATTCTGCATGAAGTTTCCTGTTCTCCCCATGCATATGTAGGGTAGACTTATCTCCAGGTTCAACAGTATGAATGTCTGGTTAGCTGGACTCTCTAAATTCCCCTGTATTGTCCTGTGGTGGACTGGTGACCTGACTGTGGTCTATTACACCTCTTGCACAATGGCTGCTGAAGATGAACACTTTGTGAATGAGAGGAAAAATATTCTCACTGATTTGAATAAATTTTATTTCCTCAAAACAAATGATTTGAGGAAATAAAATTTAAAGTGTTTTTAAAACCATTGCTTTAAGAAAATGTTGGTTTAACTTGGTAACCTCTTCCTGTTATCTTTATTTCAGATAAGCTGCTGAAAGATGAGCTCATGAGGTTGTCGAAGTACAGGTACTTCATTTGTCTCCCACCTCCACCCACCAAGACTCCAGAGTTGTCAGTAACCTCAGCCACCCAGAGCGGTAAGTGCTTGATTGCAATAACACTGTACCAGGAAGTGGACTTCAAATGTTCAAACACCATATCTGTGTATAGGGAGGTTTTAGAAGGAAAATTAATGGATGTAGACAACGTTCTGGTTGGCCACTCTATCAACTTTTAGTGGTATAGCTCCTTTTTTATGCAAATTTATATAACAAAAAGTGCTTTGCAGGCTAGAACATTTTAATTTTAAACACTGAAACTCTTGCAGCAGATTCTCTGGGCAGTGACAAAATAGAGTTTGTCTTGTGGTGTCTGATAACCTGAAACCCAATGAGATCTGAAAATGAGGCTTAGACAACTCAACAAAAATGTAGTTTTCTCACACATAATTAAACTTTAACACATATGATAACAAAACAGTAAAATTTTAGTTTACTGAGAAAAACTAATAAGTAGTTTTTTGTTTTGGCGCCATGTGTTTTTTCTATCATGTTACAATTATTGCTTAAAGCCCTCTGCTTTCCTGTCATCACACCCTTGCCTTGAGAGGACATCAGCAAGTTTTGGTTGACAAGTTGACTCTGCTCTGCTATGAAGCACAGATGAATGGAGCTATTTACGTGGTAACTTAAAGGAGCAACCGTTTTGGAAGGCACCCGTACTCGGATGTCTGAAAGTATGAGTAGTAGCAACATGGAGTATTGGGTAAATTTCTCCATACAGCCTCCTGTTACATGACTCACCAATACACTTTGTATTAGTTGTGGATTTGGCGTGGTGGTGTTCCCCAAAAAAATCTCTAACTGTAGGACTTTTTAATAAGCAAAATGTAATTGTTTTTAGATGGAACAAAATAAATAGTTGTGAAGAACTAAAGGTAATATTTCCGATGGACTATGGTATGACGTCACACTGCAGCTCTGTGTTGTTCTCCATTCTCGTTTACATACCTGGGCCAGATGGTGCGCATACATGTGAACAGCTGCCCCTCCCTGCCCTAAAATGCCACCATCAGAGCAGTACAGTTTTGTAGCAACATGGTGGAGAGCATCCCCAGCAGATTGAAATGTTCTCTTGCTACAGCATTATAAAGTTATGAGTTACTTCTTCACTAGACATGTTCCTCTGAGAGGTGGAGCTGTTTTGATGTGTTTTTATCCCTTACAAATATGCACATAGGAGGTACCAGTTGGAATGAAAAGAGGGGTCAGACTCAACTTGTCACAGATGTTTTGGACTTCAGGCAGTGCTCAAGCACCACCTAGTGGTGAAATATTGCTTATGGAGCTTGTTGATTGTTTATATTTAAAACCAGAACTGCATAAGTTTTGCATCCTTGTCAAACTGTGTAAAATGATCACTCTCTGGACCTTTGCACATCCTTCATACGTTTTCACAAAACTGGCTCCGCTTTAGACTGAGCGGCAGCACCCTCTTCTGGGTGGCAACCGTACTACAACACTGAGTCTGTAAAAGAACAGTACCTGAATTTATTTTTTATGGACAAAAATGTTTTTTAATCAATGTATTGTGCGATCAAGTGCTAGGAATAAGTAGTATAATGGGGACAACCTGGGACGACCTTCCCTGCCAATGGCACAATGAGGTGCGTGCATGGCAGGGTATGTAAACAGAACAGCATGGTATGCGAGTGTTGACCATACACATGAGAATAGTTTATATAATTTACCCAATGAAAAAAAGGTCCTTAATGAATCCTTGCTTCCTCTGGAGGATTGTGAATGAGCTTTGTATACCAACAAAAGGATCTAACGGGTAGCTAGAGTAGAGACTTTTTTTTTTTTTTTTTTTGTTGCCATACTTGCAGTTGGGCTTTGAAGTAGCTATTGTTGAAAATGTATTTTTATGGAATCCTCTACCAAACAGACACCTTGGTAGTCATACAGCAACATGGATGCAAGTCAGCAACAACGCACAGGAAAACCCAAAGGGTGACAGTCGGTCCTGGGAAGTTCTGCTTCCATGGGGTTTGTGCACCAAACCAGGCGTGAAGGTCCAACATGCAGTAAAATCAGGACTGGAGGTGGTGTTTGTAGTTTGCTTGTGTCCAAGACATAAAGGCTCATCTCTCAATGATGTGAAAGTGTTTGCCTCCTTCTTGATTTCTTATTTTTGCAAATGTTTGTCACACTTAAGTGTTTCAGAACAACCAAATTTTAAACAGACAACACAAGTAAATACAAAATGTTTTTTTTTTTAAATGCCTGGATTTGTATTAAGGCAGAAAAATTATCCAAACCTAAATTGATGGACCAACCAGTTATCAGGTTTAGAGGGCAATCATAGTGGAAACCACCTCAATCCAGAGTCTTTTCCAGATCTGTGTAGGAATTTTGTCAGACTCATCTTCGCAGAACTTTTCAGCCACATTGGAGGCTTTTCCAGAACAGCCTTTTTAAAGATCATGTCGCATTTAAATTTAGGCCAGGACTTTGGAGAAAAACAAAGATTTTGGAGTGGCCTAGTCAGCCATTCAGAAGTGGACTTGCTGCTGTGTTCTGGATCATTGTACTGCTCCAGAACCCAAGTTGGTTTCAGCTTGAAGTCACGAACAGATAACGGACCTCCGTCAGGATTTTTGAGTAGACGGCAGAATTCATGGGTCCAGTTATCACAAAGTCTTCCAGGTCCTGCAGCAGCGAAACAGCCCCAGACATCACGCCACCATGTTTCTCTGTTGCTATGATATTCTTTTTCTCAAATGTGCTGTTACTTTTACGGCAGAAGTGACGGGACACACACCTTCTGAAAAGTTCAGCTTTGGTCTCATCAGTCCACAGAATATTTTCCTAGAAGTCCTGGGGATCATCAAGATGTGTTCTGGAAAAACTGTGACAAGCCTCAATGTTCTTGTTGGTGGTTTTGGTCTTGGACTTTTATCCTGCAGGCCATCTTTTATTAGTCTCTTTCTGATGATGGAGACGTGACCTCTGATCTTATGAGGCAGTGAGGCCTGCAGTTGTCTGGATGTTGTGGGGTCTCTTGTGACCTCTGGATGAGTCGCCGCTGCCCTCTTGTTCCTTTTGGTCGGCCGGTCACTCAGGAAGGTTCAGAGCCGTTCCATGTTTTCACAATCTGTGGGTCCCTGGAATCCATCAATCTGGAAAAAGGTTTACAACGCCGTTTCTGCAGCTTTGGGATTCCAATTACTTTCTCATTTGTTCCTGAATTTCTCTGCCGTTGCATCTAGCAGCAATCACTTTTTTTTTTTTTTTTTTTTTTTTTTTTTTCCACAGGGCCATGATGTTTTGTCCCTTTAAATAAAATCTTTCTCTTTTTAAAACTGCATTTTGTTTACTTTTTAAGGGCTGGGTATTGTTAAAAACCTCACGATTTGATTCTATTTCGATATTGAGTTAAATGATTTGATATTGATTTATTTTGTATTAAGTAGAAGTACACAACTTATATTTTTTGCATTTTACACTCATGTTGTCCATTTGAACAGCCATAGTATACCAGTGCATGTATTAATATTACAAAAGGGGAAAAATGACAGTACTTGTATTAACATTAGTCATCTAAACCTAAATTATTCTCCTTTCCTCTTAGACACTGGGATAATTTTCATAATTTTTAAACCATAACCCATCTAATTAAAGCACAGTGCAGTAATTCTTGTGATGAATATGGAGAGGAAAATGTGGGGGGAATAAAAAAAAATTACAATACTCATTGCTGGACTGGGGAGAGAAAATGGCCTGGGATTAGGACTGGCTCCAACTGCTGGGTTGAATTTCCATAGATTTATATCAGTTATAGTGCTAATGTGGTGGTTTTTATTCTCAGATGGCCAATATAATACACAGTGTATATAGCCTATAGGGTAAACTATAACAAAGCCACAGGTTCCTTCCGTGCAACAAATTAACTTGAACCCAACCAAATAAGACTGGAAAGCTAATAAACCTTTGTACTCTGAGAAACCTCTGAAGAAAACTTATCATGCTTCAGCACACCTGCCTTATGTTCATCTTTTAGTACAAACGTGTAGATGCACTTTCTTGGAGGGCTCTTTTTTTTTTTTAAATCAGTTTATTTGATGTTGTTCATAGCATCTGTGATTGCCGGGTATTGCTCCACTGAGGAATGACGTGACAAGCTAGAGCCACAGCACATACTCATCTGTGTAAATGTGAGAGCCACACTAGGTTTAATAGGGACAGGGCTTTTCAATTTGTGACTGTTGTAAACACCACAGAAGGGTGTTTCTTTTCATTGGCTGGGCTTTATGGGACAAGTTGTTCCCTTTTTCCTCTCTGACATCTGCTGCTTAGTCTGCTGGTCAGAGGAACCTGGCTGGAGGAGAGGGAGAGATGTTTGAGGCACTGCAAAACAAGAGCATGTTGCGCGACTACTGGGCAGAGTGTGACAGCACCTTCACCAGCCCACCAATGAAATCCCTGGCTGTTCCAGTCCACCACTGCATTAACAATGCAGTAAAGCAGTTTACTTTATAATTGCGTTGTGTGGCCTTTGCCCTGAACCAATTTACCTCCTCACCATGTTGGATTCTAGAGGCCTGGTGATAAACTATTCATTTACACACAGTGTATTAAATCAGGGAACCATCTAACATCAGTGCCCATTTTCACAAATAATCTAAGACAAAAAGTAGCCCTTAGAATGTGGGAAAGATTTTCCCTAAAATGACATCACCAAGATTTTTTTTCTTAGATTTTATCTTAAAATTCTATTCGCAATGCACCCCAGGCCTTAAAGCTCCTAAAGTAACAAACTGTTAGGCTCATTAAAAGTCCTCCTAACTAAGAGTGAGTGAAGCAGGGAAGATTGAGGAAACGGCTGATTGGCTTATCCACCACCTAAACAGTGGAAGAAATGGGCACATAAACTTCTTTAACAATTATCAATATGTAGATAAGATGAACTTTATCATCCCTAAAAGGGGGAAATTAATCGGTTTCAGCAGTCTGATGGGTTATCGTCCTGGTACTGCAATTTTATTGAGGATGCATTTATTCTAATAAAGGTTTGAGGCTCCATTCCTCCCCACAATAGCTTACTGTTGACCCAATGAAAGGTCAAGGAACAGGAGTTAGGAGCTATAATTAGATATTCAGATGGAGTCTTTGTGAATACGGGCTCAGGAATTCTGTCCTTGATGAATGGAATTGGACAACTTAGAAAAATAGCGATTTACTGCTGGTGGTGCTCGAGCTTCCTTCAGTGGTATTTAAAAGGAATTTAGCACACACCATTTGTAGCCTTCACGTGAGAAACTTGTGTAGAGCTGCTAAGCAAACAACCCAAACAATGAGCTGTTTAAGTCCATCAAACCTTGGTGATGTTTCAGATGAAACAAAGTGCAGGGGAGAAGATGCCACCCTCAAACAGACTGAACTAGAGCACATTAAATTGGGTCAGGTTCAAATTCAGCTTTAGAGGCAAGTACAAAGGTCAGACACCAGTCATGATTTGTTATGCAGTGTGACAAAGCTCAGTGCTACTAACGTGTTGCACTTTCAGGTGCTGTAGCAAATGGGATAAATCTTCAAGACTTGAAATAAACAATTAGAACTACAGCTATCAGTTTTATATGAAATATGGCCCCATTGGCTTACAATGTTGAGGGTGGTTAGCTTCAGTATTCCACCTTGAAATGAGCTCAGGGGACACTCCCCCTCCCCCCCTTATTTTTCTTTTTTATTTGGTTGGACATGAGAAATTATCCCATGTTTAGCCTGTTAAATTTGTCCTAAATCAAGCATGAATTCATGATCACATGGGTCGGTTTCCTCTAAAGTCAGATCTGTTTTTTTTTTTTTTTTGTTTTTTTTTTTGGGAGGGGGGGAGACTTGTATCAAACATACTATGAATTGTTAGAATAAGACATATTGTGCTGTTTTCCCATGAGTCCTAGTTCTGTATTACATTTCCCACGTTAGCATTTTATTCATTGTAGTTTCCTTGCTTAAATCCCACTTTTAAAATGTGTCTTAATTTCCCTGATGGGTATAACAGATTTTTTAATTTGTTGCATTTCCCTAGGGATAAAGTATCTAATGTAAACTGATAACTGTAGCTACCATTAATGTCGCTGGCGCAAAATTGGTTTAGTGTTTTACCAAGATTTTAATTTCTCCTTTTATTGGTGCCGTTTGGCAAAACATTAACATTTAGACGGTTATCTCTGTAATCAAGAGAAACTCATTCATGTATATATGGAGAGGTGCTATTCTTTTTCTGTTGGGGTGCTTATGTCCCCAAAATGGCTAGCCCCACTCCAGCTTAAGGGTCACTAATTTGGTTTTGCAAAGCTTATTTTATTGAAAGAAAATGCATTTTTGCTTAAATAGAACTACACTTTCTTGAAGACTTTCTTTAATCCAAAAAGTTTCCTCATTATTGATCATGAAAATTCATGTGACCTTAAGTCCCCACCAGTGTGATTGTTCAAACTACAACTTGCTCTGCTGGTTCCCACTCCTCTTCAGTAGTGAAGACACTTGGATCAGAGGTGAAAGGTCTTAAAGAAACAAGTCCAGTTGTCTTCTACTTAAGCACATCTGATCATTTTCTGGATACAGAGTCTGAAATTGCTGCATACCACTGCAAATGGCTAATTGCTATCATAATTCTTTGTGCCCCACTAGCTCTAAAGTCAACGGCAAAAGAAAATTCAAAGGAGGTAAAAACTTTTTCTTAAGCTTTAGTTTCAGTCGGCAGTAAATGTGCTCAAAAACCTACTTGTCTGTTGGTGTTACCTCAGTTTTTTAACAGGCTCTACCTGACTGATGTGGAGACGTCAAAACCTCAGAACTGGAAGGAGGATTTCCAGGCTGTAAGGGAGCAGGAACCTCCAGATAGCTGGGATGCAGAATTGCCTGATGGACCCTCGTCGCCACAAACTGCAGTTAACAAACCATGGAAAGGGGCTGCCACTTTGATACCGAAAGTCTTCAAAGTCCCCTCCAAAAAACAACAGTCAGCTGAAGGCAAACAGGTGAGGTATCTAAGCTTGAACATGGACTGGGTGGATTTTAAATTCCACCCACAATACATCCTTTTTGTCAGGAATTCCAGAGACCGTCATTAGAAATGTCGTGAAACCTTATTTGTCCTATTTAGCAGCTGTTTTAAAGTTGACCATTAGCATCAAGACCTAACGTGGACTTATAGGCTTGTTTGGTAATGATTATGTGGCTTGGGTGATTGATAAATCATGTTCTTCCTAGAGAAAAGAGAAGAAAACCAAAGGGGAGCACTGTGCCAAATTGGTGAGTAACTGGTAGTTTACCGAATAAACATTTGTCCCTTTTTATTGCTGAGAAATTGTTTTTGGTTCCCTACAGCCCAATCAGATGAATATACTGGTAGAGGTTTTTAGCTCCCCGTCTGCCTTACCCAAAGACCCCATTCTCCGGAAGCAGCACCTCGAAGACCTCATGACCAAGATCCACGGCTCCTTCAGTTTCATGCAGGTGATGGATAACTGTCTGCAAATGTATTGGGAAGGGAGGACCAGTGAGGTTGAGCAGTTTACACGGCAGCATTTCAGGCTAACGGAACTCCATTAAAGCTCTAGTGAATGCATTGTGTGGTAGGGCTGGACGATATAGAAAAAAAGCATATCAATGAAATGGAAATATTAACAATTATCAACAAATTCAAAACATATTGTAAGTGCAGCCCTGGCCATTTGATGATTTTGCTTAAAGCCACATAAACACTAAATTCAAACTCAACCCTTTAACCAACTTTTTACCAAAACCAAGTTTTTAAAAAAGAACCTGTTCTCTGAACTCTTTGAAGAGGACAGAGCTTCCTGAGTTTGTGATTGGTTGGGAGGATGTAATGACTGTAATATTAACCTACATGGCTAAAATGCATAAGAAAAACTTTTAATCTATTGAACTTTTTTTTTCTATTAATCTATTTATATCGTTATTGAATTATCGTCCAGCCCTATTGTGCGCACACTATACTAGTGTCGTTCATGTCTAAGGATAAAAAGCCCCAGTGCTCTAATTTGATAAAGAATTTCTTACAAATGCCTGCAATAAAAAGCAAGACCACTTATCATAGTATTGGGGTCATTGTATTCCCAGTATTAAGATGTTCTGTTAGTCAGTGCAGATTCTTTATTTTAAACAACCAAAAAGGGCAAATCCTCAGGTTGCTGAGGAAGCCATTGTTGGTCCGTAATGTAAAGAAGTCAAAATGCAGCACGTCAGTTTATCAGGGTAAGCATGCTGGTCATAAGGTTTTTTCCTGATCATTAAATCCTGACTGGATTATATATAAAAAAAAGTTTTATTAAATGGAGGGACTTTTAACTGGTATCTAAATTGGTTTGTTAATTTTTCAATTAAAGGATTCCCAAGTAACTAAAAGGGTCCCTGTAATCTTGGTGTTAAACATCCCATAATGTTTAAAAAATCTGTTTTTGTTCTTTTAAACTGTTTACAGGACTCTCTTCTTGATGGTGAGACCTCTGTTACCAATGGTACACCCAGGCTAAAGAGGCGCTCATCTGGAGCACTCTCTCCACTAGGTAGCACTTTTATTTATTTATTTTTTTTTTTTTTGTGTGATTAAGGACAATGTACAGAAAAAGGTTAAAATAAGAGTAACAATGCATTTCTTACCATCCAGAATCAATGTTATGAAACATGCATATAGGGTTAATCTTAAGTGTATCTAAAACTTGTGTCTGGGGGACAGTCCCGTCTGGTGGTAAACCTTGTTACTCTGCTCATCTGTTCAGAAGTCTGGAAAATAAGTAGTTTTAAAAATCATTTCATGCTTCATCAACCCCTAAGCGCACATCAGCAAAAGGGTTTTTCAAAACTTAATGTCTTACATTTGTTCCATTTCTACTGTACATCTTGGTGGGCACACACATACAAGACAACCTAAAACAAACTGCATCACTATTGCTTTATACTGATCCGTGTGAAATGGCTCCTTAATCAAACTTCTCAAATAGGGACAGTATCTCCTTCCCAATGTGTCCGCTGGGAAGGGGCCATTTTCCATCTGGGGACATAGGCCTAAGACTTCAATCTGCTAGTCGTCATTCCTTGGGTCAGACAACCCAGTAGTGCAGATTGTATGGCTGCCCTGCTTCTGGCAGTCTGCCTCAGGTGTGTGTGAGTGGCAGATTGTAGTGTAAAGTGCTTCGTGGTCCTCAAGACTTGATGTGTTTTGTCCCATAAGAGTCCACAGTATCTCCAGATGGCTCTTAGCAATGTCACTATTGGGAGAGATGGGTCTTATGAGAAAGATGGTGTATTTTATCTTTTAGACGCATACTCTTCCTACATCAAATGAGGTGACTAGGTCAAGGGCTGGCATGATAATACAAATTTTTGCCTGTTTTTTAACTGTTTTGTTTTTTACTTTCCCCCCCCCCCCAACAACCAGCCCAAGGATGTTTAAGAAGCCCCTCTGATATTCTGGCCAAAACTATGCATGTAAGATTTAACTACATTACAACAATACCAATAAGAAAATAGACTATCGTATGCAGTGTTCAAATGTGTGCCGCCCATTCTTCTGTAATAATTATGAAATGATTAGAATTTCTTTGTTTCCCCACATTCAGTCTACCCCATTGCCTCCCAGACTGATGGAGTGTAAAGCCAGTGTGACCATTGGAGATCATAATCTGGAGACTAGTGACCTGGAGCCTTCCCCAAAGAACCAGACCCAAGTAAGACAATTATTAATGGTATTATTTGACATACATTTTTCTTTTTTTTTCTTCTTGGCCTAAATTGTCTGTGTCGTAGGAGTTGCTCCATCTGGCTGACAGGAAGAAGTATTCCTCACCACCACTGTACCACAGGGAGGCTCCTGTTACTGGCCAAGAAGAGAACTGTCCATGTGTAAACTGGATTTCTTGGTCAAGTCGACAGAATATGACACTAAAACCCTTTCTTTGATCAATAAATCAACACAGACTCGTTGACTCTTCTCAGACTCCGGGAACTGATTCGGGGAAGCAGTCCCCCTGTAATGGGCTGAGATCTAATGCCTCCACTCCACCCCAGGCGGACTCTTTCGCTACACCTCCAATGAGGCGAGCTCTTACCACGTCCCAGTTTCAGAACATTCACTCGGTAAGTTTTATTTTATTTTTTAAACTAACCCTTGGATTTAAGACTGCTCCCATCAGCTGCTCTGCTTGACCTTTGATTCGCTGACTCAGAACTGTCCTATTCTCTTGAGCCCACCCTTCTGTAGCCTTCAGGTTATTCATCAGATTTTCCCCAGGTACTAAGGAATGGGACTAGTGTCAGGTTTGCTGAGCTTTTTCAAGCACACTGTGAAATGTGAACTTAAATTTCTGGATCAGACATTATACCTAGACTACAGTAGGACAACTGGAAGTCTTATACTGTTCAGTTCATTCCTTGTTTTCTTCTGACCTTTTGCCAAAACTCCATCTATATGTTGTATTCATCCTAGCTTCTCCATGATTTGAAGATCCTGAAATTGTTCGCCACAGCCCTAAAATTTCCCCGACAACCCAATGATCATTGACCTTCATGCCTTAGTTTCTTTCATTTTTTTTTTTCTTTTTCCCCTGTTGCTTTCTCATAAAGCCAGTAAACATGCCCAGTTATTGTGGTGTTCTGAAGCTGTCATTGGGTACTCTAGACTGAAATCTTGCCGTTTTCTCCGGTGGTCTCTTGTGTTAAATTTGATATTTTCTACAGGTCTTCAAGGTGGCCACATCTTTACCTCAAAATGGAGAACTGCAGTTCAAGTCCCACAGTTCTGGGCTCAAGTACAGCACTGCCAGTACCCAAACACCCCCTGAGTTTGCTCCCCCAGATGATGAGCTTCAGATGGGTATGTGGAGACTGTCATAGACGCCTGTCAAGTTGTGCCTTCCATATTGCATTGGATTTTTTTTTTTCTTTCTAGTGTACCAGTCAGACTACCCAGCTATTAATGGTGGGCAGATCTTCCTGTCCCCTGGCCAGTCGCGCGGAGGTTTAAATCGATCCGGCCAGTCCTACACCAGAGGATCTGTCAGAGGTATGGCACGTGGTGGCAAGGGACTGGCTCAGAGCTATCGGTCTTCTGGTTGGCACAGAGGTATTGATCCTCGGCTCACTTCCTTTCTTTTCCCCACTCTGCATGTTTAACTTTCTATTTCAGTGCATCTGCTCTGATTTAAGGAGTGAGAAAACATAACTCCTTTCCAAACTTCAAATGGATTTTCCTGAGGTTGTCCTGAATGTGATTTCTTCTCTTCAGGAGGATCCTACATCCCCCCGGCTCACCTCAGGGAGCCTGTTCCTCTTCTTTATACGACTAGAGTAAGTCAGTAGCCAAACCTTGGTTTGTTGATCACAGCTCAACTTGGTTACTTTTATAAAAGTAATGGTGGTGCTACTTTGCATAGTGATGTCAGCATGTAAACCACTGACTGCAGTGGTCAAGGTTTGTGCTGTGAGCCAAATACCAAGTTCAAAAAGTTGGTTCTCAAACAAGTGGCACTTTATTAGGTGCCAGGTTTTTCAATTACCGCAGACTGGAAGACGAGGAGAGGCTAATGGGATGCAACAATCTGTTGTCCAAAAAAAATCTCAAACTTCTGAGGGAAATTGGACACAAACTGTATCCTTTCATCAACCACGCATAGCAAAGAAACATGTTCTACAGTTAAACTTTGAATTTGAAATAAATTAACATGCAGATCCCCGGAAGTCAGAAGTCCTAGTGGGAAAGCTTGACGTTTCTCACAAATTGAACCTCATATGAAATATGGCTCCTTATCGCAATAACATTGTTATAGGAACAGTAAAATATCAAACACTAATTTCTACTTCTGATCATTTTGACGACTTTACTATAGAAATTACTTTTCCGATCCTGTTTTTGCAGTGTTCGAAGTCCAGAGCTACAAAAGAGGATTCTCATGGATTTCCTCTATAGAAATGTGAAGAGGTTTAGTTGTGTCTGATGTCCTTCCTGGATCCATGTTTGAAATCTCATGATAAATGGGACTCTGCGTACATAGCCACCAGCCTGTGTCCTGTGTTCAGTCTTCTGTAAAAGTTCTAAAAGCTGCAGTAGGTAACTTTTGTAAAAAATATTTTTTAACTATTAAAACTGTCCCTATGTCCAGAAAGTAAAATGAGACTGATAAGATGTGAAAAGAAATTAGGCTGGCTCCTCCCAGTGGTCCTACTGCCATTTGCAAAAATGCACCGCTCCCAGCCAGAAACGATCGGAGCCGAGAGAAATGTCTGGCTCTGATTGGTTGTTAGGTCTGCACAGTTAGTCCTGCTTACTAGCTGCACATTCACAGCAGGCTCAGCTGCAGGGAAAGGGAGCTGTGAAACTCTCACCCCACCCATGTGAAATAATCCAGCAAATGGCCTGAATATGAATGGTTAATGCTTCATTTGTGCTGCTTTGATTTAAGAGATATTAAAGATTATTTTACAGGTCATCCAGAGGTCCCACCCAGTTTGACCAAAGAGGTCTACTTTTTTTAGTGCTGCTTGTGGTGTTAAAAACTTTCATTTGTGATGCTTTAGTGTCATGATGTTACACTTTCAGGTGATTACCAACTAACCCTAACATTGCCTTAGAACTGTCGCAGACCATAGACGCCATCAATTTGGGTCAAGGCATCTTTGTATTGTACATTGGGTTCACTTTGGCTCTTCTGGTCGAATCAGAAATGATGATCTGAAATTCTCTAGACTGGAGAACGTCTTGCCATCGCCATGTTTGTCTTATCTAGAGGCTGTTGTGATTGGCTCTTTCCAACATGTATGTAGTCTCTCAATGTTTAAACTGGACATACTGCTATGAAATCAGCAGCCTTTCCATTCCTTTATCTTTAACCCTGGCAACCACACAGCATTTCCTGTCCAAATGTTGGTATCTATACTTCAAAATAAAACCATGTATGGATTGTTGTAAACATTAGGTGGATGCTTCTTTGTACATTTTGTTTCACTGAAAACCTAATCAGCCTTTGGCAGACCATCACAAGTATCAGAGCTATTTAAAATGGTTGTGTATTTTTATTTTGCCATCCAAATCCAAAATAAACACTGGAATTTTTGGATTTAAGTTACAGTAGTCATATATTCACCCAATCTCACTAACGTGCACACATTCATACTTGACACGCAGAACAGCAGGCAACTTGGGGTTAAGTGCCTTGCCCTGGGACACATGGACATGTGACAAGTGGAAGCTGGAATTAAACCCCCAACCTTCCAATTGCAAGGCTCCCCACTGAGCCACAGTCACCTTCAGTAATCTGAGGACCAGATGTTATTCCTAGCAGTCACTTATGAATGAAACTAAATGTAATTAAATTCATGCATAGATCGTTTTAGTTCAACATTCTACACATGGGGGAAAATAGGTTTTTAAATGCTGTGTAGCCTAGCTGTTCTAATGTAAAGCTTGTCAGTCATGCTCCATGGAAGTGTTTTTGAGTATTTTTTCCCCTAAAGCCTCTGTTCTCTTTTTAGGACTCAGGATATCAACACATGTACAAACGAGGAGGGGGGAGACACGGCTCTAGTGGTAAGGACACATGCCAAACATTGGTGTTCCCTCAAAGTCCACAAAGTAACCACTTCAGCATTCACACTGATTCTGTGCTGCATTCAGTCAGTAGTTTCTTTAGGCATTAAAGTATATGCACACAGGCAATTCTCATCTGTCTCTGTCTGCTGCATGTCAATGTTTGAAAAGAAGCGCCACCATGTTTTATTAGCTGAGACACGGGATCATCTTGTTAGGTTGGTGCCAAACTCCTGGACAAATGTTTTCAAGTGTGCTATATTAATACATTTGACAAGAGTTGACCAAATTGGTTCAGTTACACAAAAATCATACAATGAAACAGAAGAACTGAGATTTCTAATGCCCATTTGGCATATCATGCTCACAAGAAAGGGAAAAGTGACGGGGTTCTTAAAACACATTTACATGATTCTGGACAGGATGACATGGTGAGCATGTGCAAGCCACATGAAGGTTGCTTCAGTTTCTTCTACTTATTAGAAAATAAAAGCGGCAAGCAAAAGTAGCACAATGATACCTTAATTTTTTTTTTTTTTTTTTTTTTTTTACCCCCACTGCCACTTTCAACATGCTGTCGAAGCACCATGTGTCTGTGTGTGGGAGCAGAATGTGAAACCCAACACCTTGAATAAGATTAGTTTTACTTTGTTCAAGTGTATCTAAATTAATTAGAATTATCGAAAAAGTGATTTGGTTTCTTAAAAAAAAAAATCTGCTCAGTACTTTGAGGGTCCAGTTTGTTACTGCACAGTAATGCCACGTATCAAAGCAGGTGCTGGACGTTTTGCCAGTCTAGGCCAGTACCAAGTCCTGCTGTAAAGTAATATAAAATCAGCGTCTCATCATGCTTGTCACAAATGGGAAGCATATTGAACGGTTGATCTTATTCCCTGTAAGGAATCTGAAGTTTAGTTTTTGAATTGCCATTGCTGAAATTTGAGTGATATTCTAATATGCTGAGAAGCACTTTGATAAGTTTTTTCTTTTTAACTCTGAGTTTGAGAAAACATACACATTTGTCATACAAAGTCATGTATTCATGTTCTGCAGATGTAAAGAAGGAAGACATTGGCATAACTGTAGTAATGAGACAATGACACGGTTTTATAGGACTCGTTCCAATTACCAGTAAAATCTAGGAAATGAGCAAATGCTTATATTAACAGTGCAGTCCTCAATGATTTTAAAAAGGGCTTTTCCTTCTTTTTGTGCAGCAGCCTGGAGTGACTCTTCTCAGTTGAGCAGCCCAGACCGGGAGGGACATTTTACTGTTATGGACTCGGGTCATGGCGATTCCTTATCTGTATCGACAGTGGAGGTCCCACTGACCCCGCACAGCCATCAGCCTACAGCCTTACTCTCCATGCCGCTTTATCCACTCTCCCAGCCACTTCGTGTGGCCTTCACTGCCTCTCGCACCGCCAACTTTGCGCCGGGCAACCTTGACCAGCCCATTGTGTTTGACCAGCTGCACAGCAACCTGGGGGAGATGTACGACACCCACATTGGCCGGTTCACCTGTCCTGCGAACGGAACATACGTCTTCCTCTTTCACATCCTGAAACTTGCCATCAACGTGCCCCTCTATGTTAACCTAATGCGTAACGAGGAGGTGATGGTCTCTGCGTACGCCAACGACGGAGCCCCCGATCATGAGACGGCTAGCAACCATGCCATCCTGCCTCTATTCCAGGGAGACCAGGTGTGGCTCAGGCTGCATCGGGGCGCCATCTATGGCAGCACGTGGAAATACAGCACGTTTTCAGGCTTCTTGCTTTACCAGGACTAAACTGGTAAAGGAGGAATGACCATCTTTCTTCCAGCATGGCTGGTGTTTACAACTTGCATATCAGGACTGGTCAGGCAGAATGCCACGGCTAGATAGCCTGAAAACCATGTCTGAGGATATGGTGCTGTCCACATTCAAAGCCATTTTCTTTCCGGAGGTTCAAGTTAAAAATGGTTAGCATGAAGCCAAAATACTATACTGTCATTGTAGTGTGAAACATCAACGCTCCTTTTGACTGTTATCGGTTCGGCTGGACCCAGCTGCACGTCTCCATGTAGCTCCTTAATTGTACAGCCTATGGGTTTAACATCAGTGACCACGCTTGCGATTTTCAGTCTGTGCCTTTTTTTTTTTTCTTTTTTTTTTTTTTTTTTTCTGAATGGCTTTTGGATGACATGCTGCGTAAAAAAAAAAAAAAAAAAACTCATCAGGTGCATTAATGGCACTGTTCTTTTTCCTGCCCTAGCAACAGTCTTGTCGTGCTGCTGTGGAAAAGGTAAAACCAAGGAGGGGGCAATACTGGTGTTCTTTGTGGTGGTGGGCATGGTGTTGTACACATGAGACCAAGAAGTAGCACTCATGACATCTGTGGAATCTAAGAGATCCCTTGTGTATGAATAAAAGATGAGCAGTAATCTTCTGGTAACTAGTTTTCTTTTTTCAAGGTCTTTTTTTTTTTTTTTTTTGAATGCTGCAGAAGTTGGTTCATGTCGCAGTTGTCATTTTTTGGCCTTGCACTCAATATTCTGTGCTTTTTAAACCAATGGAGACTGGCCGTTATTTAAAGGTTTTCCACATCCTGAAACAGTCTCTTAAGTAACTTAATATAATTGCATTCATGTCCATATTTGACAACTGAGCCAAGTTTTAGAAGTTTTAAGCTGTACTAAAACTGTGCTAAAGATTCATGACATCAGACGTAACCTTACAGGAAGAGTGATACAAATCCTGGACCCTAAAATCAGTTAATTTGATGTTTTTAAAAAAAAAAATGAACAGCTGGTTTTAGACCAGATTACCTATCCCTTATCAGCTGCCTACAGTCCAAAACTATACATGCACGGTCCTGAACAGTTTCCCTGCAGAGACAGGAAAAAATCAGAGTATGCAAAATGATGGATCTCTTATTTAAAGGAATAACAAGTTTATATGAAAAGTTATTGGTCACACAATGGCCCTTTGGGAACTATGATCTCCCAGGACCTAAAGTGGGAGCTGAACATCAACTCCCTCACCAAGAAAGCCCAGCAGAGGATGTACTTCCTGCGGCAGCTAAAGAAATTCAACCTGCCAAGGACAATGATGGTGCAGTTCTACTCCTCCATCATTGAGTCCATCCTCACCTCCTCCATCACCATCTGCTACGCTGGTGCCACCGCTAAGGACAAGGGCAGACTGCAGCGTGTCATCCGGTCTGCAGAGAAGGTGATTGGCTGCAATCTTCTGTCCCTCCAGGACTCTGAGGAGTGCAGGGAAGATTGTGGCTGATCCCTCACACCCAAGTCACATACTATTTCAGTCACTTCCATCTGGCAGGAGGATGAGGTCCTCAACCTCACGCCACAAGAACAGTCCCCCCCCCCCCCCCCCCCCCCCCCCCATCTGCTACCGGTCTTATGAACAAGGCCAAGAGCCGCCCGTGAAACTGGACACTGTCTCTCTCCCCCCTTCAGGACTTACAAGCTTCTGCGTTACATTGAGGCACAGTTTACTGAGTGTATATAGCTTCCGTGTATATATCCTTTTCCTTCTTATTTTACTGTATTCTTATTTTTTGTCTGCACCATCAATACCAAGTCAAATTCCTTGTAAGTGCAAACCTACTTGGCGATTAAACTTGATTCTGATTCTTTACACCTAGCAGCCTGCCTTAGCTTTGGTTTAACATTAAGATCACAAGGCAACAATCTGATAGTTCAGTAAGGGTGACGTTTTTGTCAGTTTTTTTTGGGATGACTGCCGTTCTGTGGCAGGAGCAGCATGGTATCTCAGTTCAATGTTTTCCAACAAAGGAAAATGCAGTAAGCATGAAATGAAACCCCTCCAATATTATATGAAATGCAATCATAGAGGTCAGTCTATTTAATGCTATCCTAATAAAAAAAACTGTAATCAAATTCAGTTTTACTGAAATTGGCTTTTTTATTTTTACGAAACCAATTGCATCAAGCGACTGATTTTGCAGCAATCCCTCATTGAAAGCATGCATATGGTTGTCTGTGGAAAAGAAAACTCCACTGTCACCAAAAAACAGACTTTGGCCCAAAGCAAATTTGTTCTGCTACAGAATTCTGGAAGGAAATGAACAATGTTCTGGAGTTTGCAAATTAAAGGTCTGTTGTTAACCTGTCTCTGAAATGTAAATGCAAGGTTTTTGCTCATTTTAGTGTGTGTGTTTATCTATCTCTCTTCAGTCTTGTAAGAGCGCAGTTATTCAAAATTGGGAAGTTCTTACCCTAGAAAATGGTAGCAGCCATCTGTCCCATCGTACTGATGGGTCAGATGGCTGCTTACTTGTTGGAAGCAACTTGGGTTTTCACTATAGGGTCGGCTAGGTGTTGTCCATCTTTGGAGGGATTATCAGGCTTTACTTCAGCAGCTGTTCTCTGCCCAGGGGAGGTCCCTCTGAGGCTGTTCTCTGGACCTTTTAGGGACTCATTTCTTATTGTCTGGTACCAAACTAAAAACAAAAAAACAAACAAAAAAAAGCTATCTTGGTGGATTTGGTCTCAACCGTATATGAAAGAAGGCAAACCAAAGCTTTCTGGAACTGAACAGAATAATACGGTCAACAAAAACATACCAAATTTTAAGTTGATTAAGAAATGATAGTTCAGTGCTCAATTGGTTCTGTCTTTGTCTGTCAGGCCATCCTTTCTCCTCATCTGATTTAGCATTTACCACCAGAACATAGGTGTAATTAGGGGAAATTTGGAAAGTGTCATGTTGTATCAGATAGTCCTTTAAGTTCTGTTCCTTTTAGTCCAACTTGTCTGCTTCTCTTACTCTACACACAATTTTGTGCTTTTTAATATTCAAATATTTTTTACGTAGAGTATACCCAAAAAGGGAATCTTATGGCTCAATTCTACCTTGCATACCGAGAACCAGCATTTAGTTCTTATGCTCCACTTAAACTCCCAGAAGAGAGAAAACTGTTAAAGTTGTTTTGAGTTGGTCTTGACTGTTAAGACGGAGAGGAAATAATCTAAAGCCAAAAAAATAAATAAATGTGTAAAGAAAAACAAAAAAAGCTTAATTCTCTGCTGGGGACAAAAGGAACATCCGGGTTTTCCACCTTGGCACTGGCCATGAAAAGTAGGAGCTCACAGCCTCTAAACTCCCTGACTGACCGTGGTTGAGCTGAGCTCTGAGAGAAAGCAGCAGTCTAAAGGAGAAAAGTATGGAAATTCTTGGAATAATAGGAAGGGGTATCCCTTTTAAAACTTAGCCATGTCTGGACAAAGTTAAATAATCGGCCATCGGCAAACAGTACTAAGGATGAATAGAAAAACACTGAATTCCAGGGTTCTCCAAAGGGAGAACCATTTAAAAATATAGGCTAAATATTTAATGGTGCCTAAATATGAACCTAAAAGCATCAAGGCTCTTTAAACACCACTGTTGTGAATCCATTTAAACTGTTCACTGAAACATCACTCTTAGTTTGTCATCCAACTTTTTAACTGTCTATATTATGCCACTGCAAACTATTTTTTTTCTCTTATGTTCAGTTTTTCAATAGTCTTCTCACTGAATCGTGCTGTACAAATAAACTTGCCTATATGACCTGATTAGTGCCTAATAGAACCTATTTGACAGCATGAAGTAGGCTCAAAGATCTCAAAAGACATGTGACCTTTTAGCCTGAGTCACTGATAAACAACTCAATAACTACACGATTAGAATCCACCAAAATAAAACTATTCCCTGGGAAAATAAATAAAAATAACACAGCTCAAAAATTTGACACAAAATCAATTGAAAAGCTAAAACCTCTGTATTTTTTAAACTCCCTATACAATCAAAAGCCATAAAAATACATTTTAAAATATTAAATGCATCTCACCCCTCCAAAGAATGGCTGAGAAACTGATTCAATAATGACGACAACAAATATTAATTTTGCAAGAGCGATATAGCAACAATAGAACATGTTCTCGATGAATGCAACAAAACCAAAAGATTTTGTAATACTTGGAAAGATGGATCAAACAACAAAAAATAGTGTTTCCAGATCATATTTTTGAGATGCAACATTTGGGGTATTACTGAAGAACAAAAAGGATGGACTCTGTTCTAAATGCCTAATGTTATGTTGGGCAAAAGGTTTTATTCATAGACGAGTGCTAAGATCATCCTTCATTGAATTCCATTATATATCGAAAATCTCTGGGAAATGTTTAAATATGTAAAGACCTGCATGAAGTGTTAGCCACATATATAGCTACAAACTAATCTTAAAATATTTATCCCCTTGTAAATCTAGTTTTTATCTAAGTAGGCCTCTCTTACATCCACCATGACTTGCACAGTTGCTAAATCGTCATACTTATTTGTACTTGCTTTGTTAAATAAAAAGTTTTAGAAGAAGAGTTTTTATTCGCCAGTCACCATCTGCTCTGATGAAATGCTACATGACCACTGAAACGGCTCTGAGTTGCCAGATTGGACGAAAACTGGCAACGCGGCCTCAAACAGCAGGCTTCGGCGCTAGTGTTTTATTTTGAAGGGAATGGCCGGAAGCTGTACACTAAGCCCCGGAAGTTTTTGTTTTCTGTTTTCTGACTGCAGAAAGAGGAAAAAAAAAAAAGAAGTCCTGCTGTAACCTTAGCTAACGCTGATCGCATGTTTGATCGAAACCTGTAGGGCAACCGAACCGACCTCACATGGACCCAAACCGGATCATCCAGGCTCTGAAGGGGACCATCGACCCCAATCTGAGGATAGCGGCGGAGAATGAGCTCAATCAGGTGGGGGGAAAGCGACGGGTGTCTCCGAAGCGTTGCTGTTTGTCGGTCCTGCCTCTGTGCGGATCATCCCGGACAAAAACGGCACGGCTCGCGGTTCCCGGGCAGCTGGAACGGACGATGCAGGGACGGGCATCGCTGGCCCCCCCGGCGGGGAGCCTCGGGGTTCGGGGAGCCGGTGTCCCGCTGCTGCCTGGCCTGCTGGGGACAGGGCAGGTTGTAATGGCAGCCGAACGGGCAGCAAGCAGCGCATCACTTGACGCATCTAGTTTCCAGAGAGCGTGGAGGACGTTTTTCCTCCAAAGTTCTAGCTTGCTTAGGAATCCCGCAGCGCAACAATCCATGTGAGCAGTCACGGGTTCGAGTCCCGGAGGTGGCACGGGTGTTGTGGTTTCAGCGTGTTTACTTTTTGCGTGTTTCTGTGATGCAGTCACGAACAATGTTGAAAGTTTCAAAGGCTTTTGTTAGAATCCCGTTAAAATCACGAGTGTTTCCGGTGCTGGTGCGGCTTTAGAACTCTGTGACATGCTGTGGATCCTTGTCTGGGCTAAATGATGCTGACCCGTTCTGATCTTATTCGTCCCTGCTTTGGACGACTGGCCACAGGGTTAAGATTTGGGTCAGTAATCTGATTTTTGAGCCGCTGTATGGCTTTTTCCTTGTGACAGAGTGCTGCGTCAGGCTGGAGATCCGCAGATAGACACACTGGACCTGGATCAGTGGGGGTCATGAGATGAGATGTTAGAGAATATAGTTTTTATTTGATAAAAATAGGAAAATTATGGAAAAAATTGTCTGTTATTTACAACTTTTCAACATCGAAAAACATTCAAAAAAGTGTTTTCTGTGGAAATGTACTCCTCCGTGGCCAATGATTTTACTTACCCTAATACGATTTTATTTTTGTGGAAATGATGAGAGTAAAGTCATATTAGGTGTGCAATAATGGATAACATCGCAAAAATAAAGTTGTAATATTAGGAGAAAAAGCTCAAAATATTACCGTACCAGAATAAAGTTGAAATGCCATGACAACAAAGTTGTGATATTATGAGAATAAAGTCGCACAATCGCTTCAAAGGCCGGATACTGATAAGAATTTGCTGCTGATGTGCTAAAAAGGTTTAGCATTAGCATTTTCTTATTTGTAATACCAATGGCAAAATATTCACAATATGCTCAACACTTCTTATTTTAACACAGGGAGACGACTGCGCTTTGTTGTAAGAGTTCTTCTAAAGTTACGCCTAAAAAAAGGTGTTATTTCGGGGGTCTCAGGCTGAAAAGTTTGGGAACCCCTGATCTAGATGATGTTTTGACTCCCCTGTTCTTTGGTAGATTTGTGAGGAGGCCCGCCACCTTGTTGGAGAAGCAATCCCGCAAATGAGAGATGTACCAAAGTGCTTCCCTGTTGTCACCACACAGGACATGGAGCAAAGGGGTTTCAGAACCTATCCCTCATTTGTACTTGTCCACAACTTTCTCCCTGAGCTATCTGCTGTGTTCCTTGGTCTTCCTTATGCTGGTTTTTCTGTGGTGGTTGCTGATGAGATGAGTTCAGTGGCATAAAGGTAAAGGGGTTGAATAAAAATGCGTGCCACACTTTTCATATTTCTGTTTGCAAAAAAAAAGGTTGAAAAACTATTCCTAATTTTCCATTGATAGAATTATATTGTACATTGTCCAATAAAAATCCAATAAATCACATTGAAGTTTATTTAAAACTACAATATTTGTGAAAGACGGAAACTAAATGTAGTTGGATAAACCGGATCTCTGTCTTACAAAGGACCTGTCGAGATCCAAATCCATGTAATTTCAGTCCAAATTTGAGAGCGCTTCTCCTTATTGTTGAGGAGGTTTCCTTTCCTTGTAGCCAGGACTTCAAGGTTATCAAGACGTGCGTGGTTTTGCCTCACCTCAACCTTTTCAGCCGCCTCTGTCTTTAAAAAGCATCACGATACACTCATAGAGCTCACTGGCAGCAGAGCGTGCAGAGCAGTTCTAGAGAAAAAGAAAGCTCCCAGCAAATAAGCCATGTTTTCAGCCAGCTCCATGCGTTCTTTACGCACCTTTTAGATGAAAGTAAGACTGAATGAATGGTCAGTTCCTTTCTGCGGAGTAGCAGCTCAATGAAACCGGTTATTAAAATGGATGGAAGATAGATGGAAATGGTTTCTTTTCTCAGCTAAAAGCTTAAAGCGACTTCCTCTCTGTGTTTCAGTCCTACAAGATCATCAACTTTGCTCCCACCCTGCTTCAGATCATTGTGTCGGAGCAGGTGGAGTTTCCTGTCCGCCAAGCAGGTGAGCCTTTCTGTTAAAGGGTGTTCTTAGTACTTACTGTTTTACCCCCTTACCTTAAATTTACATTTTAATTTATCAAAACTGTGGTCATAAAAGACAGTCTGTGTAGAAAGCCACAGTTCTTCCATGTTTTAGGATGCTTAATTGATTCTAACTCTGTGTGGGCTTAGCCGCCATCTACCTGAAGAACATGGTGAGTCAGTACTGGCAGGACAGGGAGCCGTCTGCGGGGGAGGTGGTTTTCCCCTTCAACATTCACGAAAATGACCGGCAGCAGATCCGTGACCACATCGTGGAGGGCATCATCCGTTGTCCAGAGTCCATACGGTACACACACACACACACACACACACACACACACACACACACACACACACACACACACACACACACACACACACACACACACACACACAAACAACATTCCTGATATATTATACTGTACGCCTGCATAGGCCACAACATTCATTTCAGAAACAGAATTAAGCCTTAATAAATAACATAGACTTTAGAACTTAAAGCTATAGTTGGTGATCCTGTTCAGAAACACTTTTTATTACACTGGCTGAATCGGTCGTTCCATCTTGACAGTAGTCAATATATTATGTATTCTGAAAACGGAGGTAAAAATTAGATCTCTGTGAGAGCTGCAGGCCTGTAAAAACTCTGACCAACCCCTGCCGTTCGGTCCTAATGGCAGGGATTGGTCACAGGTTTGGTCCTGCCGTCACCCACCCTATGTCCCTCAAGTTCAGGGGGTATCACCTTATCTATTGGTTGTCCCACATGCCATCATTCATCACGTAACGCCAGTGGGTGTCCTCATTTCTCTGTTAGCTTCCTCTTGCTGGCTGCGCATGCGCACTTCTAGTGCTGATGTATCCGGTTAGCTTAGCAGTTAGCTTAGCAGTTAGCTTCAATGTTAGCCCTTCATTTAAACTCTGCAGCTCTCACCGTATACTTTGAACATGGCTGTAAGTGGCAAGAACCAAACCGCGTACAAGTTTATTAGAAGAAGAGGAAGGCCTCAGTAGAAACAATTGAGACCAGAGTAGATTTGGGAGATTTTTTGTTTTTTATTCACGCGATCCCCCCCTGAGGAGTGGAAGAGCAAAGTAAAACAGTCTTGCACATGCGCATGATGGGTTATTTAAAAAAGGGACTTGGAGAAACTTCCGGAAAAATCGCAGACTCTATCAATCGCAGACTCTTTCAATAAAGATATTGAACTTTATTGATCTTTCCGTAGATCAATAAAGTTCAATTATTATTATGCGGCAGGAGTTTCTGAGAAAACCCCGGGAGAATTTTCTCGACACACAACATAGCGGTACATTTCAAACCTAATAGTGTCCTTCCCTTTCCTGCGTGTGCCCACAGCGCCCAGCTGACCATGTGCCTGAGAGCCATCATCAAGCACGACTTCCCAGGCCGCTGGACCGCCATCGTGGACAAGATCAGCATGTACCTGCAGTCTCAGAACAGCGGCAGCTGGTACGGCAGCCTGCTGTCTCTCTACCAGCTCGTCAAAACATACGAGTGAGTAAACCCGACCCAGCGAGTCTCTCCTTTCTGCACATCCCTCATGGACGTCGCTCCCACGCCCTCACAGGGACTACGGGTTGTTCCAGAGGACAGCGCACCCGCAAAATAGCAAGAGCGTTGAGTTTAGGCTTCAGTCTTCACACACAATCATCTTTCACCAGAAAAAGACATTTAAAAACGTAAATTAAATGAGTTTAATGCGAGAGCTGTGCCATTCGTTACGTGTCCATATAAATCTCAGTCTAAATAGGGAACGTCCCATCGCCCAATGCAAACACTTTTCCCACGCTGCTCTTTGATGTGGCATAAACAGAGATGCTGAGACATTTTGCCTCTGAGGTTCTGCTTCCTCTGTAGACACAAGCACCCTTAGGGGGGCGGAGCTTCGGCACCACGCCGTGGTTGAGTGGGTCAGGAGGCTGCAGCTGTGGAAGTTAACAGCTCAGATTGAGATGTTCGGAGATAGTGGATAAAGCTGAACATTTCCTGATATCCTGGCTGAATTGAGCCCTGCTTCGGTTTCACAAAAAGCAGTAGCACGTGATTTATTCTGGGCAGCTGGCCTGCTCCAGATCAGGCTTACAGCCAGGTTTAGTTAATCCTGCTACCTTATCTGTTCAGTCAGCGGTCACACAAATCACAAACCAATGAGTTCTGTCAGTAATTCTGTTTTCTGTGTGTTTTTTATCTGCCTGTATTAAAATACCACTGAAACATATTGTCATTCAGTCAAGTGCTATTATTCTTCTAAGATTATAGTGGTAGCCTGTACTATCCATGCGGGCATTGTTGCTGTTTCAAAGTATTTTTGAAGACTGTTTGACAGAAAGGCCTTTAATAGAATAGTGCAGGTGTTGAGGGGATTAGAGAAATGGCTGATAAAGAAGCAAAGGTGTTGTCAGTAAAGTCCAGAGTTACACCATTTACCACAACCTATCAAATTCTGTGACTCTAGAGGGCGCTCAAGACCACTGAGCTATATTATACACTGGAGTGCTAATAGCCTGCTGTTTGAACGAGTCGCTTTGAAGCCACCAGCCGCCATATTGGTACTCCCTATTTTCCTCCAGTAACTAGGGAATATGTGCGCTACAGCATTGAATAATGATGATTTTCTCATGTCCAGGGGGGGCTTAAAACTTTTAAAATGTCAAATGCCAAATACTTTTATGTTATGTTCTAATAATATCAAGTACTGAGAAAGTCATGTGCTGAAATATTTTGCATTTATTTATTTAAAAAAAAAAAATATATATATATATATATATATATATATATAATTTATAAAAAACAATATACAAAAACATATTTACAAATATGTATACATATACACATACTTATATATATATATATATATATATATATATATATATATATATATATATATATATATATATATATATATATATATATATGAATAACATGTAAAATATTTCAGCACCTAATTTCCTAGTAGTTGATAGTGTTAGTACATTACCTATACACAGTACCTATGAAACGTTTTCACACAGCCAGAAAACTGCTTGTTGTTGCAACCAAATCCTATGGGATTCTGTAGGAGTAGGGAGTAGCAAGATGGCGGCCAGTGGCTTCAGTTTTTCAGCAAAATCAGCACTCCAGTGTATTATATAGCTCAGTGCACAAGACCAATAGACAATCTCACAGGCCCAAAGGATAAACCATACAAACCATAAGACCCAGTGACAACTGTTAAGGTAAAGAATATGTTATTTGATATATTTTATCATGAATAGGTCGTTTTGTTTCATATCACGTATCCTACATTAAGACGTGTTTTAGACTCTATGCCTATTGTTTTTTTAATGTTTGTATTAATCATTAATGCCGCTATCAAAATGTTATGTGAGGCGAACATTGTTTTGCAAAGACTATCTCCTGGAAAAATTTCATCCCTCTTTTGATCCCGCTTTTCTTTTAAAAGTCATGAAAGGGTCAGTAGAACAGCGCCCTCAAGCCTCCATCAAAAGATGTTGCTCGTTTGGTTGGCAGAATGATCCATTGTAGCATCGGTGAATCTGTGATCGACCTCATGGCCTCTTGAAGAAAGCTGCGGACGCGCTTTTACCTGCAGTACATAATGAACCTGGCTCGAACTGTCGTTGCACCTCCTGAGCCTGGATTGGCCTTGGCCAAGCCTGGCTTAATGTCTTATCCTTGGGTTTCTAAATGCTGCTTTTGTGAAACGGCCTCCAGAGACAGACTTAGAGACGCAAGGGTGAGATGGCTTTGACACGCAGAGGAGAGAGAGAGAGAGAGGATATATGGGTCAAAAGATGTTGAATATGAGGCTGATGGGGAGAAGGAGAAAATGAAGGAGGATATGCAGAGGCGTGGTACAGCTGAAGAGGAAGCTAGGGACAGCATGAGATGATGAAGAACTGCTCAGGCACACCCTAAAGTATAGAGCCTTAGAAGCACAATGGCTGCAGGGTTCTCCCAGTATTTATGAACGAACTGTTGCTTAGCCGCATGCGTGATTTCACGGCGAGCGTCTGGTCCACTGATGTCGCCGCCGCGTTTGTGGGCTTCAGATACAGGAAGGCGGATGAGAGGGAGCCGCTGCTGGCGGCCATGCAGATCTTCCTCCCCAGGATCCAGCAGCTCATCAGCCAGCTGCTGGGCGATGCCACCATCTTCTCTGTCCTCATCCAGAAGCAGGTCCTGAAGATCTTCCACGCTCTCGTCCAGGTAGGTTTGTCCTTGTGTGTGTCCAGAACATTGACGCGGTCAAGCTAAGAGTTCGTGCCATGAACTCAGTTTGAGAGAAAAAAAATGTATGTTTTTTTTTTAGTTATATGATTTTTTTTAAAGTAAAATCCAGAGTTGTAATTTGTAGAATGCAGCCACTTTAATTTCATTACAATCAGAACAGCCGAGGCTGATCAAAAACCCCTGCTGGTCATGGGGTACAGCCTGAGTTCCTTTTAAATCGAGATTAAAAACACATTTGTCTAAAATTGCCTTTGAATGTTCCAGTAAAACTGTTTTACTGTTTTTATTGTTCTTTTTTTGTTTCTACATTCTATCCCTACTTGCTCTTATTCCTATGTTTTAATCATGTAAAGCACTTTGCATTGTCTCTGTACTGAATTGTGCTATATAAATAAATTTGCCTTGCCTTGCCTTGGACTGACCAGATCCATTATCCAGATGTTCGACCGAATTGATGTTATACTGTGATTTTAAAAAACGTTCCTTTAATTTTGTTGGAGCAGTGCATCTCTGTATTGGATAGTTTAAGTGGAGTTAAGCAGGAGCGACTGCCAGACCATTTCTGTAGTACCGAGGATTAAGATGCCAGCATTAACCTTGATGCTGTCCCACAGTACTCGCTGCCCCTGCGGCTGATCAACAACGAGGCGATGACGCAGTGGATGGAAATCCTGCGAGCCATCATGGACCGAGACGTTCCACATGTAAGACGAAGGAATTTGAAACAGTTCAGAGGAAAATTTTATGCTGTTTCTCTTACTAGCGGAGAAAGATGCTCCTTTATGTTTGATACCTAAATTAGCAAGAAGTCGTGTAATGAAGACCATTTTCAAGGTTGTCCATCGTGAACTGACCGAGGCATGTGTTTGTTAGGAGACTTTGGAGGTCGATGAGGACGACCGGCCGGAGCTGGCGTGGTGGAAGTGTAAGAAGTGGGCGCTGCGCATCATCACCAGACTGTTTGAGAGGTGAGTCCAAGAGCAGGTTAAGCATCACTGGAGTTCACAGAGAGATGGAAGTAACCGTCGTCACTCTCACCACTTTGGTCTGAACCACAGGTACGGAAGCCCGGGAAATGTGACCAAGGAGTACCAGGAGTTTGCAGACTTTTTCCTGAAGACGTATGCAGTGGGCATACAACAGGTCAGCTTGTGTCACGGAAATGCTCTAACTCTGCAGAGATCTTTGCGACATTCGGTGCCTTGAGTTCCTAATTTTTTACCCTTTTTGCAGTGTTGCATGAAATTAGCTCAAAATTTTGAGATTGTTCTATTTTCTTGATTTCAGAATTGTTTTCTTAAACCCAGAAAGGGGGAAAAAAACATTAGGGGACTGTGTGTTTTTTGACACACATATATATATATATATATATATATATATATATATATATATATTTAACTGTGTGTCAAAAAACACACAGTCCCCTAATGTTTTTTTCCCCCACAGCGCTGTCCGGACTGTGTTTCTTTTACCCTCGGCGCTTTCTGTAGTTTCAAGAGTGCTAGAGACCGTAGCAAGACCAGCGCTCACTGTTGCAAAGACTGCTTATTTCATGCAACTTTGAGCTTCTTTTTTTCTAAAGTCCTTTGTAAATTTCATGAGTTGCAGGTTGCGGGTTTTTGGGCAGGTTTCTGAAAGTGAAATAGCTTATTTGGCCTCTAAACTAAGTGACGATAAACTGGAGTTATTAAGAGACCTGCTTATACTACAGACACTGGGTATAACCAGCTGAAATATCCCTCCGCCATAGGAGCCGAGGGAGTAAAGGCAGACAGAGCAACTCTGCTAGTATTTTCTGCAGTTTACGGTGCAATAACCGGTGATAACTGCTGAAAGTAGATTACATGGTGCAGATCACCATTTTAAGCAGAGATTGGTTCTGAAGATGAGCTTTTAACACGCTGATAACATTGCAGAAACCCAATCCATAAACCGTACTTTAATATTTATTAATTTGTAGTCTCTGTATTTGACAGACTAAGGCTGAAACTCATTGCCAGCTGAAGTACCTGGAGTTACAGTGTCAGCACATGAAGCTGTGCTAAAGTTCTCTTTCAAGGGTACTAAGCTCCTGGCCAGTTGCAAGCAAAGTGTAAGACTATAGAATGACATTTAATTAATTTATATGTACATGCGTAATACCATGTCTATCTTTGTTTAAGAGGTGAATGTATTGGCATGAAAACAGGTATTTATTTACACATTTGTTTACACATTGTGTAAACATCAGTGCGTCATGATCAGCGATTTAGCCATTATTGGCCAGAGTTTAACATTTTATGGCACTAGGATGTTTTCATTCCAATTGTGAAAAGTGCTTGAAAAATGACAAAATAAAAATGTACAAGCATGTTTTTTATTAGTGTCATTTATTGCAAAATGATATATTAAAATGCCCAGGACTGCGTTGAAAACATGGAGCTTCTTGATTCTTGATGTGTTCAAAGACGGATCATGATCTGTTGCATGGTATCATGCAGGTCCTGCTGAAAGTGGTCGACCAGCACCGGCGGGGTCAGTATGTCACTCCTCGGGTTTTGCAACAGTGCCTCAACTACCTCAACCAGAGCCTTTTACACTCACTGACCTGGAAACAGATGAAGCCACATATGCAGGTAGATGTACCGGACTCATGGGATGCTTTGCGATTTTTTTGATTGTTTGTTTTTTATGTGGATGAAGCCGCTGTCATAATTTGTAATTAATAACTTTATAACAAGCTTACTGGCTAAAGCTTATTTGAGACCACATGTAACACTTTTCTCTCAAATTGGGTTCTGAATGCCAAGTTTAGCGAGGAGTCTTTAACAACCTTTGTGTTTTTCAGACTATATGCCAAGAGGTCATCTTCCCTCTGATGTGCTACAGAGACGAAGATGAGAGGCTGTGGCAGGAAGACCCGTATGAGTATATCCGGATGAAGTTTAGTGAGTGGTCAACCGTTTTGAGTCTATTATTTGCTGTAAAACCAGGATAAACCTCAGAAACCAAACATGTTTTCGTTAGTTTGACCCTGCTCCTCTGCTGTCTGTAGACGATTTAGTTGATTGTTGTTGTGTATTTCTCTGCTGCAGACCTCTACGATGACCATTCCCTGCCTGCAGCCGCCGCACAGAGCCTCCTCTGTAAAGCTGCCTGCAAGAGGAAAGAGGTTAGGAAACATTTGGTGCCCTTGGAGCAAATTTTAACGCGGGACAGGTTATGAGGCTGAAAAACCCGAACTTCGTAGAAATTTTAAGCGACAGTGATGATCTTAAGTTCTTCTAGATAGATCTACTGAGGCGGTGTAGACAATCCAGCTGCTTTTGAAGGTTCACGTTTTAAGGCAAGGCAAGTTTATTTAGAAAGTACCTTTTATAAACCGGGCAAATTAAACATGTTGGAAATTGAAAGATTAAGAAAAAGGGTACAAGAAAACTTAATTAACGGTAATAAATATGTAACGACACTATAGGAAACCTTTAGTACCGCATAAAAAGAAACATAGCTATGAAGAAGATTAACACTAAATTTAATTTAATTTGTTTAACCTAAGGTCATGATATTACAGCCTCATACAGTAGAGTTGAGTGCATTTCTCCAACATTGTCTTTTTGGGACTAAAAACATTTACTTCTTTTATTTCTGCATGAAACTTAAGAACATTCTTACCAATCCACTAATTGATATTATGAATGCATTTATTTATCAACTTATTAACAGTATGATCATGTGATTATAAGGAAATATGAGGAAAGTTTTGTCATCAGCAGGCATATGGTAAGACGTGTTGCGATGCTCTGTAACGTGTGCTATAAGATCATATGGACGTTGAATAATAATGGCCCAAGAATACAACCTTGAGGAACCCCAAGTCTACTCTGTGTTTGGTCCAATTTATGGTCGCCAATTGACGGCCGCGTCAAAATTTAGCACCGATAAAAGAAGAATACACCACAGGTACATTTCTACTGGTGCGCTTAATGTGTTTTTCTTGTATAACCATTGCACCTGGGAAAAATAGCATCATGAGTGGATCATAAAAGTCCAAAGTTATCACGCGTCTACATCCACGATGAGTAGATGTAAGCATCTGGCCTCAAAAGTGAATGCAGAAGTGCGGTACGGTCTGACTTTTGTATCTTTTCTGAGCATAGCCTGACCTTGGTGGTTTCTGCTTGTCAGGTTCTCCCTCAGATGATGGAGTTCTGCCACAAGAGCCTGGTAGACCCCTCTGCTGACCCCTGCAGTAAGGACGGGGCACTGCACTGTATCGGCGCGCTTGCTGAGCTCCTACTGAAGGTATGGCGGAACACGCTTCTGTAGCTGAGCTCGTTTAGAAGACGCGGCTAAACAAAATGCGCTTCGGTCTGGTCCCTCTCATCTCACAGAAGAGGATATACAGGGAGCAGATGGAGCTGATGCTGCAAAACTACGTTTTCCCACTGCTCAACTCTCCAATGGGTTACCTCCGAGCCAGGGTGAGTCCCCCTTTTTTTTTTTTTCTCTGGAAAGCTGATCTGATTTCAGATTTCAGTTGTACCAACCTGGTCTCCTCTGCTATGGTCTACCAGTCATGCTGGGTGCTGCACTGCTTCAGCCCTCTGCGCTTCCACGACGAGCTGGTGCTTCGCAACGCTGTGGAGCTGGTCAGGCAGGACCTGATAGACGACAAAGAGATGCCCGTCAAGGTGGAGGCGGCCATTGCTTTGCAGGCGCTTGTCAGCAACCAGGAGCAAGGTGCGTTTGACCGGCGCCGTTCGTATTCGTGGTTAGAAGGAAGAAAGCCCCGGCCCTCACGCTGCGACCTCTGCCCCGTGTGCGTAGCCAAGCTGTACATCCGGCCGTACATTCGCCAGGTGATGCAGGAGCTGCTGCACGTGGTCAGAGAGACGGAGAATGACGACCTGACCAACGTCATTCAGAAGATGATTTGCGAATACAATCAGGAGATGGCCGCCATAGCCGTGGACATGACACAGAACCTGGTAGGAGAGTGCTCTGTCTGTGTGTTAGACGTTGTCTAGAGCGGGGGTCTGCAACCTGTGGCTCTTAATAACTTTTGGACTGAGCGATGTTTTAAAATCTATAGCTAATAAATGCATGCTGTTTTTTTTTTACATCAATAATGTAAGGAATATTTTTGTAGGGTACGTATTTTTTCGGTCTTCTGATTGATATTACGTCTGTTTTTGGTGTCATTTCTATGAAAAACAACTTGCAGTTCGCATTAAAGAAAAGGGATTGCGCTGCAAAAGGGAACTAAAAGTAGATCATATTTTCTTCAAATGAGTGCATTTGCCTTCCAACTTAGCGGGTAAATAAGATAATCTGCCAATGTAATGTGTATTTTGACCTCTAAAATAACATAATTAGATATGCTGCACTTGAAATTAGATGATGGAGATGAGTAGTTTCTTATTTTAATTGCAAAAATCTATTTCCACTGGGAGATCATTTAAACTTGCTGCTCAAATCAAGGACAAATACAATCGTTTGAAGAAAATTCTATTTATGTTTAGTTCCCTTTTTGCAGTGTACGTAAGAATCTAATGCTTTTCTCTGTTTAATAAGCTCTTTTATTTAAAAATCTAAACATATTTCTTGCATTAAGTATTTTAAAAACTGGTAATTAGGTTTTGGAGGCTGACTTAGCCTTTGTGGCTCTAAACAAATTCTTATTAGCAGGACAGCAGGCAAAAATGGCTCCTCGGGTTGTAAAGGTTGCTGACCCCTGGTCTAGAGCTACCAAACGGCTACTGTATTATGAGTATTGCTTGAAATGTCTCTAACCTCTTTTTAGCAAGTGAAGCACACCAATCAGACCAATTTTCCCTCAAACCACTCTGTAGATCAGGGGTGTCAAACATAAGGCCCGCGGGCCGGTTCCGGCCCGCTGAACAATTTAGTACGGCCCTGTGGCTAAATGCATTATCATTATTAAAAAAAAAACAACAGTGTCCATTGTCCTGTCTGACAATGTGGCAATAAGAATTGTTGTCTTAATGCCAAAAAGAGCTCATCAGATTTGATTTCACCAGTGGAGCAGTACTGCTTTTACCATAGTGCTCAGCTTGATTTATGAATGTGAATAGTTTTATTATGATTCATGCGGGGATTATCTCAAATGATATGGACACTACAATGGGAAAGTAGGAGAGGAAAGGAAGAACAAGAAGAAAAAAAGAAAATGTGAAAGAGAGAGGAGATAAAAGGAAGAGAATGATAAAACAATTATTGAAAAAAACATGTACTTCGTTTAATTGAAAATATGCAGTTCCTATATTGTCCACGAGGGGCGCTGTGTTTTAACTAGCAGACTAAGCTTCAGGTGTGGAAAAATTTAAATCATTTCTTAATTTTTATCTGTTTGATGTATTTTGTCATGCAGGACAGTGTTTTTAAGTTCCAAAAAATGTGAATAAATGTTTTTCAACATTGTACAATCACTGCGATCAGTTGTTATGCATAATGCACAAGTAAATGTTTAACTGAGTAAAAGTACTGTTGAAATTGCACATACTTTTCTTAAAAACGCTGAGGTTATTTATAATATATTGTGTAAAAGTGAAATTAATTTAACATAAAAATCAACAAGTCCACATTTATTAGTTCTATTTAATCTTGCAATGAGTTAACTCGTGTGGCCCTCTTGAGATCAGATTAAACTGTATGCGGCCCCTAAACCAAAATGAGTTTGACACCCCTGCTGTAGATCAAACACTAAAAATCAGATTTCTTCCCCTGATTCATTAAATGCAGCAAAACTGAGAACGCCCACCATTTCTGGTCTGCATCAACCAAAAAACATTTACTTTGATAATCAGGTTCAGGTCTCGCCATAAAGAATTAGATAATCGGATGATTATTGTGCTATACAAATAAGGAGACTTTTGTTTTTCTTTGAGTTTCCAGAATAAATGTTATACGTGGAAGTGAGCGGGCACGTGTGAGTCCAGCCTTAAAGGATGCAGACCTGACTGTGTTTACTGCCACCAGGCGGAGATCTTCACCAGGGTCCTGCAGAGTGAAGAGTATGAGGAGAACGAGGACAAGACTGTCATGGCTCTGGGCATCCTCAGCACGATAGACACCATCCTTACCGTCATGGAGGACCACAAAGAGGTGCCTTACTCACACTCCAGCATCCACCAACACCCGGGCAAAAAAACAAGCAAACAAGGAATTAAAAGCTGTGGAGGGATGTTCATCTGTGAGACGAAACTTTTTTTTTTTAACCAAAAATACTTTTTGCTCCGTAACTTTATTTTCCAGTTTAGGATTTACTGTTGAACTAGCGCCTGCCATACCGAGAGTCTATTGCCTCACATCAAGCCTTACATTATTAGTTATCTCACGATTAAATGGCTTTTTTTTTTTTTTTTTTTTTTTTTTTAGAGGTCCTTCTTGGATCCTGAGTTTTAGAACCCACCAACCGATACAAGTCTCTCTGTGACATTTTGTAACAAGAACTGTGCCGCTCAAGGTTGGCAGCCGGCTGGAGTTGTTGTGTCACTTGTTTTCCACCCCACTGTGTCTAATACGGCTGGATTATATAGAAAAAAAAAGCATATCGATAAAATAGAAATCATATTGATCGATATCGATAATTATCAACAAATTCAAAATATATATATTTTAAGTGCAGCCGTAGCCATTTTATGCTGTTGCTTAGCGACCTATTTTTAAATACAAAACACACGATGGATTCAAACTCAACCCTTTATTGAACCAACTTTTTACCAAAACTGCAAGTTTTTAAAAAAGGAAAAAGAACGCGTGCTCTCTGAACTCTTTGAAGGGGGCGGGGCATTCCTGGGTCTGCGCTTGTGATTGGTTAGGAGGATGTAATGACTGTGATATTAACTTACATGTATGGCTAGAATACTAAAGGAATGAAAGCTGTTATTCTATTGAACTATTTATTTACCCCTTTTTTTTTCTATCATTGATATACGTCTATCGATTGATATATATTGTTATTGAAGTGTCTGCCTCAGATTCTGCAGCACCTCTTCATCCATAGCCTGAGCCAGCAGTCGGTTCCATTCCACCTTTGGCTCTCTGTGCCTCCCTCCCCCGGATTACCAGATTTTCTGGGAGCAACCCTGGAATCTTCATAAAACGAAGAACGTCATGGACAACCCCCTAAAAATATAGCCCTTCTTAATTATTTTTAACTGGGACAACAACAACCTCGAGCATCCTCTTCATCAGACTGTTGTAGGACAACATACTGTCTTCAGTCAGAGGCTTCTCCGGAGCTGCTGTGAGACAGGCCGCTACAGGAGGTCCTTCCTGCCCGGATAATATGAGTTACAAGAATGTTTATAAATCCCAAAGAGACGTTCAATTATTTTAAATCCGAAAAGGACTGAATTGTTTCTTGTTTATCAGCCAGCTCAATAAACTGGTTTAATGTCTGGAGTCACACACTTTTACACAGTGTAAATAAAGCGATTTTGTCTTAAAAATGTTTTTGTTTGTTTCTTTAGTATGATCTAAAATAATTAGGCTTTTAGCTGTTTAATAAAGCGCATCTGTTCGCCGTAAACCAAAAATGAGCTGAAGGCGATTTATTTCTTTAAAATGGCATCACAATGCTGAAACTTTGTATGTGATTGTGGATCATTTCTCCCCCCACAGATCACTCAGCAGCTGGAGGGGATCTGTTTGCAGGTGATCGGCCTGGTGCTGCAGAAGCCCATCATAGGTATGGCAGGTGTGTGTTCACAGGGGGGCCTGCTGTGCTTCAGGCCATCTAAAAGCACACAGATCCAGTTCAGGCTCAGGCTTTTCTCTCTCTTTGAAATGTTTTTATTTATCAATGAGAATGCTATACAGCATTCAAAATATTTCACTTTTTGAAATCGATGCAAATTGCTTTGAATTCCTTCAAATTCGTCACATTCTTCAAATTCTTCACATTCTTCCTATACTTCAATTGTTCTAATTGTTCCTAATCTTCAAATATTTCAATTTTTTCAAATTCCTTCAAATTTTTTTAAAATTTTAAACTTTTTAAAATTTCTTCAAATTCCTTCAAATGTTTTCAAATTCTTCAAATTTCTTCTAATTTTTCAAATTCTTCAAATTTCTTCTAATTTTCCAAATTCTTCAAAAAAAATTATTTTCTTCAAATTTTTGAAATTCCTTCAAATTTTTGGAAAATTTTCAAATTTCTTTAAATTTCCAAATTCCTTCAAATTTTTTCAAATTCTTCAAATTTTTAAATTCTTCAAATTGTTCTATTTTCTTCAATTTTTTTCAAATTTTTGAAATTCCTTCAAATTTTTGGAAATTTTTTAAAATTTTCAAATTCCTTTAAACTTTTTTCAAATTCTTCAAATTCCTTCAAATTCTTAATTTTTTCAAATTCTTCAAATCTGATTTCAATGTTTTCTGCATCTTCTGCGCAATCATTCTGCAGATTAGCATTCTCACTCGCTGTTACGCAGGAACAGCCTTTTCTAGTTTATTTTAACCATCTTTCTGTTCAACGCTTTTTGTTTTATAAGCACTCCATAAATAAAGTTGGCTTGGCTTGTTCGAGTGGAAAAACGGGAAACTATTATTTTTATAGCAGTCCTAGTTAACTCATCTCTCGCCTTTTTGACATGCCTTTCCTCGTAGGAGCAGAGATGCACATCTGTGACCCAGCGGCTTTTCCGCTGACCGTTTTAAACCTTTGATACGCTCTGTTCATTTGATTAAAGTTACAGTCCCACTATACTGAGGGCTAGGCAGCAATCTTCAAAACACGGGCGCAGGTTTAAACACCTCCACAGATCGGTAGGCATCTAAAGCGACTTGCCCAAGGAGGTATGGACAAGGTGGAAGTGAACCCATGACCAACTACACTTTCCACTGACCACTTTGATGTCAATGTGCCAAATTATGCACATTTTCATACTAAACAGCCCTGTGATATCTATTAATATCTGCTCTGTTCAAGATGACTCAAATCATTTAGCATCAGCTTGACAGGAGGTAAAAGTTTTGACCGTTTGCAGGTAGTTGGTTTACACGCGGTAAACGGCTTTAAATGAAATAAACAACTAAAAGTCTTTGTCGTACAACCTTCTTCATGTTTTAGGAGATTTTCAGACAGCCTTTTAACTTCTCCAACAGATAACTTTGCAGCGCTAAATTTGCTTCCAACACTTTTTTTTTTCTACAACTTCCCCACATCTTAAAGTCCTTTGTATTTTTTTTTTTAAAAAGTGTTGCTGAGAGTAGCTGGAGGAGAAATTTATGATGCAGCCTTTTCAGACAACTAACCGATCCCTCTGTCACAAAAACAGATCTTACTGTGGGAGCCTTTCTAATCAAATAATGCCTCACTTGAGGATAAGCAAGACTTAACAGGAAGTGGGCCAAGTGTTGCCAATTTAGCAACTTTTTATTTTTTTTAAAGTGACTAGTGACAAATCTAGTGACTTGTATCTTTGTTATTGGCCACTAACGACTTCACGTGAAAGCACCGATCAGTCCCCGCGGTTGCAATCAGAGGAGAGAGATCCCCTCCGCTCTGTTTTCATATAGAAAATGTTTAACGCGTGTGCAAAGCTGCCGGTGAATCCGCCCTGTATTACAAAGCGGGATATAAATATAATGTAAATATAGTTTTTAATCTAGTCTTTTTTTTTTTTTTATTCTTCCGCTGAAACTGTAAAATAATTCCCTGACTTTGATCCACACACAGCTCTGATAACTGTGGATTCAGGCAATGCATGAAAATTCATGCATTGTTTCATAAAGTTCATTTTGTTTATTCTAAACCTATTTTTAATCACATTTTCGTCTTGCCCAAAAGCGTCTCTCTCCTAAAGCCTGGATCTCAAGTACATGAACAAATACGCTAATTTACACGCCGACGTCGCCTAGCAGCTTTTAGGACGGCCAATAAAATCTTTGCTGGAGAGTTGGCAACCGTGAGCGGGCCCCAGGCAAAAAGGCACGCCTGAATAAGCCACTAAAACATGACACACATCTAAACGGTGAAAACAGGATCTGCTCCAAAAACATCCAGATGTATGACACTGGAGGTGCACAGAAACTCTGTAACCTTTCCTTCCCGCGTCCAAATGAACATGCAGAGGAGCAAACTGCAGACATTTCCCTCGAGGTGGCTTCAAATAGATAAATAAAAAGTGCAAAAACTCCATGTCAGCACCTACAGCGTGAATTGAAAATGTTTTTTTTTCCCTTTCTGTTCTCTGCAGAGTTCTACGAGGAGATCCTGTCTTTGGCCTTCGGCCTCACCTGTCAGACCATCTCTCCCCAGATGTGGCAGCTCCTCGGGGTCCTGTATGAGGTCTTCCAGCACGACTGCTTCGACTACTTCACAGGTACCTGCTGATAAACCTTCTGACAGCATGCAACGCTTCCCTGCATCGCGGTGATGCACTCCAAAACGTTTAAGCATGCAAACAACATGTGATTTCGTGCTGATGACCTCATTTATGGGCCTATGTGGAAAGTGGGCACTTCCTCACTGCCGCGTTAAATGTCGGAAAAGCTCGTTTCATCCCAAGAAACTAAATTCACAAGAAACTAAATTCAGTTGGAAAATAAGTTGAGGTCATATTTTCTGACGATTTATTGTTTTGCAAGAAGTATTTTTTTTTACCCTTTTGCGTACTTTTCCACAACAACATTCCACTGATGCATATAAGAACTGGCATTGTGCTCATATTTTACCAGAACTAAAGTGTTCCCTGAAGCCAGTGATATTGGATCAGATTAAATCAACAATTTATGGAAAGTTTGGACGAAGACTTTAAGGGGAATGAAATTTTCTAACTCATATTATCCAAGTTTCTTCACCAAAGGGCTCTTCCGGTTGCACCAGGAAGGCCACCCGGCGTAAAGACCTTCCCCCGTTGTAATGGTTTGCTGTGCTGACCTCTGAATAGGACAGCAACCGAAAGGGCTCGCGTTTGAAAAGCGACGTCAAATGTTTCTTATATAAACTGATACTTGTGTCTCTGCATTAAACCAATCCGACTTTAACTATTTTAAAGTCGGATTGGTGTAACAATAAATGTCAATATGTGGGTTTGGCAGCCGTTGTTTTCTTTTCTGCTGTAAATAATAACCGATTGGATCATGTTATCCGTTTTTCGTTTTAAAGGTATACTATGCAACCGGGGTTGATTTTCCAGCGAGGCTCCCCCCAGAGGGCGAAAGTAAAAGTGCACTGTCGTAAAGATGCTCAGCTGTTCTGGTTTCTCCGTCAAGCCAGGCGCGGTTGTTTTGAGCTTAGCAGACAGGCGAACGCAACGAAAAGTTGAAAAAACGGCAGTACAAACAATGACTAACACAGTGAAGGTATGAACATCAGGGTTTCCCCGCTTCTTGGCTATCTTGGCGAGGCCTCGCCAAACTCACGCTACCGCCTCGCCAACATTCAAAAAAAAAAAAATAATAATAATAATGATAATAATAAAAAAAAAAAAAAACTTGCGGTTCTTTGTTGTTGCTTTCGCGCGTGCATATAGTGAATGGCAGGGCAAAAACACATGGAGTTCTCGCCGTAAAGCAAGACCAACTCTCACGGTCTTGCACGAGACTTCTGAGCCTATGGGTGCAGGCCGAGAGCTCTTGCAATTACAAGTGCGGTATTTCCCCCACAGACCACCAGGGCGGCAGAGAAAACCTTTGTTCGACCTGAAATGACTCATTTAATCATCCAAAACGGTATGGAACACATTAATTAACTGAAAAATGTTGCATAGTATGCCTTTAAATCCTCTTTTAAAATGTTGAAACCAAAAAAAATTTAATCTGTGGTAGCTTTGATCAAGGAGAACAGGGAAAGTTGCATTAAACTCCCAACAGGTGATTGCGCCAATTGTAGGCATCTCTCCTTTTATTTAAACTTTTTTCCATGTAAAGTGCTTATGTTTCTTGGAATTTTAATAAATGATTGCATTTGTGTTGCAGACATGATGCCTCTTCTGCACAACTATGTCACCGTGGACACAGACATGCTTCTGTCCAACCCGAAGCACTTGGAGGTCATCTACAGCATGTGCAAAAAGGTCAGGCTGCTGCTGCCGCTGCTGCTGCCGCTGCTGCTGCTGCTGCTGCCGCTGCTGCTGCTGCTGCTGCTGCCGCTGCTGCTGCGGCGCGGGGCGCAGGGCCCGTCCGCCTGCCGATGTTTAACGGTTTCTCCACCCTGCCGTGCTGCAGGTGCTGACTGTAGATGCCGGGGATGACGCGGAGTGCCACGCTGCCAAACTCCTGGAGGTGATCATCCTGCAGTGCAGAGGCAGAGGCATCGAGCAGGTGAGGAGCAGCTCCACACCCGTGGACATTTTGCATAGTGTGTGTTAAGCCGCTGCTTTTTTTTTTTTTCCTTTCATTGTAGAAACCTTCTCATTAGGTTTACGAACTCGTAACGTCATACGTTTAGTTTTGGCCGATCCGTTTGGCTGCCGACGCCCACCTTTGCGTTCTTCCCCGCTCTAGTGCATCCCCCTGTTCGTGGAGGCGGTGCTGGAGCGCTTGATGCGGGGGGTGAAGTCCAGCGAGCTGAGGACCATGTGTCTGCAGGTGGTCATCGCCGCGCTCTACTACAACCCCGCCCTGCTCATTCAGACGCTGGACAACATGCATTTCGCGCACAGCCCACAGCCCATCACAGCCCACTTCATCAACCAGTGGATAAACGACACCGAGTTCTTCCTGGGGTGAGGGGCAGACTCAGCATCTTTTATGTCCTTCATGTGTAACCGGTTCCCAAATGTTCGGCTCGTACATGTTTACCCGCTGCGATGGCTCATTAAAGAAGCCACACACACACACCGCGTTTATTATTGTTTTTCAATTACAGCACATTACCCTGTATCCCTTTAATATGGCAGCAGCCTAATCTGAAGCACCGGTCCGTTTCACTCGCCCAGGCTCCACGACCGTAAAATGTGCATCATCGGCCTGAGCGTTCTGATGGAGCTCCCCAGCCGACCGGCAGCGCTGGAAAGAGTGGCCGCTCAGATCATCCCGTCCGTCCTGCTCCTCTTCCTGGGCCTCAAACACCTGTACGCGTCCCGTCTCGTCAACAAGCCGGACCTGCTGGCGCGGGCAGGGGTTCAGGACGAAGACCAAAACGGTAAGGGAAGGCGTCGCCGCGACCCAACGCAGTGGAGCTCCAGTCTCCCTAAAACCCCCCTCTTTCGTCCGGATGCATGTTTGAATGATTCGTTTTTCGTCTGTGAGCAGAAGAGATCCCCAGCGATGAAGACGACGTGAGCGAGAGCCAAAACGCCACGCATCAGCAGTCCAGCCTGACGGCGGGCCAGGGAGGCGACGACGACGACGACGAGGATGACGACGACTATTGGGACGAAGATGCCTTTGAGGGAACGCCCCTCGAGGAGTACAGCACGCCTCTGGACTACGACAACGGAGAGGACGAATATCAGTTCTTCACCTCCACCCTGCTGAGTAAGTAAGGATGCAGTGGAAACAGGACCAACCCCGTCTCTTTTTTATCACCCTGGATCCTGAAGAAGGTTAAACACACCTTTAAAGTTACAGTGAGCACTTATAGGTTAATCCTTATCTGTATATTATCCACTGTTAAATCTACAAAGACAGATGTTTTTAAAAAAACTATTAAAATTAAAGGTGGGCGTCAAGGTATTGCAGGGGGGAGAGGAGCCCTCTTAATCATTCTAAATGTGACAACAGCACCCCCTGCTGTTTGGTCTGTAACTGCGGTCAGTAGTATGATGACTATTATTAATAAGCTCCTACAAAAACTTAATGTAACTGAGGTTTGTCTTTAATATTAATGTGTTGATATTATTTTGCCATATGAGGTCAAGTTAAGAGGGGCTAGTTAAAAGTTGACTGCAGGTCGGACTATAAGCCATTTATATAGTTGTTAATGTTATATAGTTAAAGTGTGGCAATGTTGAAACGTTCTAGTTGTTAGAAACCATTGTTTTATGTTATAAATAAATTACACACACACACACACACACACACACACACACACACAGTTCTGCGTAACTTTACCCGGCTGTTGATTGCCAACACTTTAGGAATCATCACACATGACTTTTTAGGACTCAATCTGCTTCTCTGACCCCGTTTTCTTCTTCAGTGAGAATGAAAGAGCCCGTTAGACGGTTCACACGCTATTCATGCGCATCGGCGCACAGAAAGATGTAAATTTTACAACTATGTGTGTCAAAAACAGGGGGATATTTACAGTGTGTATCTGATTGAGGTCTTTCCATAGTTTTTGAGGCGTGTTACGTGGCTGTATGAGGCTAGATGATATGCTTGTTCTCTTTACAGGTTTAATCTTTAACGGCGCAAACCCATGAATAAGCGTCTGGTCTGATGATCCGTACAGTACACCCGCTTCGTACATGAGGAAACAGGAGTTTTTATCCATAAAAGTAAAGCCCCTGGAATCTAAAATTACCTGGGTGAATTTGTAACGTGTGCTGGGCTTTCCACACGCAATGGAAAAGTGCCTCATGTAGCGAAAGTATCCGCCTGTCTGCTTCGACTGGCGTATGAACTTAAGTGACATCCCATTCTGAATCCATAGGCTTCAACATGCCCTTGGTTCTGCTTTTGCTTTGCTCCACTTTGTTATAATACCCCTGACAGCTCACTGAGGAATATTTAGGAGTGAGGAAATGTGTTGCATAGGTGGCATCCTATCACAGAGCCACGCTGGAATCCACTGAGCTTCTGAGAGCGACCCCGTTCCTTCAAAAATGTTTATAGAAGCAGTCTTCATGCCTGGTGCTTGGTGTAACACACCTGTGGTTAGAACACCTGATTTTGTTTGTTTGAATGGGTGAACAAATGCTTTTGGCATTATACTGTATACTTAACTCGACACGTAATACAAAGCTTAGCACGTGTATCCTACTGGGTTTCCACCTTGCAGGTGGACCATAACTGAGTTGGGTTTAATGTTGTTCCCAAGTCCGTGTTCTGAGTCCAGAGATGGTAAAGTGAGCCATTGCACTGGTTTTCTGCACCTAAACCTGGAAACATTGAAGAAAAGCTGATTTTATTTGGGACATAGAAGCTCTGCGTTGCAGAATATTAGCTTTGCATTTTGTGCCTGAATGGCTGATTTAATCCGAGTCCCACTAAAGGAAACCCACTTTCCACCAGTGGTCCTGGTACCCCATTTGAGACCATGTCCGTGTGCACGATTGTTTTCCAGCAAACAGAATATTAGCTCTTTTAACTTGTCTTGAACATGTAATGAATACTGGGTAAATTACTGACAGGTGTGTGTGTGTTTCAGGGATTCAGAACAGCAATACTGCCTGGTACCAGTGTTTGACTGCTCCACTCAGTGACGACCAGAAAAAACAACTCCAGGACATCTACAGCATCTCACAGCAGAGGAGGAGCACCGGTGCCAAGGGCCACTGGTGAGCACGCCGATCCAGAGATGGAGACGCAGAGGAGCAGAGCTTCAGAGCTTCAGACTTAGATAAAGCAAGGATAATAAACCCGCATAGAGATGATTTCATGTGTAAAAGGTTGTATGTCACTGTTTCCATTGTCAAAGTTGGTGATTTCCGGTTCCTCTGACACTTTTTTTTTCCCCTCCACAAACTATCAGGGCCTCTGATCCTGGAGCGTCGTTATCAAAGTATCTCCTGGGCTTTGTTGTTGTTTTCTTCCAGAGCACAGGAGACTGACGTCCTGCTGTATCAAAGGGCCGGGTCCGAAAACGAGGGGCCGACCTGACCCGATCTTCGGTTTGCGTTCAGTCCGCTGTCTGAGACCAGATCGGACGGTATCAGGCGAGAGGGATTCCACCAGACCCCAGCTGGGATCAGGCTGGACTTGGACCGAGTTTGGACCTGACGCGCTGCTGTAATCGTTCTCATACCACAGGATTCGCTGCTCTAACTGTATATGTGCGTGAGGACACCCATAAATCTAAATGTCGTGACCAGCAGAATCCCTGCAGATATTTTGTACGTGCAGTCCTTTGGTCTGTGGTAGAGCAATCTGTTTGTGTGTGTGTGTGTGTCTGAGAAATCCCTACGACCACCAAGGCGCCCCAGTCTCGCTCGTACTGTAAGCTTTTCTTCATCTCTCAGTTCCTCAACATGCATCGGTCTCACGAAGCCGAACGCCACCCTGTAAGAGAAGCCGGTTCCAGCGGGACGGCGCGCGCACAGCTTCCAGGAGGACAAGGGTCCGGACCTCCTGCTGGAATCGTCGTTTTTGTTTTTTTAAATGTTCGGTGGCTAAAAGATGTCGAGAGTTTTTGTTTTTGTAATGTTTTTGAGAACTAATTTAAAAAGAAAAAAGAAAAAAATCATAAACATTCTTGTAACACTCTGCTGACTTGGTTGTCTTATCTGTTGACTGCTTCGACTATCTTTATTACCAGAATCCGTTGATCGGTCTTAAATGTGCATGGACGAACGGTGACCTTCAGATAGTGAGCAGCTGTGGAAACATTTCCTGGCAGGCCTGGGAAATGTGGGAAAAAAAGTTAATTCAGCTTTTACTGTAGCAGCACGTCACACTGAAGTATTTAACAAACCCACCTTTGTTTATCTCTTTCCCTAGAGGGCGCTGTTAAAACGTGGGTGGTTAGAGATGAGCTACTACATGATCACAGCTGTAAGACTGAGTGTTTCTTTGTGTCGAAAATCTAAACTTTTCGGTTTTTTCTTTTACAAATTGAGTTTTAATGAAACATTTATTACCGTTTAAAAGTCCAAAGGCAGGGTAATTTGTTTCTTTGCTCTCCAACCCAACTGCTGGCAAAAAAAAATAATCCCAGTTGGGGATGGTCGTCACATGTGAGGCTGATAAATATTTCCCTCTAAATTATATTAGGCCAAGGTTTTGGTGTTGATTATCAAATATTGGTGAGACATTACAGCGGAACAAGTTGATCAAAGGTTGCTGGACTGTCTGAAAATAGATCCATCACTCCATACACGATATGTCAGAAGTTTGGAAATAGGCAGATGTTTAGTCATCTTTGTGCAAAGATGGAATTCTTTCTTTATTGTCTTCAGAGCTTTTTTTTAATACAGCTGTACAAAGAGAAATAGGCACAGCACATCCAGGGCAGGATCTCTCCTGCTGTATTGGTTTCAATACTGTTTGTCATCATGATTGTTTTTAGGCATATTTGCTGTCACTTCGTGACATATTCAAGGTTGTTGCCTCTGTATGAGGATGATTTCTATTAAAATAAAAAAAATAGATATCTTTTGAAATTATTTTCCCCCCTGAAATCTCCTTTTTGAAATTTTCTTATAAAGAACAAACAAACATTGGAACAACCATTTCCATTGTCTGGGTGGTTGTCACAGATGCAGATGTTCTAGATCAGTATCTAGAACAGGGGTTCCCAAACTTTTCAACCTGAGAACCCCCAAAATAACCCCCTTTTTGGTGCCGGCCTTTTTTAGGTTTTTGGAAATTACGAAAACAAAGTAAAAAACTAGTAATTTTATAAGAACTCTCACAAAAAAAGCACAGTCCTCCCCACCGTGTTTGAATGAGGAATGTTGACCATCTTGTCAAGTTATTCTTTGGTATAGGTTTCACAAATAAGGAAATACAAAATCTCACATTGCTACTATTATGTGACTTTATTCTTGTGATATTTCCACTTTATTCTCAAAATATCAGGACTGGTAATATTATGACTGAATTCTCGTAATGTTCTACACCTAATATTTTATTCTCGTGTGGTTTTATACTGCGTGAAGGAGCTAAGACTGCTAGGGATGAGGGCACAGCCCTGCAGGAAAGCAGCTGCACAGCCTGCTGGGCAATGTAGTCACTAGTGTTCCCTTGGCATAGATCAAGGCAATATTACCCCCCCCCCCCCCTTGTGAGGAAATATCCCAGGATGCCTTGATCAAAATTACTACTATATATATATATAGTAGTAATTTTGATCAAGGCAATGTTAGAGATGTGGACATACTGCTGCAGTATGTAAAGGCATAAAGGATCTATCCTGTGGGCAAACCAATGAGAGACTGTGGGCAGAAGGGAAGGCAGGAGGACAGGGAGAGAGGATAAACTGAACATCTTACAGTGGAATGACAGCAGTGATGTGCTCTACTTTCTTAGTCTTAGTGAGGACGCGGGCAGCAGCGTTCTGGATCTGATCCACTTTTTAGGCAGACCTGTGAAAACACCGTTGCAGTAATCAATTCTACTAAAAATAAACGCATGGATTAGTTTTTCCAGATCCTTCTGAGACATTAGTCCTTTAATCCTGGAAATTTTCCTCAGTTGATAAAAAGCCGACCTTGTAACTGTCTTTAGATGCTTTTGAAGGTTCAGGTCTGAGTCCATCACTACACCCAGGTTTCGGGCCTGATTAGTGGTTCCTAGCTGAAGCAACTGAAGCTGTGTGCTAACTTATGATCTCTCCTCTATTGGTCGAAATATTATTACTTCAGTTTTGTTTTTATTCAGTTGAAGAAAATTTTGACACATCCAGGCATTGATTTCTTCTAGGCATTTCCTCAGTGCCTGAACTTGTCCATAGTCACATGGTGACATGGTGATGTAAAGCTGTGTGTCGTCTGCATAGATATGGTAGCTGATGTTGTTTCTTTATGATCTGAGATAGAGGAGCATGTAGATATTGAAAAGGAGGGGACCTAGAATGGACCCTTGGGGAACCTCACATGTGATTTGTGTCATCTCTGATATAAAGTTACCTACTGATACAAAAAATTCCCTGTCATTTAAGTAGGACTTAAACCAGTTGAGAGCTGTACCAGAAAGGCCAACCCAGTTCTCCAGGCGTTCTAACAGGATGGAGTGATCGACAGTATCAAATGCTGCACTGAGGTCCAATAGAACCATCACGGTGGTTCTTCCACAGTCTGTATTTATATGGATGTCATTAAACACCTTGATAAGGGCGGTCTCTGTACTGTGGTGAGGACGGAAGAAAGAAGAGAAACTGTAGATATATTGTGTATTCAGGAAACAAACGAAATCTTATTAAAGGATGTGAGAGCATAAGAGATGACAGAGAGGGTGGCCCAGGAGGAGGAAGAATTCTGAGATTAAAATCAGAATTCGGAGAAAAAAATCAGAATTCGGAGATTAAAGTCACAGTTCTGAGAAAATATTCATAATTCTGACTTTAATCTTAGAATTCTGAGAAAAAAGTCAAAATTGAATGGACTTTTACTTTATTTTTTTGAATGGCCCCAATCCGCTTCTGTACATTTTTTCAGTTTCTTTTAAAAACTCGTCGGACATTGGGTTTCCATTGTGGTTCCCACTCCAATCCAGAAGGTGGCGGTAATGTGCCCCTGTGGTTGTTTGCCAATCGCCAGCAAACTCCATCAAAAAGAAGGAGATCGATCGATCTTACCTTCCGTTTTCTGATGAAATGGAGGATCATCAATACTCTTTGCCCCGCAAAATTGAAGAAATAGCTACCAACAGAACGAACGTCTATATCGGTATCGCTGTTGCCGTGTGGAGAAAATTCATGAGGGAGCAGGGATTGAAAACGGACGCGGAGGCTGCAGCCTTTCTGATGGACAGGTGAGTTAATTCAGTCCAACGGTGAGACTTATGTTGACGTTGTGTTAGAAACAGGGCCGTGTAGTCTGCCCCCTGACAGAAACAGCTAGTTTGTTTGGTAGCTAACACTGACCAGACGAGCTCTTCGCAACAAGTTGTTGTTATGGGGCTTTAATGGCGCACGTGTTTTGCAATGCATTGTGGGACTTGGCCGCCATTTTCCGGGGCAACAGCTTTTGTTTACCTTGCTGTTTTTCGGATTCCTTCCTGCAAGAGATAGAGACGCAAAGAGATGGCGCGCATCCTCGACGGCAATTCTCTTTTTCATCATAATGGTAGACGGCTGGCCGGGGCGCGCCGCAGATCTGGGTGTTGTTTCAAATTTCAGGAATCGAGTCGACGCGATCCGATTTCAAATTGGACTGCTGGTCTTACAAACACCTTTAAGCCCTTACCTGAATTTCATGTAGTTATTTGACATATTCATACTACTGTTATATTAACATTCAACAGCAAATTAATAAAGTAGTGGTAGCTGTAAATTTGTAATGGTGGCGGCTGTAAGGAGCAAACCCTCTTCCCGAATGCTGAGACAATAGGCTATATGCCAGCCGTCACGGTGACGCAATCCCGTTTAAATCTGAGCCAGTAGCACCTCTGCTTCCTGTTGTTTACTTCTGAGATCGACCATGAGTGAGGTTTAAAGATTCTCCCTTCCACTTCCAAGACTGGGGGCTTGGGACAAAAGTCAAAGTCCGTCATCGGAGGATGAAGCCGATGCTCCTTACGTTGACCCGATGGACGTGCCCGTGGAACACAACTACGCGTCGGCTCTAGACCCTGCAGCCATTGATCTGTTATTGGAGGAGAATCGATCTCTGCGGGAGGAAATACGACGTCTACGGCAGCAGGTTGTGAGCCTAACACTGAAGCAGAGGTTCGGCATTCACCGTTTCGCTGCCTCGGACAAGGACATACGGTTCTTTACAAGGTAAGCCTGTGTGTGTGTGTGTGTGTGTGTGTGTGTGTGTGTGTGTGTGTGTGTGTGTGTGTGTGTGTGTGTGTGTGTGAGTGTGTGTGTGTGTGTGTGTGTGTGTCACAAGTGTAACACAACAAGAACAGCTCTTTTCGCGGTATAAACATGAAATTATTGAAAACTCATTGTGTCACACCCTAATCAAGCTAGTTAGCTCTAAACTCCTGCAAAGGTTTCCTGACCCTTTAAACGATCTCTAGTGCTGTTTCAGTAGGCGACACAGTCATGGGGAACGCTGTTGATTTGACCGATGTTCAGAAGACGGTCATTGACAAAATGTCATTGCTGAAGAAGCTTGTTGTTCACAGACTTCTGTATCCAATCAAATTGACAGTAGGAAAAGGGGCACCATTTTGAAATCAAGGTCCAGGAGTCTTGACAAAGAGTAGAGAGGCATAGAGCCCATATTTAAACTTTGTAATTATGAGAATTCTATTAAAATAAACTTTAGTTATGACTTTTATTCTTGTAGTCATGAATTTAAAACTCATAATTGTGACTTTTTCCTCATAATTAGGACTTTAGAACGTATTATGACTTCCTGTTGGGATTTTATTTTATGGCGTAAATGGGCTTTTATACATAACTGACTTTGAATCTTGGAGGGGAAAAAGTCTGTATTATTGTTGCCTGCTATATTATTATTGTTTTGTCTGTTTTAGATGCCTCATATGATCTTCTCATGGGTTTTTGGACCTTGATTGAGCCCTCCCTGCTGTCAATGGTCAGCGTTCGGCAAGCACACAGCGGACATCTCAGCGACTCCAGTGCCACCGGTACAACCCATTCCCTGCAGCCCATTGATGAGTTGTTCCTCTTCTTAAATTATCTTGCCCTTGGCTCGAAGCAGCGGGACCTCGCTGATCGGTACGATCTCCATCCGTCCACAGTCAGCGGGATAATCTCCACGTGGAGTAACTTTTTATATTCATTGCTTGGCTCAATAAGGATCTGGGTACCTCAGGAGCAGACTCGCAAGTCTTTACCTTCAGAATTCAAGGACCACCCAGACACCACAGTAATTCTTGACTGCATAGAGCTGAGGTGTCAGTGCCCATCATCATATGTCCTTCAGAGCGAAGTATTTTCATCCTACAAGTCCCACTGCACTCTGAAGGGCCTCGTCGGGATTGCGCCACACGGGGCCGTGATCTTTATCTGCGAGCTGTACGCCGAGCTGTACGCCGTGATGTGCTTGTCAGTGACAAGCACATCACGTGCGAATCTGGTATTCTCGACCTCTTAAAACCTGGGATGGCGGTCATGGTAGACGGAGACTTTCAGATTGATGACACCATACCCTGCAAGTTGTACAGGCCAGCATTTCTTTTCGGCAGGTCTCGGATGGATGCAGCAGAGGTCAGGGAGACTCGGGTCAGCGCACACCTAAGGGTGCATGTTGAGCTCCTCGTTCATCGAGTCAAGGAGCACAAATTCTTTGACTCTGAAATTCCCCCGTGTCTTTCTGGAAGCTCTTCACCGTGGCCTGTCTCTTGACAAATTATGAGAATGGCCCACTGGTAAAGGCTTGGGCAGAAACCTGAGGTCTGAGTAGCCCCCATGCTGTTGCCAATGTTTTCCACCAAGGTCTAAGACCTTTGGTAAGGTGCAGACCAAATGTTTACTGTTATGCGTTAAATATGCAGTTTTATTGCCATTCTATTTGTATGAAATGTTTGGAAACAGTGCAGGCCTTTAAATCCCGATTTAATAAAATGCTTGTTCATTTCAGCTGTACTGACCTTTATTCATTGTTTGTATGCTGTATGTTTCATCTAGTTATTGCAAAATTCTTAGTTCCAAGTAATTTATTTCCACTTAGCATTACATACAGGGGCATAATGCCGTGGGTTGTCATCGTATTCATAACAGTAACATATAACTAGTAAGCAGAAGTGTCAAAAGTATTTTTTTCTTTCTTTTATTCTTTTTGACCAACCATAACAAGTAAATGGAAAGTACAGGGAATTGCATGGAAATGTAAGGAGTAGAAGTAAAAAGCAGGCGAAAAATAATTACTCCAGTCAAGTATAAATAACCGACGTTACTACTTAAGCTAACAAATTATTTGGGTACAACCCAGGCTTTCCAACAAAGAGTGCCAACATTTGTTATAAGGAAATCCACAAAACAATTTTCTTATTTTTTTTGTGTTACATTTATATTCAACTCAGTTGTTTTAAGAAGGTGGCGAGGTAAAAATAAAAAAGTAAACTTTTTGTTTTACGTTGTCAATGGCTGCCATGTCATGGGGAACCCTCTCAATGAGCCTATCTTCAGCATGAATAACAAAGTTGCACCAGTCACAACCAAAAATCAACATTTGTCCCTGAATCTGCCAGTAATATGGATGAGATCGTCCCAGCGTGTGTCTGCCCTGCCTGATTACAATGTAAGGGCAGTCTATATAGCTTGGGACAGTTGGACATTTTATTTCTAGCAGGCCAAACACTGGCTGACCACCAGGATCATACACGACCCACCTTCTTATGTGATGCCACTCAGCACAGAGACTCTGCTCTCGTGTGCTCTTCTCAGTTTTGTGTGCAGTCCTGAAAGACGTTTCAAGAGAGGCCGTGTGATGGTGCTGGTGGATTAAATGTCTAACACCATTTTTGAGTGTTCAACGAAAAATTTGAAAAACTTATAGAATAAACGACCTTGGAAGAAAAATATGTAGTATGTAGCATTTATATAAAATGCAGCTTGTGCTGAAACAGTCTATGAAATGGGCTGCTGGTTTATTTGATTGTCAGAAATGGTGTTTTTGCACTGGTTGCATTGTTCTGTCCAATTATCTCCCTAGATGCTCTAGTTCAAGGGTGAGGTTCAACCAAAGTGCATTGATACCAGCTTTACATCTTCACTTTTGTTGTGTTAAATCATTGTTCATATAGACAACATTCACTATAAAATGATTGTCTTACAATCTAATTAACATAAACTTTATTTGAAGCAAAATTATTCTTTACCTAATATTGTAACAGAACACCTAAGTAGCAACTTGCTACTAAGGTGTTCAACTGCGTGTTTTGTGTGCTTATTAGCTCCTTCAGTCCAAATTTTCAATTTTGGAAAAGAGAAATGTAAATAAGACTTTTTTTCCGTCTGATTCACCGATTAATCGTAAAAATAATTGACTGATTATTGAAATCCTGCTTTTGTTTCTAAAAAGGTCAGTGTGGCGCCCTCCTAGGGTTAATATGTGGTCTTGCGTTGCACTTCAAATTGATATGGCTTTTGATTGCGGTGACGTCAGGAGCTCTGCTGCTGTGGGGTACAAAAGCAGCTCCGTCTTAAAAAATTAACAACACAGCTCTATCTTGTGCATCCATGGCGAGCACTGTTGCACTTTTCAAACGCCATATGGACTTTTTTCTTCAAAAAAGCAACCAGAAACAAATCTACCAACGCTGCAAAGCTGCTAGTGAATGAAGCTACTGGTGGCTCCTGGACGCTGCTCTCAGTAGAGAAGCAAAACTAGAGACAACAGTTCAGTGTTTCCTAGTTAGCCACGGGACTTTTCAGACCCCTCTAGCAACTTTTATTCCAAAAAGCGACTAGAAACAAATCTAGTGACTTTGTTCTGACATTTTTGCGATTTAGCAGCTTCACTTGAAAGTAGCAATCTGTCGTTCAGTGTTGTATAGTTACAAAGTAAAAATACGTCACTACTGTACTTAGGTATATTTTGGAGTACTTAATACTTTTCTGGAGTATAAAATTTTTTGATAACTTTTACTTCACTATATTTCTGAACTTAATTGCATACTTTTACTCCGATACACTTCCAATGTTTGGTTTAGTTACTCATGAGAGAGAGAGATTCACGCACGTAAGTGTTTTGACCCCACCTACTGATTGACTGCGACAAAGTCGGGACTTGCCTGGTCTTGTTCATCACCACCAACAGGATAAGAAGCAGACAGGCCAGCTGACAGCTTTGCTGGGGCCCGGGACAACACAGTCTTTTTGCCCCCTTTACACCTGCCGCCACCACACACACCAAAAAAAAGTCAACTGTATACTTCATGCCCTGGAATCTCTGTATTTTCTATTGGATATTTTCAACCCATCTATTGAATTTAGTGCACTAGTTGTCTTTTACCAAAAGTTTACCAAAATCTAAAAAAATGTCGTTCAAACTGCATTTGCTTTGTTTTACTTTTTACTTATACTTTTCATTACATTACTTGAGTACATCTATTTTTACAGTAATTTTCATACTTAAGTACAAGACATTTCAGATACTTTAAGACTTTAACTCAAGTAACATTTCAGTCAGTGACTTGGACTTTTACCAAAGTCATATTCTGGAGAGGTACCTATACTTTTACTTGACTCCGAGATTTCAGTACTTTATACAACACTGCTAACGTTACTGTCTCACAACAATCAATAAAGTTGAATGGCTTCTCACTATTCCCTCAGCGCTGTCTCACAGGCACAGGCAGCTGCTATGTGCGTTTTGCGAAAAGATTCAAATATTCTTTATTGTCACCACGTGAAATTTCTTTTTGGCCGCTTCACCTAGGAGTACACAGGCGATTTAAAAAAAAAAAAAAAAGGCTACAGCGTTTTGTCTTTGTTTGTTTTTTTTCCCCTATCATAGCGTTCAAAAGATAATGTTCTGCATAAATTGAGTAAATCCTGTAGACAGCATCCCACAATCCTCTGCGCTCCTTCTTCTCCTGCACTGTTCAGCTTCCATACCACACAGTTATGCTGAGACATAACACACTCAAAGGCAAGTCATTGCACTATTAATCACAATAGGGGGACTCATCTTTGTTCAAGAAGAACCTTTTATTTACATGCTGAACACGTGTTGATTTGTCCCAAAGCGATTGGGTGAAAGAGTGTGAAAGTTATTGACACAGCACGTTTGCACCACGTTTTAAAAAAATTTAAACCAGAAAACAACAACAGCGTGGTGGATGAAGGCTATGTATACAAACAAAAGCTAGGTCCCAGATGCCCAGGAATCCCACAATGCAGTGCAGTGACCCTTTCAAGCCCCGTTCTACACAGGACTCTTGAACTCGTGCAGGATGTTTACGTTGTCACATTTAATACACTCTGCGGCTGCTGTAGTAGTTGTTAGGCGCTTAACGGCCAGGCACCTAATGTATAAATCAGCACTTCTCTGACGAAATTCATTTTTAACTCCACCGTATGGTCAAGTGTATAAACAGTGGTCGCACATTGTGTGACACAGCGCAGCAATATTCGCCGCAGACCGTGATGCGCCGAACATTAGTATCCATCTTTTCATGCACACACCCAGGCTCAAAACCTGATTGTTTAAAAATCTCCACTTTGGCCGGAGTGTTTAGGATCATTCGTTTTAAGGGATGTATGGCGCTGTTTATGTGTGGCTGAAAGGCATAACTGCATAAAAATGTCTTGGTTTTCCATGATATCCTGCTACGTGTGGACTAGGCCTTATTTTTGTTAAATAAATCTGTTTTTTCAAGTTAATCAAAGTAGGTACATTTAGCAAAAATTACAAGTACAAATGATGGCCCAGTAAAACTACTGCTTAATCACAGATATTTAACAGAGTGTATGTAAATACGTTTGTTCCTACCTGCCTCTGTCAATGCGTTATTCGTTTTTGATATTGTTGGTGGGGATGTAAAGTAAGGCAATTTAGCTCTTTTTCAGCTTTCTACACGAACACGGCAGGAGCCTTAATTTACGCCACCATTTACGTCAAACAAAACCCGAGGTGCGCTCAGTTGGGACACAGCTTTCCTTAAAAACTCTGCAATCTCATGTTAAAACTACTAGTCAGTAAAGTATTGTATCCAGACTGCTGTAATTCCTGTAATATAACCATATAATTTGTCAATGTTGCTAATGCACATGGAAGCAAGGCTATGCCAGCGAATATTTTCTTAAGATATCTTCATAAAATAATTTTGGATTTTAGGTTTGCATTTTTGACTATAGAATGGACCCTTCAAGTTCTCCCTACAGAACAAGTACATATATAGGGTCTCGTTTTTCAAAGTGGAAAAGGTAATGTCTTTAGAAAAATGTTTAATTTGTTAAAGTATAAACCATTTTTAATGTCAAACAATGTTTGCGTTTTCGTAGATCTTCCGGTCAATGAGGCTTGCAGTGTTCCATCACCACACCTATAGACGGTATGCCAGACCTTTCATTGAGCCAGCTATTGCGCACAAGTGGAAAACAACGCAGAATAGCAGAATAGAGAATCTCAAAGCACAAACTGTCATACTTGGTGGTGACATGAGGGCTGACTCTCCAGGTATGCACTGATCCTGATTTTTAAAAAATATATTATTAGATTAGCTCTGCAGCTCATCTTATTTATACTGTCTATCTCAAAGGACACCCTGCAAATTTTGGAAGTTCCACAATGATGGATCTGAGGAGCAGAAGCGTCATTGACGTACAACTAGTTCAGGTAATGTCAGATAAATGTATACTTTTTTGCCAAGATTAAACAAGATCTAAAATGTTCACGGGAACAGAGCAATGAAGTGGGTGGAAGTTACCATATGGTCGATTATTTAAACGTGTAAAAGTGTATTCACTTATGCTTGTTCTTTAGGTCTATCTAAAAGGAGGGTTACGATAGCAAAAAAAAACAAAGATTGCACAAAACTGAAGAAGTGGCTTCGTGTTCTAAAGAAGCACATCTGCTGGACTGCTGCTGCCTTCAAGACTCCCCAGGAAAGAGTGGCGCTCTATTCTTAACCGTGTGCAGGACATTCACAACCGCAATGATACTGCTTTTCCCCCAATGTTTACATCCACTGTGCACATCGAGAAGACAAAAGGAAATGGTTAAAACCAGGTGATTATTTTACTATGTTAACTTTAGAGTTTATGTACACCATTTTTAAAATTGTTACATATGTTATAGGTAGGGCTGCATAGTGCAGCAGTGGGTGGCACAACAAGAAGGTCCTGGGTTCGAGTCCAACCCTGGGTCTTTCTGCATGTTCTCCCTGTGCCTGCGTGGGTTCTCTCCGGGTACACCGGCTTCCTCCCACAGTCCAAAAAACATGACTGATAGGTCGATTGATCTCTCTAAATCAGGGGTGTCAAACATACGGCCCGCGGGCCGGATCCGGCCCGCCGAACAATTTAGTCCGGCCCTGTGGCTAAATGCATTATCATTATAATATTTTTATTTTTTTTTTTCCAGTGTTCTGTCTGGCAATGTGGCAATAAGATGCCACAAAGAGCTCATCAGATTTGACTTTCACAAGTGGACAAGATAAAAGGAAGAGAATGATAAAACAATTATTGAAAAAAACATGTACTTCGTTTAATTGAAAATATGCAGTTCCTATATTGCCCACGAGGGGCGCTGTGTTTTAATTACCAGATTAAGCTTCAGGTGTGGAAAAATTCAAATCATTTCTTAATTTTTATCTGTTTGATGTATTTTGTCATGCAGGACAGTGTTTTTAAGTTCCAAAAAATGTGAATAAATGTTTTTCAACATTGTACAATCACTGTGATCAGTTCTTATGCATAATGCACAAGTAAATGTTTAACTGAGTAAAAGTATTGTTGAAATTGCACATACTTTTCTTAAAAACGCTGAGGTTATTCATAATATATTGTGTAAAAGTGAAATTAATTTAATATAAAAATTAATAACAACTCCACATTTATTAGTTCTATTTAATCTTGCAATGAGTTACCTCGTGTGGCCCTCTTGAGATCAGATTAAGCTGTATGCGGCCCCTCAACCAAACTGAGTTTGACACCCCTGCTCTAAATTGTCCTTAGGTGTGAACTACCTTTTCCTTAGGTGTTTAATTCTACCTGTGAAACCAAGCAAAAACCCTCGTTACCGCTACGTCATGTTTCTACTGGTTAGAGTGTAGCAGCTGCAGCAGCGTTAAAGCAATAATGATGAGTGCACTTTTACTTGAGTACATGAGATTTGTATTCTGCCCATCTCTGCTGGGGAAAGATGCAAATGTGGGAGTGATGTGAGAGAGGAGTAATGTGAAAAAGCGAGTGCCTTTAACACCTCTTGCGGCTTCGAAATTAAGTTATCGCTTTTATAATGTGTTTTAGCATTTTAATGAAGCCACTACCTCATCTGAAGAGCCCATGTGCAGAACGTCTTCAAGAAGGGAGAACAAACACCACCACCAGAAACCTTCAGTAAGTCTTACAGCATTAGTCACTATTGGTGTGCAAAACATATTTCAACAAATCCAAATAATTTTTTATGAATATTTTAATGATGTTTCTTTGCAAAATCACAATAGCAGTGCATTTTCTAAGTTGAGAAACCAACATAAAGCGAAGCCACATGGAAAATAACTATATGTAATGTCACTTTAGTCAGGAGTGCAAGAGAGCAAACTTTCCAAATATTTCTTGCAAACAGCTTGTTGAAGCAGGTGTCTGGCGTTGCAGATTACGTGGATGACATTATGAAGTTGGTCTCCGAACAGGTTTTTCAGGATCCAGCTCCGTATTTAGAGGAGGTTGAAAAGATCAACCTCCCACCAACCCTTTGGTCTCAGCATCCAAGACCAGAAAAGCCAACAGTGGCTTCAGCCCAGGGGTCCGTTCTTCGTACGTCGCTAACTCAGTTAGCTGGATTTGATTGTTGACGATTTGGCATGATCTTGGATCGTTTGGTTCTTCCAAACTCATCCTGGACTTGCTGTCATAGCAACATGTGCGCAAACTTAAGCCTGCTCGCAAATAATTAATTTGTTGAAACCCCAATTTAAGTGTTCAACGCGGAGGAGTCGGGCTTTGACAATTGCGCAGACTGTGTGCATTGCCCTCAGATTCTTTGCGAATGGCACTTTTCTGTACACTATTGGCGATGCAGAGAACTTGGTGAAGAGTGCTGTCTGTCGTGCCATTCACAAAGTGTACCTGGCACTGAAGCAGTTTTTAGGGGTTTTTGTGGTATTTCCAAGCCACTTAAGTGCCCAGGTTGTAAAGCAGAATTATAAATTGTACAGTAACTTACCTGGACATTTACAGTCCAGGACCGGTCTGAATCCCTCATCATCTGGAGACACATGCCTTAATCCCCAGGACAACACACACTCTCCTACCCAGATATCCCCAACACCGGGACACAAACCTTCTGTATGCACAAAACCTGTAACAACTAGATCAAAAAGAAGTTACATCATTTTAAATACCAAACGGTGAAGGAATATTTGTTCTCATTTTGAAATTTGTTTGTGTGGGACAAACGTGCTGTGTGCTTTTCTTTCAATTGGGAAAATAGTTGCTGCATCCCATTTACATACGTTTCATATTTCTCTTTTAAGGGAGTATTTCTCAGGGTGGTTTTGATGTAATATTTCATACTTGTGTACCTTTATAAATTACTTATCACAGTGTATTTAAATAAAATCTTTAAGGATGTCACATAGGTTAACTTATACTTTTTGTAACATGTTTCTAATTTTTTTTGTTCGTTTGTGTTCTGAGTCGTCAAAAAGATTATGGGTAATTGACAATAAAGATACTTTTTTTGTGTGTGTTTGTTGTGAGATCGCATCTTTGAACATTTTTATTATAATAATAAAAATTTAAAAAATCATTTACTGTGCAATCTCTCTTAGATGTAATGGTCCAAACTGTGCTTTGTAAACATTGATTGCATTCTGGCGTGAATTCTCATTTAGACACATAGCCTCAAATCCAGGGTACTTCCTCCATTCTGGCTGTCCCTTTTCAAATATTTTTTAATTTTCAATGCAGAAATAATGGAATATAGCCTATGTATTGGGAAAAATCACACTTAGAATGGGGATTTCTTTATAACATTCAGTTTTATTCTGTTGGCATTTTAGGGCACTTACCACGCATAGACCTAAACACATGTAGTGAATAAAAGCAAATGTTATAAAACCACATCTCTTTGTAAATCAGTTTTATTAGTTACTATTAGTAATATCACACTTACAGAAAAGAAAAATCATGTTAATTCAAAGACGTTTTGCTGATAATGTAATTTCCCACAACAGTTCTGGCTTAAAATATAGAAAGTGTGCTATAAATAGAAAATCAGCGAATAATAATAATTAAAAAAAGCTTTAGTACAATTTAACCATAAAAAAACATTATATACAACTGTATTCCATATCAAATTGTTCATAGCAAGTATGACGATTCTTTGTGGGTGTTAAATAGTTTCAGAACAGTGACACATGACATACTAGTTATTTGGTATGGATAGAGAAGGTGTAAACAGTTAACGCCATTGGGATGCACTCATTTGAAGGCGTGATTCTGCGGATTCGTCATCATGCTCTTGCTCTGGGTCTGAACATGTAAGGCTGAATTAATCTGTATGATGCTTCAGTGAACTGCAGTTACTGGAATAAATGAACTATGAACTAGCATTTTTGGTTTATTAAATATGACTTCATGGATGGATGAATGAAAAGATAGGGAATAAGTTATTGAAAATCTAAATATACTAATATTAATGTCAATATACTTTTCATTAGGATGCATTTGACATTCTGTGCTTGTTCCATCTGGACTTGCATAACAACACTGCTGCATTATACAGAGTAAACACATTAAGTTTGGTTTGTTTACATCGAGTACAGGGAATATTTGAGAACTGATGGTCGTTTTGAGCACTTTCCTATTTGGTTAATGATGAAATATTTTAACCAGTGGCTGAATTGCCTATTAGTTGATAGGACGGGCTAGAGCAAATGGTTACCCGAGGGAATAGGGTTTTGTTCAAATCCAAATTCATGTTTGAGCTGCTTTACTTGACGGAGAGACAGTCTGTTCATTCCTCCTGTTCTGCTGCTGCTGATGTGGAGTAGATAAACAAGTTGGAGGCTCGCCCAGTCCTACTCTGAGCCCTCGGTATGCACATATTTCCCTGCAACAGCTGCGGCTCCCAAGCTGGAGGCAGCACACTACGGCGCATGCGTAGGCAGGCGGGAACTCAATGAGGATGTTGCATTCAAGTACCCCAAGTTAGCTCGTAGATTTAACTCTGTCATTTCTGGGCGGCTTCCAACTCATCCAGGTTATACAGCTTTAACTAGAACGCAAGTGAATATCCTGTATTTGTTATTTGACAGTTTAGCATATTCGTTTATTTGCATTTGTTTAAAACGTTTGCCGTATATTGGGGAAGGGGAATGAACACGTAATAAAATATTATTTCTCAAGGTCAGTGATTCTTGAATCAATACATAAAACCAAACGAGGTAAATAATGTTTGACTTAATACAAGTGACACCATCAGTCTACATTAAATATAGTGCGGAAGAAGAAGAAAAATTAAATTGTACAAATCACATTTTCTTTTTGCAAAAACAGACGGGCGCGAGGGTGCAGAATTCTCCCACGCTTTAGGACCGAACCAGAAGGCAACACAACACATCCACAGTGCTGTGCCTGACCCCAGCAGCACACTCAGCCGCCACCTACCCGACGGAATGCCTCTGTCCTCCGGCGTGTTTGACTTCGACCACAGCGCAGCGGTGCCGCGCTGGAAACCAGGCCCGACATGACAGGCTTGGGACGGCAGAAGAAAGGCCGCCAGCAGGGGCGGCTGCCCCTCCGGCTGGAAGCCGCGCGGGCTGCGGCTCTCTACGCCGCGCTGTCCGCTCTGTGCGTGCTGTGCTACGGCAACTCTCTCCACGGGGAGCTGGTGCACGACGACGTGTGGGCTATCGTCAACAACCCGGACGTCCGACCGGGGTCCAGCCTGCGGAACATCTTCAGCAACGATTTCTGGGGGAAGAGGATGGCGGACAACACCAGCCACAAGTCCTACCGACCTCTGTGCATCCTCACCTTCAAGTAAGTCCTCCCTCCTCCTCCCTTTCTTTTACTTTGTGGCTGCTTCGAAATGTTGTCGCCGAGTGAAGGTTGACGTCATGATGCTGCTGTCGCGCATTCCTCATCAGCGCTAATGGGAACCAGAAATGGTTCCCGTGAACTTAGCGGGAACGCGCTGAAACTTCACGAGCACAAACCCCGCATTCCTGCAAACGAACGACCCGAACCGAGCCCAGAGGTTCCGACACATCCCAGCCGGGCTCCCGCTCCAAAGTCCAGTTCCCCCCCTCCAAAGTCCAGTTCCCCCCCGAGCCCCAATAGCCTGCGATATCCCGGCATGCCGTTTTGCTCCAGAACTTTTAAGTTGTGCAGCTGATGCCTGGAGGCGAGGGAGCAGACACACATGGGCGCGCCTGGTCGTTGTATCCAGTGACAGGCGCTGTGGAGAGCCTCACCTTTGCTATCCACAGCAAAAAGTTCACTGGGGCGTTAATAGTATTGTGAATACTATAAATAAATAAATTCTGAAGCTCGTTCTTGGCCTGTAGAGCAAAAGTAGCAGAGCACCACTAACTCGGTGAGTCTTTGTTGCCAGCAAAGGGCTGTAGAGGCGGCCACCTCCTCCACGGACAGCGTGACAGCGGAAGGAGGACGAAAAGGGGGAAATTCTAGAGGCCCAGGGGATGTGAGCGCAATGTACAGATTCAAAAGCTGCAATAGAGAGCATTCACTCAGGAGGAAATAATAGGAAAGACCTGGTAATAAAAATTTATCAGAGTTTTAGGTTATATAGGTATGGAATAGAGGTTCAGTTCTGTTGGGTACCGCCACATGAAGGGGTGAAAGGAAATGAAACAGCAGACTAGCTAGCTAAAAAGGCTTTAGGAAAGCAGGATAAAGATCAGATTTCATTTGAGAAAGGGGAAGGTAAATCAATAATTAAAAAGAAACAGAAATATGGCAAAAAATATGGGATGAAGATGAGAAAGGAAGAAGATTATATAGGGTTCAAAAATCTGTAATATGTAAGAATTGTGGAAAAAGAAGCAGAAGGGAAGAGATAATTTTTACTAGACTAAGAACTGGACACCCATACTTGAATGAGTTTTTGTATATAATAGGGAAGAGAAGTAATGATATATGTGAGGGTTGTGCAGAAAAAGAAAATGTGGATCATGTTTTGATGAATTGCATTAAATATGCAACGGAAAGACAGAGAGGATGAGGAAAGTAATTATGGAAGAAGGGAGAGATTGGAGTATTAAAGGAATTTTAGGGACAGATGGAGATAGGGAAGAAAATATGGTCATTAATAAAGCATTGTTTTTATTTTTACATAAAACAAAATTCAAAAATAGAATATAGAAGGTGGAACCATAGAGATACACACTCATGTACAGTAGGTGGCGGTATGCACCTATAGGTTGTTTGCAATCCGCCAATAAAAGGAATAGAAGAAGAAGAAGAAGCAGATGTGAGCGCATTATTTACAGTTCTTATTTCAGCAAGGCGAAGATGAATTCATGAAGAAATAATGCGTTTAACACTGGGCTATCCCGTTGGCAGTGTAAAAAGCACATCTCAATCCCACTACGGAGCATTTTCTTTCTGATTGTATATCTGTATCAGCAAATCATGTTGATCAAAATACACAGTTTTATTGAAAGTTTTTGTTTTTGTTTTCTTTTGTTAGGGGAGTGTCTGCTATAGTCAGTGTTTTTAGCTGAAGTGTACCTTCCTTAAGACAGCTTCTGGTATTGGTTCCAGTAAAAAGTGGATTTGGCGCCTGGTTAGGTGAGGCCTGCTCAGTGTTATTGCGAATATATATCGTCACTGCAACAAACAATATGTACAATATTTAGAATCAGGATCTGCTTTAATCCCCAAGGTAGCTCCTACAGGGAAAGTGGCTCCTGTTCTGCTTGAGTTGTACGAGTCCTGGATGAGGGACGGGTTAGCCCAGACGATCCTTTCTACCGGCCTGATTGTGCATTTTGGTTTGGACCCGTCCTGTCTTGTGAATGACCCAAACCACACTGTGATGGATATGCTCAAATCAGTTTGACCCCTGGCCTTGTAGAGGATGTCCTGCAGCTCCTGTAGGAGGTTGGACTTCTTGACTGTAAGCCAGTCTTGCTGGCCAGGCTAGTGTAAAATCATTTGCAGCAAACATTTAATATTTTTTCTCCATTATTTTCAATGGCGGGGATGCCATCTCGTTTTATAAGCATGCTTCCCAGCTTGTATTTAGTTGCTTTCTGAATTTAGGTCAACTCTCAGGCAAGATGATTAGGGGGGGAAAAAAAACTTTTTAGAAATTATTAATTGTTTGTTTGTTTTTACAAAATGAAGGGGAGAGGGGAAAAATAAAAAAGATTAATCCGATTTGGTATAATAATGCCCATGATGAGTGTAAGCAAACTAGTAGGTTGAGAGAGGAGACAAAAACCTAAACACTGTGATTCTAAACTCGTGAACCTACTGGCGCTCCTGAACATCTTTTCCTCCCAGTACCTGTTTTTTTTTAATTCTGTCTTTCTTCTGATCAGGTTGAACATCCTGCTGGGTGGCATGACGCCTCTGTATTTCCACATCATCAACGTGTGTTTGCACTGCGCCGTTACCTGCCTGCTCATGTACACATGTGAACGATGCGTGTTTGAGGACCCACGCCTGGCCTTCGTCACTGCTCTCCTCTTCGCTGTGCACCCTGTTCACACTGAGGCGGTGAGTAGACGCCAAGAACATGGTCTCTGTCTCTTTACCATTTTAGTTGGTCCCTTTAGGGAAAATTTGATTCTTTTTACACTCTGATAAACACAAGTTTTTAAAGTATTAGAATTAGTTTTCTTTCATAATTAAAAAGCGGATTTAGCTCCAGCACGTCCTATTTCATGGAGACCTTTATTGTAGTTTTGAAGATGCGTCTCATTGGCTTGTTACGTTATGGAAATGTTTTTACATTGTTCTCTTTCATTTCTGCCAGTTTTAAGACTAAAACCTTGATCACAAATCCATTTTATTCTTTATTTTCGGTTCTTCTGAAAAGGAAGAGTAAAGCTGTAAATCAGAATCATCTTTATTTGGCATTGATTGTATGCAAAATCAAAGAATTTGAATAATTGATTTATAAATGCTGTATTTAATTTCCTTTTTAAAAAGATCCATGTCTAGCTTTGACATTTAAGTATTTTAGTAGCTGTACTTATTTTTAAACATAATTTTACTTGCAGATTGAGTAAATCCCTTGTCGGCAAGACAAATGTATTTCTGCGTTTTAATAAAGTCTCCATAACTTCTAAGTGGAATGTGGAGTTACAACTGACCCGATAATAGGCCATTCGCCAATAATGTCCCAAAAAATACCCACTGGCCATCTCACACAAGTGTAATAATGGCAGCACCAGCAGAAATATTGAAAACAGCAAGGTTCCTAAGGTGTTTAAAGTAGCAGTGTCCCAGTTTTTGTTCTGTTCTTGATCCCCAGAGAAGTTGACAGAAAATGTACTAACAAAGCCTGTTGACTTAAAAAGGTCAGGTGCTTGTCGGCGAGAGCTGCATCTGGCTTTATGTTTTTGAGCAAGTAGAGATTAAGTTAGGCTTCAAAACTGGAGATGGTGTCTTCCTAGTATTTATTGTAGAGGCTGGTTTTGGAAGCCAGTCAATCACAAGCCAGCAACGAGGATTCAACAGAATAGTTGTCTTTGTGTTGTTTGTGATGCATGTCATTATGTAGCATTGTGTCCATGACAGACCGCCCTATTAATTAATTTCAACTTTTATCTGCGTAATCTGAAGAGAAGCGAGGATGAGAGCAAACCCTCCAGAAAGTTGGGCAAAAAAATCCACTTTTTTTGGATAGCTAACATAGCTAAAAATTTAGTTTTCCTGTCTTAGAAACATGGTCAGGTAAATAGTTTATCAATAGGTTAAGTTTTTTTTTTTTTTTTTTTTTAAAGAAAATTGTGATTTGCTGTATTTTAAATGAGATTTTACCCCCATGAGTTTTATAGTTTTCCATTATTGCACTGCTACTCAGTATGCATTTTGCATTACATTTTTTAGACTGCTTGTCTTCCTACATATTTCTGTCCTTGCTATATACAAGTGGACTGGAAGCAGAAGAAATTTGAAAATATGGCTGAATCTGTTTGTTTCAGATCAGCCTGTTTACCAGAAAATCAGCCAATGGCATCACACAAGCTTGCTTCTGAACAAATTAGATTTTAATTATATTTTCTAGGGTGGAAGAATTGGGGGGGGGGATCGAATTGATATCATTTATTTCCCACCAATATTGCAATAGCAATTCAAAATGCAATTTTTCAAGTCCTGTGCCACCGTATCTCCCCATGAAACACAGGGAAGGAATCAGATCAAGTGTAACAAAATAAATCATTAAACCAATGAATCCTTCTAGAAGGCAATAACTTCAAGTTCCTGAGGACCTAAAGGATCTGCAGTCTTTGGATTGCTTTGAAAAGAGACTGAAAACCTTACTTTTTAAAGGAACATTTCAGTTATGGGTCAAAGGCTTGACAATAAATGAAAGCAACAATAGCAACGAAATATCGGTAAAACGGAAAGCCTCCCTATTTCTTTTTCAGACAGCTACAGTTTTTGTTTTTCCATCTTTCCAGCAGTCTTCAGAACTCCTGCCTGACACAGAATATTTAGTTTTATAAAACAGATTAGGTTTTTGTTGATAAAATGTATTATACTTCAGAATTAAATGCTATTTTGAGATGCTATCGTTGGTTACTTACATTTCTCAAGTTCAACAAATCAAAACTCTCTCCTGCTTCTGTTCAGAACTGCGCTCAGCAGCTTTCACCTATTTTAGTGCAGATAATAGTTAGTTTCTTAACTGGGACCAGTTTCGTAGCCTAGTATTAATTGTGGTAATGGCAGTATCCCAGTATGAATCAAAACTTAAATCTCACGCTCCAAGCAAGCACGCACACGTGCACTAGAAAACAGCCAATCAGAAAGAGGGAAGGCAGAATTTAAGGTAGTACAACAATGAGAGTGGAGTTAAAAAAGCACAGAGCACAGTCACGTGTGCTGCAGATTTAAAGGGACAGGACGAGACGGAGCGGCAGCAGCGCCAGGCAGTAGAGCTGCGAGAGGAGAAGAAGGGCAGAGTGAGGGCACGTCATGTGGATCATGTAACCAGCCACGGTTACCGAGGCACGGTAGATCTAAATTATTATTATTTTGGACATGCACACACACACAAACACACACACATAAAAAAAAACACTGACAAAAGGGCACTTTAGGCATCAAGGGGGAAAGATGCAGGCGTCCAAGGTGGTTGGACACCTGAGAGTCTGATCCATTTATTCCATCTACTAGCATAGAGCTCTGCTTGTAGTCTTAACATAAAAGTTAGTCTTTCCAATTTGTGAGTCTCTTCAACCAATTTCAACCATTCCTCCAATGTCAGAGAGTTATGTTGGAGCCATTTCCAAATAATGTTTTTTTTTGTGACACTGAGAATTTTTAGTAGATATTTATCAATATTTTCAAGGATGCGATGAATATCTCCTAACAGTAGTAATAAAGCTGGTTGTTGAAATTTAAAACCAAAAGTCAATTCAGTTTCCTCTAAGAGATTGCTCCAATATGTTTTAATCTTTTGGGCAGGACCACAGAATGTGGAAGTGGTTTGCATTTTAGTCCCCACAGCCCCTCCAGCATGCTGACAGGTTTGAGCTTCTGAAAGATTGTTGTTTTGGTTTTACAAAAAAAACGCACTATATATTCTGTTGAGATTTCTTTGCCCTGCAGCAAGCCCTGATAAATCCTTGAAATAATGGCCCTGCTCGGCCTACAGTATGTTTGGGAAATTAATTAAATTATCCCACTTGGCTCTAAAGTGTGTTTATTCAGTATGTTTGAAACCAGACATTGTTGGAGCTGTAAATATCTTTTTCTAAATCATATTTTTGTTGTAGCATTTGAAAGCTAGGTGAAATATTCTTAACCAGAATGTTGCAATATGCTGCCATTCCTTTATGTGGCCAAATTTAAAATGTTGAGTAAAATTGGTATATGACTGCTCATATTTTGTTCTTTGACCATTTCAAACCGAGACTGCGGTGTAAAAGATACTAAAGGATGTAATTCTGTGTGGCATCCTGCTGTAAGTTTCTGATCTCCAATCAGTGCTTGTATAGGGATATTTCCACACATTCCCTGCAGTCAGATGGTCTCAATGTGTGAGTGTGTGTGAGAGAGAGACAGACAGAAGCAGAGAGGGGAGACGAGCTCCAATTCACAGAGTTACAATTTTCAGCTTTATGAGATTATTTGCCTTAGGCTCGCGGGGGCAACAATTGCAAAATATTTTTAAACGCAGTGAAATTATTTTTATAGGTTTAATATTGCACTGACTCCCCAGCTGCAGGCTGCTGTGTCAGCAGGGAGAGCTGTCATGCATCCCCGAGTACGGGCTGCTTTTAGTGGGCACCTCTGTGAAAGCACCCCGCTGTACTCAGGCTGAAAGGCAGACAACAACTGCCTTCTACCACTGAGGGTGGATGGATGGACACTTCAGAGACAGAACTTAACAGCTTTCGGTGTGTGTAAAATAAGAGCCTAGAAAACAGAATGAACGTAATAGTTCAAAAAGTGTAATAGAAAGAGGAGAAAACTGAACGGGTTGGAAAAATATGACTCAAAAAGAATATAAAGATATCTATCTACACAGCACCCAGAGACTCCAAGTATACAACAAAATATATTTAAGAATAGAATTGAATATTTGTCACAGTGTGTTACCGCGGCAAAATTTCTCTTTTGCTACTCTTGTTCACATTACACAATGAAGGCAAAAATGACAAACAAACAGGCAATGAACCAGGGTTAATTTTTTTTTAGCATTTAGAAAGGTCACAGAAAACAGATATGATGTAGTAGGCAGCTTATTGAACAATGATGATCTGAGGCTTTGTCTACAGCAATGTGCATTTAGATATTCAGAGATGATAGAGTGCAGTAGGCAGTAACATTAAGATGAACTGCAACGTATGTTAGGCTAGCAACAGTGGGGTGAGTTTTAATGCATTGGACTGCAGTCTTAGCATGATATGTCAACTTTAAGTCCATGCAATTTATGTTTATTTTAATAGTACTTTTGTATTGGTTAAAAATATTTCAAGATTGTGCTGTTTTTTGTTAGACACAGTAATTGATTAAGTATTGTCAATGTCTTGCAGTACAAATAGTCATTTTAAAATGACTATTTGTACTGTATTTAAAACAAAAATACAAGGGTCCACCTAAGCGACGCCTACCACAAGGCTTAGCCAGTTTTCTGGAAGAAACCCTGAAATGCTTAAAGCTAGGGTCAGAGATTTTTCCCGAAGTTTCCCCAAGTCCCCTTTTGAATAACCGTGCATGTGCAAGACTGGCTTACTCTACTCTTCCGCTCTTCAGGGGGATCACGTCTTAGAAATCTCCCAAATCCACCCTGGTCTTATTTCTTTCTACTGAGGTCTTCCTCTTCCTCTCATAAACATGAATACGGTTCTCAGCCATGTTCAAAGTCTACGGTGAGGTGCTCCTAAAAACCCCCTGGTGCTTGAAGGGTTAACACTGAAAGACAGCCGTAACGCAAACATGACTTCAGACTATGCCCCAACCCTTCCGTATATCTCCTACTCTATTCTGTTTTCTGTTCAGTCGTTTGGGCCCAGTCAGTCTGCTACGGTGAATGAGGCTCCTGTTTGAGAACTGAAAAGCCCCCATTCATCAATATGCTCTTTCTTCTGTCAGTTGGATGCCGGACATACGTGGATCTAGTCAGCCATACGTGTGCCATGTTGGTCGAAGCGATCTGACACACACACACACAGTCAGGCAGACTAGAACTGCATTTGTGCTGTTCGTGCAGGGCAGGGCGGACGGAGCCGAGAAATGGAGAATCTGGGATATCCAAAGTTTTCCTACGATGACCTTAGGGACTGCAAAACACTGTGTGTGGTTGTGCGTCGGGAGGGGTGGGGGTTTGTTGGGTGACTTAAAGAGGGATGTAATTTTACACTTCCTTTCCCACACTTTGGTGCTTTGAATCCAGCTGGGGAGGGGCAGTCGATCTCAAATTCTTTCTAAATAATGTAATTGGGCCATGATAAAGAAAGAAAACAAGGAGAGATTTAAGGTGAACCTTTCTTTCTCCTTCTTTCTAACAATATTCTAACCCAAAGGAGCCATAAACTGCTAATACCTGACTACCACCTTTTTTAGGGTGTATCAGTACACCAGTGTTGTAGTCAAGTCACTATGCTTCGAGTCCGAGTCCAGGTTCAAGTCTCCAGTGTTCAAGTCCGAGTCAAGTCCAAGTCATTAAAAAAAATACGAGTCGAGTCCGAGTCGAGTCACTATTGATCCAAGTCGAGTCACTATTGATCAAGTCGAGTCCAAGTTCCACAGTGAAAATTAACGTTCGTTGTAGGAACATGCCGTGACGTGTGATGTATAACATGAAGCAGTAACATTCCATTGCACTAATAATTTTGATATTAAAATCATACACCAAATAATATTCTAATGACATATTAAAATTATAGCCTAATGATATAAAAAAAGTTGAGTCTTTTTCTCAATTTCTGAGTCAGAATGATCTGAATGTAGGAGTCCGAGTCCAAGTTCGAGTCATCAGTGCTCAAGTCCAAGTCAAGTCACGAGTGTCTAAATTTAGTTAATGACTCGGACTCGAGTTTGAGTCTCGGACTCGAGTACTACAACACTGCAGGCCACCAAAATGACAGCTTGGTTTTGTCAGTTGTTCCTTAGGATGATGCCTTGTGGGAAGAAACTGCTCCTGAGTCAGGAGCAGTTTGGGTTTGGTGTACAGTGCTCAAGAGCGCCTAACAAAAGCATCTGGTTGCAGTTTAAAGATGTTGGGGATAACAAAGCAAAGCTCCTTCACTGCAGAATGAAAATAACTTTAAGACCGGGTTCCACTACAAACCTGCAGCGTTTGCATATCAGAGCTGTCAATTTAGAGGAGAGTTTGGTTCTGTTCTGCGGATGTCTTTGCAGTTGTTGTTAATTTGTACAATAAAATATAACATCGTTCTGTAAATCAACTGATGTTTTTTACTTCAATTTCTGACTTGAACACTTACCGTAATTGTTATCTGAATATGCCTCATCTATTGCCGTACTTTTCAGAATATAAGGCACACTTAAAATCCTTAAATCTTCTCAAAAATTTATAGTGCACTGTATAATCCGGTGCACCTTATGTGTGATTAAAGTTGTGCTTACTGACCGATTTTACGTGGTACAATACGCTCAAAAACTGTTCAAATGTAATTACGGCGGTCCGCTCAATGGATATTCGGAGCATTACAGTACATTTTGTCACTACCTGATCGGACTCCTGAGCTGTCTACAAGACTGCCTGACTGTAATGTCTACACTAGAAGTAGGCAGCCTGCGCATAGAGTACATGCTAGCAACAATGGACCTAATGAGGTAATTCAATAGAAAATTATGTTTATTTTGGCTTTATGCTAGAAACAGGGCAGTGTAGTCCAACTACTCTGTCTTCCCGACCGAGACAGATAGCTCTCTCTCTCTGGAAAGAGCTGTGTTCATGAAGGGGTGGAGTGATATTACAACTTGGGAAGAATATATATAGTGCGCCTTTTAATCCGGTGCGCCTAATATGCGGACAAAGACGCACAAAGACACATTAATTCAATGTGCGCTTTATAATCCGGTGTGCCTTATGGTCCGAAAAATACGATAATAATTGCACAGTATTTTTCTTTCTCATTTTCACTGTACAGCGTATTAGCTTTTTTTCATGCTAATTAAGCTTGTGTGTAGGTCTGGTGTCTTGGCCTACCTGCCACTGTCACCCCCAAGTTTCCCCACTGTAGGACAGTAAAGGTATTACTATTCTATCATACATAGGTAAGAATGTTTTTTTTTTTAAAGCAAATTTAAATTAGCTGTTTACCTTGTTGATGAATGTTCAATTGTTTTTGATTGGCTAGTTGTGGACTAGAAAGCTAAGAATTTAATTTAGCCCCGAAGTACACTAGGAGGGTTCTTTTTTATATGAATAGAATTATGCTTTTTAATCTAAAAAAAATCCAGAGTGCAATATGCAATTGGAACTTTATGCCTTTTTAAAGTTTTGACTATTTTCGCTACAGAGGCAGTTGCAATGTATTGATGTTAATTCAACCAGGCTGAGCTTTTAACATTTTGATCCTAGAACCTTTTAGCCGTGTTATTCAAAAAATAGAATTATTTGCTAATTTGCATTTTATTTTCATTTATTTCTATTACTCACAAAATAAGTTGAAATGATAAAGTGAAAATTCGACAGAATGTCAATTTTTCGTCTGATCACTCGATTAATCCTCAGAATAATCAATAGAATAATTGATTACTAAAATAATTGTTTATGGCAGCCCTAATGGCTTTGTCTATGAGAGAGATGGGGTTAACTGCTGAAAGACAGGACCAAGCCAGTCAATGACGTTAGAATACACCATCACCCCCCCACCCCCCCACCCCACAACACACATCCTTTTTTAAAGTACATAGTGAGGACCGTGCCTTGACATCCTCGACAGATCTCTCGCTCCTCTCTTCTTTCTCTGGTGCTCACTGTGTCTAGAGACAGAGGCACATAAAAAAAGAAAATTGACGGCATCCACAAAAACAGGTTTACTTACACGCACAATTTACTTACATGTGCTAAGAAGTGCAAAATAACACCCCAGTCCGGTTCACATGTTTGCCTCAATAAATATGCAGTTCTGGGACATGCAGTGCAAGGTTGTCACATTCTGGGAACAGTGGGTGCCAATATGTGTATAAAACACATGCAGTGTTGTGTACTAACACAGCAAATAATCACACTCATTATTAGTCTGTCGTTAACTTGCATGTCCCAAAGGCAGCTGCAAATTGCAACGGCACTGCACCGTATGCACAGATGGCCCACTACGTGGAGAAAATGCAGGCAGAAAAGAATAGCAATGACCTTCTCTGTTCGTGTGAACATCTTTGAAATAATAGAATAAAATTATAACCATGACCTGTGACAGCCTGTCAAGGTCATGGTTTTAATCTCTAAATGCCATGCCAGCCAGAAATGACCCTCACATAATCTATCCAGACTTGCTTGCAAGATTTACCAATATGAAAAAAGCTTAATTTAGAATTAAATTGTAACTCACCCCAAAATAAACTTTTATTTTTTTTGCAGATAAACTATAAACTTAGCCCACTACCCAGCAGGGTGCTAGTTTAATGTTACTGTACAACTTTTTACAATTTAATGTGATCTGGTTTAGTTCTGCAATATTCGTCTTAAAACCATCTTAGTGCTGCCCTCTTAGGGTTTAAAGGTGGCTATTGGCTCTGTGGTGCTCCTGTGCTGCCGGGTACCTGGTTAGGCACACAACCCTTCAGGCTAACAAACTGTGGTCTGATTGCAAGGTTTGCATAAATGTGTGTGTGAAATTATTGTGAAATTCTTTCTGAATATCCCATTTAACAGCACCAGACAAACTTTAAGCACTCATTCTGCCTCAGTTATTTCACATGTGAAAGCGATGTGGAAAGAAAAGGCACAGTCCCACCAACCTTACTCGCCCAGCTCGGTTTATCTTCGCCCAGTTTTGTAGGTGATTTGACCGGCCTAGAAATGCCTGGAAGAGGGAAATGCCTCCTGGAGTGGCTTTAGCGCCTAATACAAGCCGATAGAACTGGGCCTAAAGTGTTTTTACATTATAGTGTATCTTGGGCAAAGGCAGTCAAATAACATTTAATCTGTGACTAGGGAAGGGATTAAAAAGGTTGTCTAGTCTGTTTAACTGAGTTTCACTATCAGTTCAAAATAGCACAGAAGTTATTAGGCCTACACAGATCAGGATTTTCTTTGCCAATTACCAATTTAAAGTTGTTGTTGAGGTCCGACCAGATTCCTTCAGTATAACATATTAAAGTTGTTAACAGACAAATTATAGATTTATGAGTTTATCTATTCCCTATTTATGCATCAATGGAAAGGCCCCTGGCCTTAATCTGTCACTTAAGGCCATTCAAAAAAGTGTACCAAAGTACATGTTATTGGTTGATTCATTTATAGGCCAGAAATTGAAAATTTTCAGTTTGATGCATCATGCATATAATGACTAAATGGGGTGAAAAAGAGACATTATTAAGGGGAAGGGGTGCAATTCTGATCCCTGGGTAATTGATTGGTGCAACTGTAGATATTGTTAATCTTCCTGGCCTTTGCTTTAATAGTGCGAACCATAGAGCTCTGTTCATTTCTGAATTACTAAGAAATGGGGCCTCATTTGAAAACAAGAAGTTTCTTCAGCATGGCTGTCCAAGACTTTTAAATTTCTGCATGTGTGCATTGCAGGTGTCTGGTATTGTTGGCAGAGCTGATGTCTTGGCATGTCTGCTGTTCCTGCTGACATTCCACTTCTATATAAGGTAAGACAACTCTGTAACAGAGTCTTCATTCACATAAGCTTATGTAGCTAACCCAGTTGGAACTTTGGATTGATTTATTTTATAGCTATATAACTAAACTCACTAGCCATATGTCTACCTGTTCAGGTGATTTGTTAGTACAAAGGGTAAATTGGCCAATCACATGGCACTGAATCTATTCATTTTGGCATTTTGACTTAGTAAAAATAACTTCTACGCAAACATCAAAACTTGGAAGAGAGAGAATTTTAGTCTCTTTCAACATAGCATGGTTCATGGGGCCAGACCACTGAGCTAAATTATACACTGGAGTGCTAATCACCGTCTGTTTGAACGAGTCGCTTTGAAGCCACCAGCCGCCATATTGGTACTCCCTATTCCCCCCCCCAGTAACTATGGAATATGTGCGCTACAGCATCGAATAACGAGGATTTTCTCATGTTCAGGGGGGGCTTAAGACTTTTAAAATGTCAAATGCCATATACTTTTATGTTATGTTCTAAAACTATCAAGTGCTGAGAAAGTCATGTGCTGAAATATTTTGCATTTTATTCATTTAAATATATATGTTTAACATTTATAAATATATAAATAACAATATACAAAAACATATATTTACATATGTGTATACATATATATACATAAATACATATACACATACTTATATATACATATATATATATTTAATATGAATAACATGTAAAATATTTCAGCACCTAATTTCCTAGTAGTTGATAGTGTTAGTACATCCACTGACTGTAGAATTACCTGTGAAACGTTTTCACTCAGCCAGAAAACTGCTTGTTGTTTCAAGCAAATCCTATGGGATTCTGTGAGAGTAGGGAGTAGCAAGATGGCGGCCAGTGACTTCAGTTTTTCGGCAAAATCAGCACTCCAGTGTATTATATAGCTCAGTGGGCCAGACAGGCTGATCTACTGGGGTTTTTACTCACAACCATCTCTCAGGTTTAGGTATGAAAAATAATATAAAAAAAAAACATCAGCAATAGACTCTCACCATTTATGTAAGTTTGAACTCTATCTTGCATTATACCGGCAGAAATTTGAAAACACGATAGACTGCTTTTTGTGTGTGTAGTGGGGCCAGTCTCCTCTGGTCTGACTGCATTCGTGCTTGGCAAAGTGACGTGGGACTCATGGCAGCACTCACTGCAGCCTCAAGACAGTAATGGCCGAAAGATTGGAGTTGTCACGTGAAGTCAAGCTCCATCATATACCAGAGCTCTGATTACCCCGTATGTTCCTAACAGAGCACTTCGCTCTCAGACTGCAGGTCTGCTGGTGGTTCCTAGAGTCTCTAAAAGTAGAATGGGAGGCAGATCCTTTAGCTATCAGGCTCCTCTCCTGTGGAACCAACTCCCAGTTTTAGTCTGTGAGGCAGACACCCTGTCTACTTTTAAGACTAATCTTAAAACTTTCCTTTTTGACAAAGCTTATAGTTAGAGTGGCTTAGGTCACCCTGTAGTCTATCTATCTCTGTAGTTATGCTGCTATAGGCTTAGGCTGCTGGAGAACATCAGGGTCTATTTTTCTCTCACTAAGATATGCGCTCAAAACATGTGGAACTATTAAGCAGATGCGTACCAACAGCAGAAGACCACAGCAGGTGCTACTCATGTAAAATAAGAACATGAAACTGAGGGTACAATCCAACAGACTCAGCTTTAGCATTAACTGATCATAGTTTAAAGAACACAGTCCACCTGAGTATTGTTGCTGACCTTGTCCATCACTATGAGCACAGCAGACCCATCATCTGACGGTTACTTCCAGCAGAATATTGGACCATGTCACAAAGCTCAGACCATCTTAGACTAGTATCTGGAGCATGACGATGAGTTCTCTTTACTCTAGTGGCCTCCACAGTCACAGTCTGAGTCCGACAGAACCCGTTTGGGATGCCCTTGGCACAGGAACTAGATGTTTTTTTTTATGTTCAGCCAACAAATCTGGAGCTGCTTTCTCTCATGTCAATATGGAAAAAAGTGACTGATGACTCTTTCTGACACTTTGTTGAAGCTACAAGATATACTAGCAAGGTATACCTAATAAAGTGGCCAGTGAGTTTATCTAAGGTGTTGAGTGAAAAGGAAACTGGTTGTAAAACATGTGGTTGTATTAAGGTGTGGAACCTTTATTATTGATTTCTCTGGTCTCTTAGGAGTGTTGATGAATGGGTCTCTGAGGACTCGTTCCCTTCAACAGTGTCCCCAGGGTCTCTGCTCATCAGCTTGTTTCTGGGTACCTGCGCCATGCTGGTCAAGGAAACGGGAATCACTGTGTTTGGAGTATGTCTGCTCTACGATGCTCTGGTGCTCTGCCGCAAACCTCTCACACAGTAAGCACAAAGACGTTTTGCTTTGGCTCTTTTTCCTTTTTGTTCTTATCTTTATTTTTGTGGCAATGAGTCGCTGAGTGTGCACACATATTCCACATATTTACACAGCTCATCTTGCTTCCTCGTTGAGCAGCCAGCTTTTGTCTCTCTCCATCTTTCTGTTATTTATCCATCTTTCTGTCTCTTTTTGTTTCTGTCTCTATCATGTATCTTTATACATGTTTATATTTTGAAGACCTCTCTTCCTTCCTACTTGTTGACTCAGTGGCAGCCTTTAGTGCAGCTACAAAGTCAAGAGCACTGAGCGTCTACTAGCTGTGCAGACGTCGGCAGAGTCTGTTCTGATGGTGCGTGCATTAAAGCAATAAATGCTTAATTGCCCGAGTAGTTATCCCCATTAGAATCTTTATCACTTGCGTCGGGAGCGCACAATACAACGCGATAAATTTCCTTTTCTGTTGTGTGTTACGACAGAAAACAACACATTTGTTGATTTCACGTGGTGCCTCACATGATTACTTCAAAACACAGAGAACGTTTGCGTAATACAAATATGAGGGTGATTTTGTCTATTTAAACTCCATTATCATAAACATTAACGCTCAATATAGCACATTCTCAACAAGTAAATGCCTCTAGGGTAATTTTCAGATTACCAAATACCATTTGCTTTGATTGTTCAAATCACCAAAAGTCTGTCTGTTGAAACAGAAATTCACGTTCCTGAGTCTATCAATATAAAACAAAATGGCTGCTTTATTCTTGGAAAACACCTTTTTGTTGCTACATAGACCCCATGAATGGATCGGAAGCAGATCCCAAGGATAATAAAATTAAAATTGAAAAGGTTACACCTTCAAAATATAACCATTTATAAAGGTATATGATAGAGACAAAAACATAAAAAGACAGATAAATAAGAGAGAGATGGAGAGAGACAGGCTGCTCATATAAAGCTGTATTCTGGGATATTGATCTAAAGTTGAGTGGAAGAAAAATCTTTGCAACCCCCTAAAAAAGAAGCCGCACAATTTGGCTCCTTAGGGGAGCCGATTTAGAAATTGGCTCCTTGCTGCAAATGAGAGATACGGTTTAGAGGAATTTTATGCATCTGAACTACATGGATGTGATCGTCCCAGGGGGCAGGCTTAGGACAGCTTGGGGGAAACTACCCGACCTTTCAGTCAGCTCTCTGAAAAGCTCCGGTTGAAGAGACCGCAGCAAAGTTAGAACTTGAAATGACACTGGTGACGCACAGGTCTTCCTATTTTCCCAGTAACACCGGGGCCACTTCAAATGTAATGGCCCTGGGCAATCGGAACCGGCTAATAATCCACTCATCCTCCTGAGCCAGCTGGTCAGCAGTAGGGATGGGTACTGAAACCTGGTATCAAAACGGCCCTGGGCCACGTTGGACGGTCCTAATGGGCCGACAAGCTTCAGTCTAATCGGTGCTCTTAACGGTATCATTAAGGTCGAATTAGATTTTTCAACCCAAACAACATTACTTAGCCTTATAAAAACAGGTATGGACTGATGGGAGGGGCTAAAGTTCTGCTCTCACATGTTCGCCTTGCTCATTTTCATCAACACTGTTACCAACTGCTTAGATGGTAAATGGTTTGTACCTGTTTAGCACTTTATCAAGTCCAACGATCCCAAAGGCTGTACCCTACAGTCAGTCATCCACGCACATATTCAGACCCTGATGGAGGTGAGCTATGTTTGTAGCTACACCTGCCCTGGGGCAGACTGACAGAAGTGAGGTTAGCAACGATTTAGCAACTTTTCAGACTCCTCTAGCTACTTTGAATCCCTAGTCAGCAGGATCTCTGAACACAAGCTCCCTCTGCATTCTTCCGTTGCCGATGTCCTTCAGCTGTGCCAACACTGCCATCGTTCTCATTTACTCGGCACTTCACACTTCAGCCCAGGAGGCAAATTTTTAATGTTGTGTTTTTAATAATGCCCCAGGTTAGTGTCCAAATTTTGTGACCCTTTTGGTTTAATATAGTATTTTTGAGTTGAATTGAATAGAAATAGCAGCTGTAGATATCTCTGGTTTCTCCTCTGGATCTGTTTGGTTGTTCTGCCCCACACCATGTTTGTGAAAGCAATTGTCTCAACATTCAGGAAGAGGGTTTGGTCCTTACAACTGCAATTAACTATCATTACTTTATTAATTTGCTGTTAAATGTTAATATGATACACGTATCAATATGTTGCATAACTACACAGTCCTGAAATTCAGGTACCAGCGAAAACATGTTTTTAATACCAGCAGTCCAATCTTTGAATTAAATTGGAAAGAATTGATTCCAAATCTTGAGAATCGGAATAGAATTGATTCTTGAAATTTGAATCGATACCTAGCCCTAGTCTGGGCCCTTCGAGCTGCATCACACAACGGTCTGCTGCGTCAATGCATAATCAAAACAGTGAAACAACCTACAGTTCAGTCTAGAGACTAGCCTAGAGAACCCTCTTCTGGCTATAAATGGTAATATTTACTCCTTGGTTCATGTTGGTGAGTATAATTTACCATTTAAAATTGACGTATAAGTCACACCCGACTATAAGTTGCAGCTTGTAAAAAAATTGTGACTTATAGTCCGAAAAATACGGTAGTTGTCTTTACATATTTCGTCTCCAGGCTGGAACATAAATACAAAAACAGAAGAAAATTCCTTCGAAGCATCTCTAAAGCAAATGCGCACAACAGAGAGGAAATCAACAGGTTTAGCTCTAAAAATGTCAGCTTGGACCACTGCTAGTTTATATTCATTTAAAAGTTCTTCATTTGTTTGATGTGAAATAAAAACTGCCTCAGGGAGTTGTTTGGCCAGCTCTGTAAGCCTGTTTTAACAAGCTGCATCTTTGGCCTCGCTGTCCTACTTCACTACAAGAGCCCTAATTGGCAGAGAAACACACACACACACACACACACAGTGTATATTATTGGAGCTTGTGGTTCTCTGTAAATTCTAGTACGAGTTGCTTGATGGATCTTTTCTTCTCCATGTAATTGGAAAATGTGTTCATATATTAATAGTCATAGAGATGCCGAAAGTCTCCTGAGGTGCGAGAAAGGTTTGAATGTCTTGAGAAAATTGTGTCCATGAAATCCAGATGTTTCCAAGAGTAATTTTTGTTCAGAGAAACACTTTGATAATATAGCAGTTTAAAGTTATTCTGTGATTGTGTATTTATTAAATCTAAGCAAGTCTGATTATATTTATTACGTTTAATGTAAAATCACCATCTTATGACCAGCAGCAATATCCTTCCATGATAAAAGGAAACTACAGCCTCCTTCAATTCCAGGATTTTTTTGTTTCTGTTTCAGGACATAATAGATCTCTTCTTAATAGGTCCTAAAATTATTTCAATTAACCTCAAGTAAACAAAACATATAACTGAATCTAAATTGTTATGTATTTAACAAAGATGACTAAGTGGAAGAGCTGTGTGTGAAAACCGACCCAAACGATATTGTTTTGCCGATCTTCTCCTTAAGAAACACTCCGAGGGGACTGATGGGTGGGGCTAACGTTCTGCTCTCACATGTTCGGCTCGCTTACTTTCATCAACACTGAATGTTGACAACTATTTAGCAACTTTTTAAACCCCGCTAGAGACTTTTTTCATTCAAAAGTGACACCCAATGGATCTAGCGATTTTTCAATGTTGTTTAAGTAAAAGCACCGATCGCTCTGAGTTTACCGTCTCCTCAGCAAACCATCAGCTGTAAGCCCCTCCCACTTTATAAACTCTGACAGGCAGTCAGTCAGCATCGCTGTGCTGTGGCAGCAAACTCAGCTTGATGTCTGTTCCACGCATGACCAAAGGTTCCACTAGATTACGAAGTGGGATGTTAATATGTTATAAACATACTCTTGAACAGGTAATGGTATTTTAGTTTTCTCTGAAACTGTTGAACTTAAATGGATCCCTCCCTGATTCACACAGTCTCTCATTTATTCAGCTCATACACTGTGGGTGCCACTGCTGTCTTTTGGTTAAAATTGATGTAACATTTTTATAAAAGTTCATTCAGCAATTGGTGGTTCGATCCCCGCTCTGACCGTCTCAGTCGTTGTGTCCTTGGACAAGACACTTTAACCAAATTGCCTGCTGGCGCTGGTCAGAGGGCCCGGTGGCACCGATGTGTGGCTGCCACACCTCCGTCAGTCTGTCCCAGGGCAGCTGTGGCTATTAACACAGCTCACCACCGTCAGGGTGTGAATCTGTCCGTGAATGGGTGAAAGCGCTTTGGGGTTGTCGGACGTTAAATCGTGTGATCAGACTGTTGATCCGACAACTTGGCCTCTTGAAATCAAAGATCTCCACCGTTTTGCCGGCACAACCCTCAGTAACATCTTTGAAAAATATGAGGCCAACATGTCTTGTTGATAGAGACTCCACTTTAAGAGAGTGGCTGCGTTTTAAAGCAAGCGAGAAAACTTTTTGCAACCTCTTCTGTGCATGACCTGGTGAATGTAGTGAAGGCGAGCAATCCTGACAGTTCCTCCAGCATTCAGAAGCTCCTTATCTTGTCCCTTACACTGCCCTTGAGCGGTGCTGCATGTGAAAAAGGATTTTCACGGTTAAATATCACAAAAAACAAGCACAAGACCACGCCTATCTGACTCTCATCTCTAATGCACATCCTTTTCCCCAAGTTGGAGACCTTGGACCCAAATCAGGCTTTTGACTTGTGGATGCAAACAGCTAATCGCAGGCTAAAGCAGGGAGAAAGGAGTGGGCCTGGCGCGTCCACACCCTCTGCTGTTTGTGAAATGGAAGAATGTGGTGAGAAAGAAAATGATGATGATGATGGCATTCAGTGGTTTAAAATTTTAGAGTGCAAGGGGTGCTCCTGAAGACCTTTGACTCTGTGGTGGCATCAGCCATCTTCTATGGTGTGGCCTGTTGGAGCAGCAGCTTCTAATATTGTTGATAAAAAAAAGAAATAGCCAAATAACAGAAGTTTTTCATTAAAAATGGTTTTGTCATCCTGGGTATCTTGAATTATTATGTGAGGGCCATTTCTGACTGAGTATTCATTCAGAAAATGAAACGATGACCTTTCCAGGCTGCCACAGGCCCTGGTTATGTTTTTTTCTATTATTTCAAAGATGTTTACTTGAACAGAGAAGGTCATTGCTATTCTTTTCATATGCCTGCGTTTTCACCCACATGGGGACCTGCCATCGGTGCTCCCTGCGCAGTGCTGTTGCAAGTTGCGGCTGCTTTTGGGACACGGACGATACTGACAGACTAATAATGAGCGCAGTTATTTGCAGTTTTTGCGAATAACACTGCACGTGTTGTTTAAACATATTGACATCCATTCTTCCCAGAATTTGATGACTTTGTGCTGAAAAGCCCGGTTCTGCATCATTGAGGCAAACATGTTAAAGGGACCATGACACCAAATTACATTTTTCTGTGGTTTTTGGGGTATAATATGATCTTTTGTGCACTGATGAGGCTACAACTTACTCCCGAAAGAATAGCGAATCAGAGTGGCTGAAGTTCATTTATGGAGAGCCCCAGTTTGAACCACGGTGAAGTTAATTTTTGGTTGGTTATTGGATATTTGCGTCCGCCTCCTGTTCGAGCCGATACAGGGAGTATTGTTGATTTCTCTTTCTGTGGCTAAATTGACTGCAACAGTGCTGCATTATAGGTACCATACTCCACAGAGCCATGCCCATTGTATTACACTTTTTGCTCCACTTTTTTTAATTATTATTCTGCTGTATTTGATTTATATCAGATATGTAATTTCAGGCAGAAATTGCTCCTCAAACCCTCTGGGCTTAAGAGGTTAAAAACTGGAACTACCACCACAGTACGCCACACCAGCAGTGTTGTTCCTGTCCTCCATGCATTGAAGAGTCGTGTCAACCATGACGGCTCTACGATGTTCAGAGCTTTCAGAAACTCAGGCTAAATCTGAGCAACATCTGGCAGCCTGCCTCAGGGGAGCTTTTTACGTACCGCTGCAACCTCTGGTAAAGTGATAGAATCACATTCTCCAGATTTTTCAGGCTCTGTTTCCTCCACGGAGCACCTGGTGACCTATTTAGGAGCTCCTCAAAGTGCTCCTTCCACCGCCTGACAGTGTCCTCAATTATAATTCATGGGTAATTTTGAAGGACTAAAGAATGGATAGACAATGTAAGAATTGTTAAATCCACTGTAAAGGTCTGTGGTGTATGACCTTATGAGTGTTCGACCTTATGTATTTTCATTGTGTGTCAAAACTGTACAGTGGCTTCAGTGCACAATACATTCTGTCCTTTCTATTCACCATTAAGTTACCATACGTGTCATAATCCTATCAAAATGTCATATTATGAAAGTTGTATGACACGTGCTGGGAAGACGCAGGGAGGATAATAAAGTATAAAATAAATGGAAACCTAAAAACATCTGGACGCCACACGGAGGGAAAAGAACAGCAGGGACCATCATAGTGCGGGTAACAGGTGGATCCAATAATGGCTGAAAGCAAACCAGGAGTATAAATACTCTGTTCATCTGTCTTGTCTGTCTGTGCGTAAAGCAATATCAGCTGGTTGAACTCGTGGCCTATAAAAACCTCAGTTTCACTTGTTACTGAACACCATGACGTTTCTTGAACCGTCGTAGTGCTTTATTGGTTGGTAAGAATAAAGCAGGCCTGGTGTATATATATATATATATATATATATATATATATATATATATATATATATATATATATATATCTCTGATGTGTTCATTTAAAATTTAGATTTGCTTTTTAGTACAGTATGCATATCACCCTTTTCAGATTTATGAGCACATTTTAATTCATGAATGCATGCTTTGCTTAGATCGTTGCAGAAGCCTCTAGTAGTGCAAAAGAAGGTTGGCAGGGATAACTACAGCTATAAATAGCCTGCACAACATTATTACGGTAATATAGTCAACAGGAAGCCTCATCAACTGCTTCACATACAACATCTAATTTTGTAATACATCTAATGTAATGATGTCCATTGAGAAATGATGAAGCTATTTAGATGGGAATGCTAAAGAACAGTGTCTGGAGCGCTGAGATTCTTGATATGCATAATTGCTAAATTGATCTTTAATTAGATCAAGTCAAGTTTATTTGTATAGCACACTTCAGCAACAAGGCGGTTCAAAGTGCTTCACATCATCAAAAGGTAAAAAAAACAAAACAAAGAAGCGGCCTCCCCGCAACAACAGGTCTTTATTGTGTTTTGGTGCTAAGCCGTTCAGTAATTTATAAACTAAAAGAAGTATTTAAGTCTATTCTCTAAGCTACAGGGAGCCAGAGTGAGGACTTTAGAACTGGGGTGATGTTCTCTAGCTTCCTGCTTTTAGTGAGAACACGAGCATCAGCGTTCTGGATCTGCTGCAGTTGTCTGATTGATTTTTTTATTTATTTATTTTTTGGGGCAGACATGTGAAGACACCGGTGCAGAACAGAATAGATGATGGATTCGGTTCTGATGAGAGATTAATTTTCAACAACCAATAAAAGAGGGTGGCAACCATAACTAATTAACCGTTGACATGTTGAAGAAACTGCATTCAGACACACAATCGAACAGTTATTTCACCTCAGTACAGTAACCACTATTAAGTAGGCTTTTAAAACTGCGCACATAGACAATTCACCCTCACCACTGTTGCCAAGTCTGCTTATTATAAGCACATTTGTGCTTTTTTTTTCCCTAAAGTTGCTTGTATATTTCGTGAGTGAGGGTGGCCGTTTTTTGTGTTTGTCTCTGAATATCAAGTGTTTTTTTGCGCTCTAAAAAAAGCGACTAAACACTAGTTATAAGGAGACCCGCTCATGCTCCTATGCTACAGGCAGCTTGAGCCGACTGAAATATCACTCCGCCCCTCCACATACACACCTTTCCACCCCAACACCCTCCACCACCGACAACAAATTAGATTGCGGTGGGTAGAAACACAGCAATGTTGTGTGGTGGTTTGGTTGTTTGTTGCGCTTCTTTGGGGCTTGTTTTTTATAGAGCTGGTCACTTGTTCGTCTCGCAATATCCGACAACACTGACCCTCAAGTGTGCATCACGTAGCAAACAGCATCTGCAGCCCTCTTCATGCACCTACAACCAGAGTGTAAAGCTGGTGTTTCAGAGCTAATTAAACATTTTCCCCCCATTTTGTTGGCTAACTATGGAATCAATAAAGTAGATAGCTACTGGGGCCCTTAATTTCAGCAATGTGGACAGAATAGCATAATTTACAGTAAACAATTAAGCAAAGAATCTACCAGCGCTCAGCGGGCGCACCTGCCGTCAAATTAAAATACTAGCGCTAGCAAAGAGCTGTTTTTTTTTTTAACAAACAAATGTGCTAACCAAAGGTTCCCAGACATGAGTCAAGGCACGCGATGCTCTTGTTTTTATGACCGTGGTCACCCATCAATATGTTTTTCTATGTGACTCAAAGTGGATGCGCCGAACTGCTCCAAGCAGGCGAGGACGCACGGCGTCACAGCCAGGTGCGGTGAGTGCCTGCTGGACACAAGACACAAGAAACAGCTCTAGGTGCCCACTTAGCTTAACAAACATGCTGCTTTCCATTCCCCCATTTCATGCCACTGGTGGAAAGTGCTGGAAACGTAGGAATTTATCACAACATGTGTAAGCGATTGATGCGCTACAGTTCTGCAGGCAGTCCCCGCAGCTCACAGTATGCGCACAGTACGCCCGAGCCGACACGGTTGCAGAAACAAACTAAAGGGGAGCCTTTCTTTGTTTTAAAGGGTGCACACTTTTTCAGCAAACATTTAATTTGCTTCAGGCTGAACCATGGCTTTGTGACCAGTCATACAGTGCTGCAAATTTTTTTTGTCAATAAAATCCCAAAATCTAAAAGAAAGTGTTGCCAATTGGGTTTCTTTTGAACACGTTGAACTGGGAAAAAAATTGGGCTGGTTTTCACACAATTTGGTGAGTTTAATGAATAGGAACATTATATCAAAATAGTTGTCATTGGGTGGCAGAAAAATAGGAATTAGACATTTATATTTGTCCCCCACCAGAACCGGTCAAAGATAAGGTTTTGTGGCAGCTAAAGAAATGTGTATATGGACTTGCGGACACTTCTATTGGCACAACAAGGTCAAAGAACTCATGCTGATCACTGGTGGTAAAATGTCAAAAGTTGATTATATAGTGTTTTATTGGCAGAACGACCTGTCTGACATAGCAGGATCAGAGCATTTAATGTTATCCCTGTTCTTAAGTCTGGGCCGTGGAGAGCATGAGAATATTTTCTTATGTGGGGATGGACATTACTTCTCTGGGTAGTGTATTGCAGGTGCATTAGCGCAGTTACATTGACAGCCTACAAACAGTTTATTTACAGCCAGCATGTAGCATTTGGTTTTCTTGTCTGTCTACCTGGAAAGGTTTGTCTGAACAACGCTTATCTCGTCTACACATTTCTTCTTCCAACTGTACTCCACGTGTTGGCAGACTTAAAAACTTCCAGCAGTAGCTCATTATTTGGGTCAGGTGTGCGTGCGCAATCGCAGAGAGGAGACCGTAGTGTCTCTGTGTACTGCTGCTGGAATAAGCGTGACAGTTTGGGCAGATGTGAATGGGTCAGTTTATATAGATTATTAAAAAAATTTTGCATCAATTATATTGAGACATCCATTATTTTGGCAACCCTACTACATACCATATATGGTATCACTGTTGCTGATGTATTAAAATACTTATTAAAATACTTATTTAAAATAAATAAACAATGCTTAGCCTGGTGGGGGTTCTCATGTGTGTAAAGAAGACAGCTTTGTTTTGAAGACATTTTGTTAAATTGTCTATCTGTGTTCTTCCACACCCAGTAAACACCGATCCCTGTCATTTATTCCTATCTGTTACCATGGTCACAGTTGTCATGGAAACATCAGCATCCTGTTACCCAGTTGTCTTACCCAGTCTTTGTGACCTTCCTGGAAAAGTTGAGGCTCCAGTTTTAAAACTTCTTTTCTATTTGTCCACTTTTAGTTCTTTAGTTCTTGTGTTTGGGGAGGGGGGATAGGGTGTTGTTTCAGAAGGGATTGGGTGAGTTAAGAGATTTTCAGGGGCCCTCTAGTTGTTTTTTTTTTCATCTTTGAGTGTGACACTAATACTATTCTGTTTTCGCTCATATTAGTGACACTTGTTTAAGCAGTTTTTCATACCTGCAACTTTACAAATTCTGCAAATGAAATGTCTCTCATTCAGCTCAACATAGTTGCATTTGTGTTACAGCTGACTTTAACAACTACTGTAACTGGCCCACCTAACTAAAGACTAAAGTTAACATTCCAGAGGTATATTAAAGCCCCATCGTGTAAATGTTGACCCAAATATTAACTTAATTTAAGATATATTAAATGATTTTCGGGTCAATATATAGCACTTGGCGTGTATAGATGCTCCGTGCTGACTAGAGACCCAGAGCGCTGCTCTTGGTCACGTGACCCATTCTAGGTTAGGGCAGTCTGAGCTCAGACTGCAGTAACAACACAACAAAAAGATGGGATACTTACCTGATCGTATCTCAAATTAATGTATTTAAAGTAAACAGAGGAAATGACTTCATGTATTGCATTTAATAAATTGCGAAGAAAAATCTGAATGGATTTAAATAAACAGGAGCAAAACAATATAAAAAACAAATCATGTTGCTATAGTTGGGTATTCAAAAAGTGGCAAAGGCAGAAAAATGCTTACAGGACAAACTGCTTTTAAGGCATTAAAAAGTGATAAAAGCTCAGAAACACAAAACCTGGGCAAATTGTATGCCTATTTGCATAAACAAAGAAAACGTTATGAAATATACTGCTTATTAAATACTAATGGCGGTTTCCATAATAATTATACTATTCAAATAAAAAAATAAATCAATATATAGATAAATTACTTCATGTATGTAATATGAAGTAGCAATATAATTTGTCCAGCTAGTGACCGCAAGGCACAGCTCACTTACCTGTACCTGGCCTCAAGGTTTTTAACAGTTTTACTTTCAAAACTACCAAAAATGTCCATCATACCATTCTTATCGTTCAAAGTTCTCTTTAAGAAATACTGGAGAAAAGGTTGGAGAGACCAGAGTTTTTATTGGTTGAAAGGAGCAAAGACTCATGAAGCTCTACTGGTCTCCTGGCTGAAAAAAGGGAACTGAACTGTTTCCTAGCTTATACAAAGGATAAATTGAGCTGTTTTGAAGTATTTTTGTTGGTGATGGTTACTGTGATTCCTGGGGTGGATTTATACATCCCAATCCACGCTACTGTTCACTTCAGTTGAAGTCTTGACTCATCTGTCCCTGCTCTCAAGGGTTTGTCAGGACTGTGAGCTGACGTTCACATTTAGACTGTGTATCTTGATATCGATAAGGGTGCACCTGCTAAAAAACGACACCAAACACACAGCAGTTGATGATCATGAGCAGAAGAGATAAAACACGTGTATTTTTTCAAATACAGTGTGAGGAGAGCTGCTGGTTTTACTGTTATTATAGTTTAGCTGTCAGGGATCACAAGAAAATAAACACTGCATATATTTCCTGGTGAGAAATCACTTTTTTTCCTTTGTTTTCTTCTTCTCAGGGTCAGAAATTGTGAAAACTAGAAAAAATGTCTGAATGGAACTGTCTGGTTGAACTGAGCCAAATGAATAATAATTTGAAGACTGTACCATGTATGTCTGCAAGGTTCAAACAGTTTGCATTCATTATGGCAGAGAGTTACGTTAAGGTGTTAGATTAGCCCTGTTACACAACTATAGTTGATAAACTACCAGCAGCACGCCTGTTACGCAGCTTACTGGAGGCTTGTTATCTGAGCTGAAAGTCCAAATAATTATCGTTTAAATGGACACCCGGCTGTACAGGACACAGTTAGAACTGCAGGCTTGATTGATTGATGGGATTGGATTTTAATTCTGCTGTTACTTAGCTTATCTCAGTCAGCAGAAGATCTTAAAAATAGCACTACACCGTTCTGCCTGCCTTGGTGATGAGATTAAGGAACATATTTGTACAGAGGGAGGATTATTTCATTCCTGGGGCATGTGACGCAGATCATCTCTGTTGACATGGTGGTTGCTGAGTTTCTTTGTTGTGACACTTCTATGCGATGAGTTGGCTCATTAATGGCACCACATGCTGTTTCAGGGTCTGGTTTCCTACAGGTTGGTTTTGCACTATAAAAGGGTAGACCCTCATCTTCAAAGCATTGATACTTTTTAGTAAGCTTCAAAGTAGTTAAGAGAGACATTCATCTGATGTGATGGATTTTTAACTATTACTATTTTCTCTGCAGTTGTCTTTTTTGCCTCTTAAAGGTGGTTAAACTTTAAAGTGTAACTCACCCCAAAATCAACTTTTTTGCAGATACGTTGTATAAACTGGGCCTAAGGTGCTACTTTAATGCTACTGTGCAATTTTTTAGCTTTTCATGGGAACTTGTTTAGTTCTGCAATATTTTCCTTAAAACTGTTCTAGTGCTGCCCTGTTAGGGTTGAACGGTGGCTATTGTAGTTGAATTGTCCTATTGGTTCAAATGGCACATGCCTACATCATCATAACCCTGCATTCAGGTATAAAAGCACCTCAGTCAGACATGCCCAGTGGCAAGTCGGTCTCATGAGCATTAGGAGCATTGATCATTAGTGTTTGGTGTTTGTTGCCACCTTTTAAAGGTGAAAAATCATCCGCCTCAAAGACCAATCCGTGGCAAAACCTCCAGATGTCGCCCTGGTCATGTTTCCACGTGTCACTTTCCCTCATCCTGACCACATTCCTGCTTAAATCATCATCCCCACATTTAGCCCTGCCCCTCAGGCACTGCTCACTTTTGTGGCATTTTTTAAAAAATGTGTCTGGGGTGGGGATATACTTTTACATTGGGGTGAATTACACTTAAAATGATTTAGGGCAGGGGTATTCAATTAAAACATACGAAGGTCGAGTCACTGACAGTTCTTCCTGGTAAAAAGTCCAAACGGAGGTCCAGCTTTCATGTTTTAGAGTCTTACCTAATGGTATATTCACAATTTCACTGCTTACAAACATTTCTGTTTTTTTTTTGTTGTTTTTTTGTTGCTGTTGAAGCTGACATCGGGATTTGTTTTCATTATTTTCACACATCTCATCTTTTTTTTTAAGATTATCCCAGAAATAATCCTTTTATATACTAGTCCTATTTTCCAGGCTGTATTTTTGAAAAATAAATACATTAATATTTTCAAGAAGTATTATTAGATATGTTTAAACACGGTAATATAACCTTGAGGTTGCCTGATTCCGTCTCTTGAGCAGACTTTTATTTTGAAAGCGGCCCGACAACCGCCGTAATAACCTGTGCTCCTGCAAACTGAAGTATTCTCTGTTAGGCAGTCAACCTCATACGTTAAAGTATCCCAACTATCTGCTACTAAGTGAAATACTCTACTGGCAAATCTGTAACACTTCTAATCTCATTAACAAACACATGATAGAGGTTCGCCGCAACAGCTAGCTCCTTTCCACAACCAGGGACTCGGTAGCTAGTTCCTACAGGCTTGACCTCGACCAATAGGCGAGAACCTGAGGCGGCGACGCTGTTCCAAAGACGGCCCCCTCTGTTTTTACATTGCCAGCTACACAGTCAGACCGTGTAGAAAAAGACGAAGTGAATAAAAGACCTTGTGAATAAGGAGGGGACGGAAATAAAAGGGCTGTGTCTAATCCGTTTGGGAAGAAAATGCCCCAGGGATACATTAGAGGCAGAAATATATCACAATTAAAAAGACAATAAAGTAATTTGAAAAATAAAATATTTTTGGGAGGAAAAACATATTTTTTATATGAGTGTAGATAAATATTAAAGAAAAAAATTAAGAGATGATTGAAAATTTATATTGAAAATGAGCTTTAAAGCAAAGAGATAAAATAGAAAAGTAAAATATTGAAATGGAATATATATATTTGTAGCTGATTCGTTGATAAATTTTGAATAAATATCTGCTTTTTATTATTTTAGTTTAATGTAATGATAAACAAGTTTATATTTTTGCCACGTTTTGGCCCTGTATTTATTTTATTGAGTAATTTATTTATTTTTTGTATGTATTCTTAATTATGGCAGGATTGGTCCTCCATACTGGTGCTCTATGTGGACTGAATCTATGCAGATGCTTTTTGGCCCACTCTCAACACTGGAAAACCATCAACAAGACCGATAAAACAAATACTTTGTCAAATATAGCAAAGTATATAACAAGAACGGAGGCTAAGAAAGAACAGGGCAGGAATGAAACTGATGAGACGGAGTGTGGAAAACCCTGTGAGATCCCTCGAGATCTCAGCTCTTACTCTTTCCACAAAACTTTAAAAGCTCTACACAAGGGAACGTCTCAAAGTGTGGTGATTGGATTCTTCATGCTTCCTTTTCCTGCTGTCTGTTTTATTCCTCTTGCTATCTCTTTACTGCAGACACGCATGCAGAAGGGTTTTCAGCTGTTTGATGTAAATGTCTGTGTAAAGAAGGGGCTTCATTACTGTCACCGTTTTTACTGGGGTCATTTTTTACAGCACTTTATGAGCACCTTGCCACTTAATTAAAACACTCTAACAAGCACTTTATTTAGCACTGCACTTTAAGCATAGATTTGCACATTAATATCAATTTGCACACAAGTTGCAATTATTTAGTGGATATTTATTGAGAATTATAATAATTGGCAGTTAGGTTTTTGTTTAAGGCCCTGCACAGCTGCTCCTCATTAAGAAGTGTGGTGGTTGCCTACGAGGAAAAATAATTGTTACATGGGTCAAATGGGGCATTAAACTTAAGCAAATGTGTCTAAAGTCCAAAGGTTAAAGTGAGTAAAGGTGTTTTGGTTAAATTGTGAGTTTTAATGAGTTAATCTAAACTATATCAATCATATTGATTAGCGATTAATTGATAAGTGGCCATTTTCTTAAAAACCTTTTTACGTTTTTTCTTGTATCAAGATGGTCTTTCCATCCCATGACATGCTGGTTTTTATAATCTGCTGAATTAAAAAAAAAAAAAAAAGTACATCATTGCATTTTAACAATTTATTGTGCCAGCTGCCTTCAGTGCTGACTGGATAATCAAAAAAGTATTTTACAAAGGATAACAAAACATAAACCTATTAGGTTGCTGAATTAAAAAAAAGACGAATAGAATAAAATGTTAAACACCTAATTCCCCCATTAACATATAGATATGAAACTATCATTTGAAGACAATCCCTTTATATACTAGAATAAGCTGAACCAGCACTTTCTGAGGTTTGACCAGCCATCATTTGTATTGTTTTCTTTTGTTTCTGTTTAATTTATAATAAATCTGACTGTTGAAATCAGAAATGTCACCCGACTGACTTTTTGTTTGTTTTTTCTGTTTTTGTTTTTTGCTCTTCAGTCGCCTTTCGGGCTCCAGACTCAGGGACTTCCCCCACTTCAGCACCCCCTTCATTAAACGAGCTTGCCTTATCTCTGGATATGTGAGTATTATTTTACAGTAATATGACCTCTACTATTTCTAAAGGGTCTTAAAGGTATATAGCCACTTAATATGCTTATTAAGAAAACCAAAAACCGTTTGATTAGGATAAAATAAGGTTATATGCACCAATCCTCCGTCTTGATAGTGTTTTGATAGTCCTTTTTGAGCTGAAAAATAATTCGCTCTTAGGCGTTATTAACAAATATAAACAGACGTGGTGCCATCTAGCAACAAGTATCGCAGATCTATCATAATGCCAATTCACTTAATTCATAAATCAATTGTAAATAATGCCGGACCGAGCCTAACCCTCTGCAATCCCTCACAGTAAAGCGGCAGCTTTGAGCTGCCCTAAGGCCAAAATAAACTGAACTTTCATATTGAATTAACTTACTAGGTTTATTGTTGCTAGCGTGTATTCTGGGTGTGGCCTGCCTTCCATGAATGCACTTCTAGTTTCCACATTACAGTCAGGCAATCTTGTAAACAGCTCAGAGGTCCGATCAGGTAGTGACGCAGTGTACCGTAATACTTGGAGCGACTTCATAAATTTTTTTACCACATAAAATCGGTCAGTAAGCACAGAGGTAGTCTTATATTAGGCGCACCGGATTATAAGGCGCACCATGGATTCTTGAGAAAATTTAAGGATTTTAAGTGTGCCTTTATAGTCTGAAGAATACGACAATATATGGGTTTCCCTTCTCATCTTATCAGCACAAAATATTGAACTTTTTCATGATATACTAATTGTTTGAGATGTTCCTGTACATTCCCATTGATCTTAGTAATGAAGCAATATAGCCAAGTTCAGTTTCTTATTCAAATTCAAATGTTCAAAAACATTATTTACCTGGGCTGCACAGTGGCGCAGTTGGTAGCACTGTTGCCATGCAGCAAGAAGGTCCTGGGCTCAAGTACCCTTGCCCTGGGTCTTTCTGCATGGAGTTTGCATGTTCTCCCTGTGCATGCATGGGTTCTCTCCGGGTACTCCGGCTTCCTCCCACAGTCCAAAAACATGACTGTGAGGTTGATTGATCTCTCTAAATTCTCCTTAGTTGTGAGTGTGTGCACGAATGGTTGTTTGTCCTGTTTGTGTCTCTGTTGCCCTGCGACAGACTGGTGACCTGTCCAGGGTGTACCCCGCCTCTCGCCCATTGACAGTTGGAGATAGGTACCAGCACCCCTCGTGACCCCAAATAGGGATAAGCGTGTTAGAAAATGGATGGATGGATGGATTATTTACTTGCATATTTAAGAAATTTTATCAAACGACAAAATATCTTCTCTGCCAGGAATATTTTCTCTTGTCTAACAGGCATGAGTATTCACACTACCCGCTGCGCCACCAGCGTGCCCTTTCTCACTTCTTTTTAATATTAGAAGTAGAGTGGTTGTGCAAATTCTCTCTTATCCAGCTCATCACAACAGCAAACAGACTTAAATCGGAGGCAACGGGACTTGCGCTAAATCTTTCTGAAAACATTTCAATACCTATACAGGAGTCCTTGTCAATTCTGGTGACTCGCACTTGAGCTCAAGCACTGTGTATTCTTTTGATAATATAGCTCATTACCTTAACTCTTGGGCTTCTATAGCCTGCCTGCATTCCTAATTGGTTTCATAACAGACAAGTTTAAAGCTCAATAAGATGATACAGAGCAAGTGAGCTGTGCTTTGTTTACCTTTCTGTCATGTGCTTTAGCCTTTTAGGGTGAATAAACTGATAACATGTCTCAGCATGTTGGAAAAAAGGTATCCTTTTTAAATGGCTTCATATATCTATAGTATCTAATTTCTTTGACTTAATCGAAAGAAAACCCACACATACTATAAATAACTTATTTTAAGTCTTTAAGTCTAACAACTTATCAAAAATACAGGCATAAAGCAGCCAGATAAAATATATCAATCCTATTTTTGTTTCAATTTATTCTGCTTTGGAAAGTTTGGCTTTATACAAAAATTATGTTGTCCAGTTTTGGCTTAATTGATGTTAGGCTAATGGTTTTTTTGTTTTGTTTTGTTTTTTTATGCACAGTTTTACATTGTATGCAATCAATGTAATCAGATGTTGAGGTTGCTTGCAAAACCTTTTCCTTTGTCCTTCAGGTGGTGATAATCATGTCAGTCAGGCTGTGGCTCATGGGGGGATCCATGCCTCTTTTTTCAGAACAGGACAACCCCGTCTCCTTTTCACCTCATCTACTCACCAGGTTAGCCACACTTTCAAAAATTAAAAAAAAAAACAATATGACTGTTTTTCGTTCAGATAAGAAGAGATGAAAAGGTGAAATTATAGTTTTATTTATGCAGTGTGTGTGTACTTGTATTGCAGCTGAGTGAGAACAGGTTTTGGTGGAAATTGTAGTAGTAAAGGACTAAGGTTTAAAGCCCTAAGGTTTGAGCATGTATCATTTACAGTCTCTTGGATGCTGATGTACACTTGCACACACATTAGCTACATCAAAATACTGCTATACTATCATGCATATTGCATCTTATTTCATATTGTTCTGTAAATAGGCTGATGTTCTTTTCTTTCCCACCGTTAACCTGAATATTTAATCTTTTTTTTTTACCACAGGATGCCATATTATCAATAATTGTGCAATATTTACTCATTTACTTATCTTAAGGTGTCAGGTAGGTTTATGTTAGGGTTACGTATATACTGATAAAGGTTAGGTTTAGGGTCATGATTAGGCCATAGAAATAGTTAAAAATGAATGGAAGTCAAGGAAAGGTCCTCACTTTGTATTTACAGGGGAAGTCCGGTCAAAAAGGAAAAATCAGGGGACATTTGGCTATAACTAAAACTAATACATTCGTGGTGATTTATTGAACTTAGCATTAATGAGTAAAGAAATAAAAACATAAATTGTCGGCACGATCACTGATACTGGGGGCAGCCATTATTGCCCAAATATGGCCAAAAACGGCCACCTGACATCACATCCTGTGATGTAACATCGCGGTGAGCCGAGGGCAGTTCTCCGCGCTTTACAAGCAAACTCAATAGGAACCATTCTACACAGCTCCGATCAACAACAATTATTTCGGATTTCCAAAGGACTTCACCATTGAAATTTGCGAGAACTATTGTTGAAGCAACAATGTCCATGTGCATGGCAGTTGGATGTCCCAATACATCGGGTAAAAGTGGAAAAAACATTACAGGATGAGCTTCAGTGCATTATGAGGCGGAGGGATATTTCTGCTGGTGTCTGAAGTGCGGCAGTGTCACTTAGTTTAGAGCCGAAACAATCCACTTCACTTTCTCAAACAAGCCCAAAAATGCAACCCACAACTCGTGAAATTAACAAGCGACTTTAGAAAAAAAGACCAAAGTCTGTTATGCAATTCTCTAGCAATTTTGGAACAACGTAAGCCGAGGGGGAAAAAAAACAAAAACAGTCCGGAGGGCGTGGTGGGGGAAAAAACAACGCGCGTTAAAAAAGGCGCCGTTATGGTCAAATAAAGTTAACGCATTAAAACTGACAGCACTAACTTTAATTGATATTGAATAATGAACAAAGTTGTGTGTGCATAATAAATATGCTTCATTAAGATGGCAGGAAGGGCTCTTTATGTTTGTTCCTGGGTTTTTGTTTGTATCGGCACTCCAAGCTTTATTCCAGAATGGGAGAGCTGAGCTTAGGACTCAAGATAAACCCCGGAGTTTACTGATCCTACCGACCACACCAAACCCAGCGGACAACAGAGGCAGTGATTTCCCTGCTTCTGAGGCATAGGCGAAGGCGGACACACTGAAGGAAAAAGCGACAAGGCACCCAAGGCATACTGCACACTTGATTGGAGGCTAATCCACACAGACCGGCTCTGCCCATTCTACTCTTGGCCAACACTAGATCAATTGCCAACAAAATGGATGAGAGCTGACTGTGCATCGCCTCACGCAAGATGGACAGTGCACCGATCTTCACGGAGATGTGGCTAAATGGAAACATCCCCAACGCAGCAGTAGAGCTACTAGTTACCTTTTTGTTTAAAGCCGACAGGACTGGCACTGCAGGGAAGAGCAAAGGTGGAGGTCTGGCAATGTTTATTCACAACGTTTAGTTGTGGTGCGCAGCTACAAAGGCAATTGGAACTTTCTGCCCCCCAGATCTGAAATATCTGGTAGTTGCACATATTTGGTGCAATGTTGGAACTGCTTTATATGTCAGTCATTTTGCACCTTGCCTTGGGAAAATGTAAAGTTTCACAACTTTGGCTCCATTTTCTTTCCCCATAGCTCACTCGTTCACCCCACCTGTCTCCTCCTTGTAAATGGTAAATAGACAGAACTGATATAGGGGTATTACAGCCATAGTGACCACTCAAAGTGCTTTACACTATAGCCACATTCACCCAAACTCACTCACTCACGCGCACGCTTTCATACACCGATATGCAGATCGGTAGGCAACTTGGGGTGAAGTGCCTGGCTCGGGGGCACATCGACATATTACAGACACTCAATGCATCTGTCACAGGAACACAAAGTGTCTACTAGCTGCGCAGATGTCAGCGGAGCGCGTTGTGTTGGGGGAGACCTATAGTTGTCGTTAAAGCAATAAGTGCTTATATGACTGAGCCTTATAAAGCAGAGGCTGGCCCCTCATATAAAGCTGTAATCTTGAGTATCTTTGTCGGTCCACATGTACCAGTTGTTGCTTTCAGCCCGGTTTTCGGGCGTTATGGGAACATTTAGGAATATGCATTGCCGAGAGCAGAAACAGCTGATCAGACATGGACTACGTCAGAACTTAACCTGGAAATGTGTTTCCATCTCTTTAGTGCATTAATGCTTTTTTTTTTTTTTTTTTTTAAAGTCAAAACCCACCTCGAGCATACAAAATTATTTGCAAAATTTAGAGAGCTAATTAAAATTTTGACTTTCCATTAACCTTTTCTAATGCGATATTTCAAAATGCACATTAAAAAAGGTTGATGGAAACACTGCTTGTGTGTATCTGTCTGTGTGAGAGGAAGTGTGTTTCTCTATCAGTATTTGCTCTCTACTTCTAATTACCTGTCTGTCTCTCTTCTCTCAGGACTCTCCTTTCTTCTGCCATCTCACTCCCCACAGCACTCTATTGCTCTTTCTCAATCTGACAGTAATATTAAATGCCGGTTATACTTTACAGATAGAGTTTCACCACTTTTTGTAAGATTGCAACATCTGTTATTGATGTTGCAATTGGTCAGAGTTCTCACCGGTGCTTTTTAGCATAGTTGGCTGTTACGCTGAAAGTTGTCAAAATTACGGTGAAATTAGAAAGTGTTATATGCTAAGCTAACAGTGCGACGTGGATGTTTGAGAGCATCATAGAAAGGTAATTAAAGCTCTGGAAAGTGGATCAGCAAAGTTGTAAACCTCCCGGACAACACAAAATATTGAACGCTAGCTGTTATTAGCTTGACGGACAGCATAGTGTCTGGGCTCCCCTTTGAGCTGCACTACGCAACTCTCCACTGCATGAATGTATACTGAAGCAGTGAAACAACACACCAGAAAAGTTTAAATATTTGTGTTTGAGGTCTTAGGCAAGAGAAAGTCACAGTTACACCTTCAAGTAAGTAGGAAAAAGTTTTGTCTTGGGTGAGAGATGGGCCTTCATCATATTTGGGTCAGTGCTGTGAATTCACAAAAACATTTAACTCTGGGATTCCTGTATTAACCCTTGATCTCCAAACAGCTTCATGTTCCTTCATGCTCCTTTTACTGGAATCAGTGATACCAAAAGATTGTATATAGTGCTGTTGTCAAAAGAATCAATGTCTTGGTATAATCAATACTAAAAAATGAATTATTCATTATCCAAATTTAAATAATCTATAGACTGACCCATTCACATCTGCCCAAACTGTCGCTCTTCTTATGGCAGCAGCGCAGAGAGACGCTCCCATCTCCTCTGCAGCCACAAACACACACCTGACCCAGATAATGAGCCCGCAAGATGTGGAGAACAGCCAGAGAGAAATGTGTTGTCCTCTTTATCTGTGGCGTCTCTGCATTTGGGGCCAGTGGGGCCTGCATAGATATTGCAGTCGCTGGTATTGGGTCTGGACATTGGCCCCCGACAAAATGTAGAGAGTACATATCTGTGTCTTTGGTCACATTTTCCACAGTAAAGCTCTCTCGCTTATAAGCTCCTATCCAACATTGACATTTCTCTGCATTCCTTCAGGGTTTAGGAAATTGAATAAAAAAAAAAAGTCACTCTATTAGATATCAAGGCAGCTGTGTTTTATTGTTACCATAATATGTCTGTTGAGACTATGGGTCTGTCTCAATTCAGGGGCTGCAGCCTTCTGAGGACTGCGAAAAACAGAAGACTGGAAGACAACGGCTTGTGAATTGGTCTAGCCTTGGCATAGTGAAGCAGCTGGAAGCCAATGGGCCAAACTAGCTGCAATCCGAGCAATTTTTTCAATCAAGAGATATGCCAACAAACTGAGCCGATATTCCAGATTAACATAGCTAACTTCTTGCCTAAAAACTTTTTAAAAGTGTAATATATTCAACTTTATTCACAGATTTTCACTCCCCTCCAGCATGTCTGTTTCCGGTTAAAAAGTTCTCTTTAGCCCGCAATGAATAATGGGATTGGATTAGTAATGAAGGATACATCAGACCCACCCTTCAAATCAGGGAAAAGAAGAACACATTCGTCAGCTGCATTTGAAGTAGTCTTCGAAGGATTTGTGAATTAGGACAGCCTTGGTTGCCGCGCTGTGACGTAATCGGCCTACAAATACGTCCTTCAACGGATGCAGCCCCAGAATTGAGACAAACCCTATATATTTAGGACAGATCTCTTCTCAATTTGACCGTTTGTCCGAATCTAAAATGGCCGCGCTGCATGAACACTGTGCTGTTCTGAACTTAGCACTTTCATGTTGCTCACGATCAGCCCTTAATTTCGGCCATTGAATTTTTAAAACTCCTTTCTTAAAGTTCACCATTGGCTCATATCTGTGTGCCTCCTTCCCCAAATTGTTTTCTCTGTGCCCTTTTCTGGCAGGTTTCTAACCTACTCATACCTGCTATCCTTCAATGCCTGGCTGCTGCTGGCCCCCATTGTGCTGTGCTATGACTGGCAGGTGGGAAGCATTCCCCTTGTGGAATCTCTGGGTGACGTGCGGAACATGGCCACCATTCTCCTGGCTGTGGTGATGATTGCTCTCTCCATGCACTGCCTCCTCTCACTGCAGGTAAGAGCCAAAATATAACATCAACGCTTTCAAGAGCCAAGTGTTTCAATACAAATATACACAGGGAATTTCAAATTCCTGGGGCTTTAGTTTCATGGGGAAAAGGTCCTGGTCTGAGGGTAGGACTTTTCATCAAGCTTAGGGCTTTGGTTAATGGGCGGAGTTGTACAGGAAGCCAAAACAGTCCTCCTCTTGGAGAAGTAAGGACCAGTATGGAGATGAGTTTACACATCTATCAATTTCTTTTTGCCCTTAATTTATCTAAAAAAAAAATAGACAAGAAAGTACACTACCAAACTTAATCTGTGCGGTCAATTTGTCAAGGTTAAGAGCTGATTTTGAATATGCTTTTTGAGTCGTTTGGAGTGGCAGACCTCCGCTGACAGGTTGGTCTTGCTGGGATAGGGGACCTGTAGTGGGAAAAACCACCAGTGATACAGCGTTTAGTTGGCCAGACAGTCTGTGATTTCCCACAGACTATATCTGTTTGTCGAGACTGACAAGTGAACATAAACTAGCGATTATTAGGTTCGTGGGGAATATCTTTAAGTACCAGATATCAAAATGTGAAACTGCTTGCGGGATGTTCTAAGTTTTTTAAGGTAATTCTAAACTTTTTTGCCACAGTTCTGTAATTAAACTGATATTTTAGGACTAATGATCAAATGGAGCCCTTTCATTTTCCTTTTGCGCAGAAAACACACATTTCCCTACGATTGACACTTCATGTAAACCTAAGTTGGTGGACTGTGAACTCTTTTATTATTTACAATCCATGAGCCACGCATGACGGGGAAAAAAAGAAAAGATAATGGACACTTCAGCTGCATTTAATAAATGAGACCCACAGATTTAGCAAGGCCTTTTCTCACACACTGAAAGCTGTTAAGTTAGTCGTGCACTCTCCAAAGAGTGCACGACTGCTGACCAAACCACTGTGTGCGTGCAGAAAACCAGAGGAAGCAAGAGCCAAATCAGTGAATATCCAATATATAAAAAAATTTCACTGCGGGAAGGAATCTGCGGTATTGCGCTTTAAAGTTATTGTCGTCGTTCTTGTCATGGCTGAGACAAAAACTTCCTCATAAAGCACTAAATTTTAACTCCATGAGGCTAACTTTGGAGCATTTCAGACAGTCATTTCTGCCCTTTCCTCTTCTGTATTCAATTCCCCCATACAAATAATTTCTTTTTTTTTTAAAAGGATTCAGGCTAATTGTTAGAAATACGTTGTAATGCCTTTACTGTGTTACTTTTTGTTTTCTCTACTCTGAACCTTTTCTGTTTAATGTCAGCTCGACAATTAATAAAAAGCTTAGTTTTGTCATCTTTTTTCTAGTACAGTACAACATATTTTATGACATACCAAAATTACGTAATTTTCCAGGTGTATTTTTTTACGTAGTGCACTGATTTTAAATGTGAAAAATTACAACACATTCAATAAATCCAGCCATGACGTCCCCATGGTGTTTAATTTTAAGTTGTTAAGATGTACCTTTTGATGCTCAGCTTGATTGATTAACTAAAATAACGTTGAAGATAAATCTAATATGAAGAGTAGTTTGCAAGTGAATGAATGGATACCTCTGAACAACAATGTACACCTATAGCATTGTCGGAGTCCATTCTTGGCTCTATATCAGAAAAATTTGCAAACGATCCTATATTTCTTGCCTTATTACCAATCTCTGCTGGTTAACTTCACAGATGAGTGGGTGCCAGTAACTGCTAGAAAGCCTGACAGGAGCAAAACAACATCCCTAATCAGCACTTCACACATCTTGGGTTCTCATTACTGCTAATGAGCCAGTTCAGTGAACGCAGCAAGGGGTTGTTGACTCAGCCAATTACGAACCTGTTTGTTCAAATAAGCACAACCGTGGTGGTGGGGGGGGGGGAAACATGTAAGTTCCACAAATGGTTTCTGTTACTGAAATCGATAGTAGTTTGGTTCTATCAATACCCGCATTGCCCTCAGTAGTTGTGGTGGGCAAATTAGTCACGAGCGGTAATATTGACTTTTGTGCAGCAATACATGCACACTCAGGAAACTCAGAACACATTCAAAATGGGTTGGGGCCAAATAGGTTGGGGCCAATCAGTTGCAAATGCTCTCATTGTGTTGAGCTTAGGTCCCCTGCTGAGAAGTATTTCTTCGCCACCTTTTTTACATCTGTTTGATCTTTATGGTGGATTCAACTGAAGTTTTATCATTGATTGTCTGCATTTAAATAACTCCAAAAATGATATTTTTACTTTCAAATGTCCCCAAAGTGTCATTCAGTGCTAGGTAAATAACATTGTTGAAAGTGGAAATAACTTTTTCAACCAAACACTCTAGAGACAAAACTTAATAGCTTTCAGTTTGTGTGTAAAATGAGAGAGAGCCTCCTAGAACCACAGTATCTGATTCAGGTTTTTTAAATACAGCACACCCATCTGAAAGCTGAGGTGTCCTTTTTCTTTTTTTGGTTTGACCTACTCCATTCATGGTTGTCCTTAATATTAATGCTGTCGCTCTTCAGTTTAACTTTTCCCTGCACTTCCTTAGCAAAAATCTTCTCATTTCTCCTCATCTCTTGGCCAATAAGTGAACAGCGGTCTGGTTCACATTTCAGCTATACTCGGCTTCAGTCCTACTACCTCCTACGAAGGGATGAAAAAAGCTGTAATCAAAATGCTTGCAAAGCAGGCAGAGCCAAGTAGTCCCCGGCCAAGTGTAGCCTGTGGAAAAGGGGCATAAACGCTGCGTTATCTGTAGAGAGGATCCTGTTAGCTGAATCAGATGTTCTGATCAGACAACAGTAAAGAAGCAGCAGATGCAAGGCTTCATATTTAGGCTTCTTGACGGTTGGAGGGTCGATCTACTTTTCACTACCTTTCACTGAAACTGACCTGAAAAAAAAATCAGACTGTTGTCTGAAAGGTTCAAGACTGCAAAGCGACCCGCATGCGCAGATAACAGAAGGAGACATCACAGAGCAGCGCACTGTTTACAAAACTAATGCTCAATGTAATGGGTTCTAGAAGTGTTCAATAAAGTCTTGTTTAAAAAAAAAATACTAAAAGAAAAAAAAACCGCGGACACCGGCCAGCATTTCTCCTTGTTATTATTAGAAAGCTGTTGAGCAATGGGTAGCTGATAATATTGAGACCACATCATAGCAAGATTAAATAATTCAAGAAGAAAGCAGCACAGCTATTAACAATGGTCTTTTATGGAGTGCCAACTGCTATGACTGTGTGTGGATGTGTAGTGAGAGCAGGGTCCGAAATTAACACTCGCCAGACACCAAATGGGAGTAAATTTTCTGTTTAGCAAGTAAATTTCAGAGGGCTAGCTGCCACATGGCGAATAAAAGTTTGCACCAAATAAGTCATGTTTTTCAGTCATCATCAAAGATCGGAATTGGGCTATTTACACTGCCATGAAAAAAACAGATATAGATCGTATTTGGTCAAAAAGATCTGAATTTGGATCACCTTTCCCTACAGTGTGAACATAGCCAGATTGATTGACGTGGATGTTGAGTAGTGTCGCATAACTCTGTCAGACATTTCTGAAATGATTTGTTTAATGTTCTCAATTGGTTTATAGACTCAAAAATGCATTCCAGGGCTAAATGTTGTTTTGGAACCCCCAGCCCACAGTTTTTATTCTGACTGTACTCTGCTGTTTTGTGTTTTTCTTCTACAGAGGCAGGACAACAGGGAGGTTTTAGTGGGGATGCTGTTTCTTGTGTTTCCTTTCATCCCTGCCAGTAACCTTTTCTTCAGAGTGGGATTTGTTGTGGCTGAGAGAGTTCTCTACATGCCCAGGTGAGTGTGTTATATGTATAATCTAAGATGACAAACAGCACAAAAGATTATTTATCCACCAGAGACAAAGACATAAGCATTGTTTGCAGAAACTAGGTGTGCCCATAACAGGGTGACCATAACTCAAATGACCAAATGTGGGACAACAGGATGCTTGTGAGGGACAATGCGGGACATATAATCAACACTATTGATGACAAAAAGGAATTATCACAATTTACAAGTTTGTAAAAGGCATTATTTGCCTTTTTTAAGTGTAATTAAACTGTAGCCCTGTGATAGACTGGCAACTTGTCCCCGCCTCTCACCCGTTGACTTCAAAGTCAATATTCAACCAGGAAGAAATTGTCGTGGGAAGCAGCTAATGAGCCGTCAGGGTCTCCCTAATCCCGCACACTGAGTTTGATGGGTGAAGGGGACAGTTTAAATGATTTCATGTTGAGTCTGCTCTACGGCGCCATACAATAAATAAATACAGAGTAGAATAATGAAATGTATATTTAAACAAATTTATTTAACAAAAATTACATTTCATTATTTAATGGTGTATTTATTTATTTAATAATGTCCCCTTTAACCCTCCATGGGAAGATGTCAGCTGTAAGCAAATCTTAAAAACCTTTTTCATATTTTTGGTCAAATCCAGGAAAGGGACATCTGGGCTGAGTGGGGAGAGCGGGGAGGTGGGTGCAGTCTGGGTTTCTGGAGGGGTTACAAGTAGGTCCACTTTTTGTCCTGTTGAGAACTGGGGTGAATCCTCCTGTAATTTTGATGAAGTGTCTTTCTGGCAATCTTTATCTTGGCTTGTTCAGCCTGTACGGTGCTTATCTGTTTATGTACACAGTTTTGGGACAAAGCTGACGCTGCATGGTTCACAGAACAGAAGATGTTGGAAATTAGGCATTTGCACCTGACCTATTTAGAAAGAATCCATCTCTGTTGAGAAGATGTATTCTCTCCCAAAAGATGTAAAAGTTGTCTTTGAAGTTTTTTAGCTGTTTGTTTGCATGTTTTTTTCAGCCATTTGTTAAGCATCAGAGCTTTTGAAAAAATATCTCATCTCCACAATTAATGGGCACATAAGGGCTGCTGAGAAATACTTTGCCATTAAAGGCATACTATGCAACATTTTTCAGTTAATGTGTTCCATACCATTTTGGATTATTAAATGAGTCATTTCAGGTCGAACAAAGGTTTTCTCGGCCGCCCTGGTGGTCTGTGGGGGAAATACCGTACTTGCAATTGCAAGAGCCCTCGGCCCGCCCCCACAGGCTCAGAAGTCTCGTGCAAGACCGCGAGAGTCGATCTTGCATTTACGGCAAGAACTCCATGTGTTTTTGCCCTGCCATTCACTATATGCACGCGCGAAAGCAACAACAAAGAACCGCGTGTTAACGTCAAATAAACATGCAAGCATATCAAGTTTTTTTTTATTTTTATTATTATTATAATAATAATAAAACCCTGATGTTTGTACTTTCACTGTGTTAGTCATTGACTGTACTGCCGTTTTTTCCACTTTTCGTTGCGTTCGCCTGTCTGCTAAGCTCAAAACAACCGCGCCTGGCTTGACGGAGAAACCAGAACAGCTGAGCATCTTTATGACAGTGCACTTTTACTTTCGCCCTCTGGGGGGAGCCTCGCTGGAAAATCAAGCCCAGTTGCATAGTATACCTTTAAGGCCCTCAACTAAATTTAGCAGACAAATGTAATCCTCCTTCAATACTTCTGATTTTCTTATCCAGACACCGTCGCACAAGGCTTCAGCTTGTACTGTTAGTTTTTCCATGGTCGGGCACTCTTTCACCATCCCTGCAAGGATCTCTGAGACATCAGGCACAGTTCAAAGAGTTATAGGTCAGCACCTCTGCGCTCCTCTTGTTACAGAAGTCTTTAATCCACTCAGAGATCCATTGCACAGTATTAAGGTTCTTGGCCCTGTGGCTTGTCTTTTCTCTGGTAGCTTAGAAGACCATTTTGTGTGATGATTGTTGTTATACTTTTGATTGTTGTCAGGATTTTCCTGGATGTCATGCTGAATTGGGGCAAATCTGTTTTGAAGTGGAATTCCAACATTCCCAGCTGGTTCACTCCTGTCATTCGTTGTGAGGACAGCCCGTTGTTGTTTCCCTTTCCCTGGGACAGTGGGGACACTTCTTTGTAATATCTGGCAGTTTTCTTTGTCTAGGTGGGGTTCCTTGATATTTTGGCCTCGCGCCCAGAATGTTCCAGCGGTGCTGCAGATGGATTTATTATCATTTCCTTCAGTGTTTGTTGGCTGAGTTGCTGAGCTGGTAGTCACTGTTTGGAATTACAGGCAGAGTTGTTTCATTTCCATGTCCGCCGTTTACATCAACATTCACAACATTCAGTGGATTTTCATCTCCGTTATAGCCATTTTCTGTAGAAGCGTGTCTAAGTCCTCTGTGGTGAACGGAAGCATCTTATGCTAATTAGCTGAATTCGGGTGGTTCTTCTCCATATTCACTTCATGTTGAATTCCTTCTATAACAGCCGGTTTCCTGAGAAGTCTTTTTAACTCCTCTGGGGCATAAAGAGGCATCTTGTGCAGATTAGCTGTAAAGTAGTCCACGGGGGGGGAAAAATAAAAATAGTAAATCACTGTTCTAAAAAGTTTTAGAGGAGGCCTCCTGTAGCTTCTTCGGGCTGAACCGCAGTTTTTTCTTTTTTACTGTTTTTAGTAGTACTTTGAGTTTGGTAAATTTATGTAAAGTGCAATATAATTTAAATGTATTATTATTATCATTATTATTATTATTATTAGGTTTAGTTTTCTTTATACAGTAGATCTTTAGAATCAGATTGAATACCACAGTGCTATAAGACCAGCCATTTCCATTGACTTCCATTAATTTTCAGCCCCTTCTATGGCCTGACCCTAACCCTACACCTAATTGACACCTTAGTCCTAAACCTAACCCCTAGCCCAGACAAAAGCAAGGACCAAAAAACGGTCCTCACTTTACATTAGAGTCCTCACTTTACTAATAAAATTTGCAAATATATTTCTCACTCAGCGGCAAATGCAAGTATACACACACACACACACACACACACACACACTCATATGCATCTATATAGTTGTATATCTGGGTATATTAAGATTTTGAATTAATTAATTGATTCAGTAATTGGTTCTATTTGTGCCTAGCGCTAACAACCTGAACCATTGGCAGTAAATTCCTAATTCCTAATATTTGAATAGGTAATGGAAATTAATTAATAGTAATGGAAAAAAAACAAGCTAATCTAATCCAAAGTTAGTTCTAAAGCCACAGCTTTATTAGAAAAGCCAAAAGTAAACTTAAAAAATAAGTACCAGAGTAAATATTGCACAATTATTGATAATATGGAATACTCATGTAAAAAAGATAAAATATTCAAGTTAAATAGTAGAAAAAATGGCAGCCTATTTACAGAATTTGAGATGGTTTGCAAATATGTAATGTATATAATAGTGCAGCAGCAAGTTACCTTAGCATCTGGGAACAGTGTAAACAATTAATGGTCAGATCTGAACCTGTGCAACCATTAGCATGTGTGTAAACAGTTATTGAATCTGTTGTGAGCACCAGAGATTATAAAGTCTAACAGCAGCTGGGAGGAACGACCTGTGGAAGCGCTCCTTTGAGCATCTGGGACGCAGCAGTCTGTCATTGAAAAAGCTCTCGACCTCTACAACAGCTCCATACATGAGTACATCCCAGTGCAAAGCTTGCCCTCCTAATGAGCTTATCCAGCGGCTTCCTCTCAGCTACAGATAAGCTGCTGCTGCTGCAATAAACCACATCATTGAAGATGGCTGATGCCGCCACAGAGTCAAAGAACATCTTCAGGAATGCCCCTTACACTCTAAAAGACCACAAATATGACCTAAGCAGGATATAAAGATATCTACACGGCACCTGAAAAGGCTAAATTCAACTTTTTGCTAAAAAAGTGGATTTTGCATATGTCCCTTTTTAAAGCCAAGATGCTTATAAAAGTTGCAGGAGGGAACTTGCCGGGTAACCTGGAAAGTGATTGCTGTGGCCTAATTCTAAAAATGGAGATAGCTCCACACAAAGACCAGGCTATGATCTCAAAAGGTAAGTAATTATATCAGAAAAGGTACTAAATAGTTTCCGTCATACTTATAATGTAATGATAGACATCTAATGGAGGTTGTTTACTTAAATAAAAAAATACTTTTTTGACTCTTAATAGCTGAAGATTAAAACACTTACACTTCTTCTTGTTTGTCTAAATACTGGCCCTTTTAAGCACACTTGGTGAAATGAGCAAAGATTAAATGACTACTAAATGGAACATGGCATGAAACAGCAGGGATTCAAGCTCATAACCTGAAGGATAGCTGAAGGTATCTTGGTGCTGTATACCATCAGATGACAGCATGTTATGTACTGGTAATTATTATAATCTGGCTCAAAGGAGGATTCTCCTTTAGGCTACATTTTGCAAGATAGTAAAAACTGCTCATGACGTCTATGCAGTTGGTTGTAGTTTGATTTCTCGCAAACAAAGCAACTGTCAAAACACAAAAAAACAAGAAAAAGAATTTCAAACTAAAGTTGTTAAATAGTTAGTATTATGGCACATCACATAAACATACACAAAAACCCAATAAAGAGACACATAAACATTTCAAGAAAAAAAATAGATACACAAGTGAAATATCCTGGAATTATCAAACAGCAATAACCATTTGGACAGTTACAAGTGAGTTAATGTGTCTGTCCTTTGAAATTTACTTAAATTAATTCCCCCAAAGTTATAAAAAATTACATTTTTAAATACTTTTGCACTTTATTCCAGGTAGCAGAAAATTTAAAGGCCTTTTTACCCAATTAGGTTTTTACTTTTGGGACCTGCATCAAAATAATGTCCTGAGTGAGCAGCCCGTAATGGCTGAGGTTCAAGTCATATCGATCTTAGAAATTAGCATAAATCTGTTGGAAGAAGCCCAGTCTTAACAAATGTGTTATCATCTACATTTGGTGCATTTCTCATACTTCTTGGAGCCTAGCGTTGTAGTAAGATGGCTCTAGTTGCTTCCCCTTAATTGTAATACATTTCAAGGCTGCTGTGAAAGCACATTTAAATGTATGATTTATCACAACCTGAAATATCTGATATATTGTGCTATCTGACTGAGTTACAATTATATTTTCTTTCTTTTTATTGGGCTTTGCAGACCCATTACACTATAACTTATCATGGTTAATGTGCCCATAACAGATCTTTAGGTTGAGTTTTAATTTTAGGAAGTTTTATTGGGAGCAGAGACAGCTATCTGACAAAAACTTCCAATCAATCATGAGATATGCGAGATGAAGACCAGAATGGTGAGATAAATTGTAAATGCTCCTGTGTTACCATCCAGTGTTTCCAAGTTTGGAAAAACATGGATTGACATGCTCTGTTGTTTTAAGGGAGTTAGATACTCATGGAATGGAGGGATTAGAATTCAAAAAGAATAACATTTATAAACAGAACACATAACTAAAGTAGAGCAAAGAAATGGGTTTAAGTCCCTGGCCACTAAACAAGCAGCAGCACAAACAAGCCACAAGGCTTGGCTATGTAAAAGTAATAGTGAAAATGGGGGTTGCATAAAAAAACAATGTAAGAGTTCAGGCTTCTGCAGATAGACATATATTTAATTTTCTCAGATGGCGTGTGAGATCTACAAGAAGTATTAGTACAAAACATGCGTATGAAGCATCTTTGCCAAAGTTAGCAGTAACCCTGTGATATGAGATTAATGAAAACAGTGCAGTAATAGAAACGTTTTCATGAGGCAGATTCATTTGAAAAGTAGAATAGCCTACCATACTCAGTTAGTATATGAACAACATTTCACTTGAGATGTGAAATCACAATAGTCCTGTATTGAGGTCAGTTGGATCAAATTGATACAAGTTGGCCTTTAGGCACTGTTGTTGGTTTCGTTCTCAGGGGCTGTAGCAGGGATATACTTGCAAGGTCATAAAACTTCTTACTGTTCCCGTTGTATCTGATTCTGAATCTTGCTGGGTAGAGTAAGCCAAAACACGTGTCATTCGCCCTTGTAATAGACTTTGCATTTCTGTGAAAGCGGCGCGTTCCCTAGCGATGCTGGTGTTGTAGTCAGGAAACATTGCGATGCTTTTATAGGTATAGGTCAGCAGAGGTTGGTTCTTGGCTCTTCGTAAGATAACTGCAGCATTTCCCCCACGATACAGCTTGGCGATGACGACGCTGTGTCTCCCCCATCTCCCAGCTTCTTGAGCACTGATGTTCAGTGGGAGCAATACATTTTTACATCCTCTTCATGCTCATTGAAATCACGGTAGGGCTAGCAGAGTTAACATGCTCATTAATGCCAACTAAGCAAATATTTCTGCGCCTCATCCTCCTTTCCTCATCCATGCACTTACCCTGTAGGTTCCCCAGCTCACTCCGAAGTTCAGTCACATTAGTATGCAGAGTGGTCACCTCGTCAGACCATGTTGACAATCCGCCTTTCACATCCACAATGTCTGTTTCCATAGCCGGGATTTCTGCTTGGGTTGCGGTGGCATTTTTAGCTATTTTGGCTCTAATACTTTAATGTCAGCTCCGAGAATGTCAAGCTCTTCAGAAAGTGCACTCCACGTTTACTCTTATAATTTTGTCCCCTCATATGGAGGCTGCAATTTCAACCTCACTCATACACGGGGTCTTGGGTTGTGGATCTTTGTCTTCTAAGGTGCATTGCCTCGAGGGCCCAATGTGAGATGTTAGCTTTGGTGTGCTCCCAATGCACACCAAAGCTCATAATGGATTAAGTGCAGTTTCTCCGCCATTTAGTGGCGAGCATATGGTGCCATTTGTCCCTTTTGAATCCCAAGGCTATAATCAATCCACAAGGAGCCACATTTTGTTTGAAATTGTCATTTTTAGATGGAAATTTTCAAGAATCTGCAGAACACTGAAATATCTGTCTTATTCAATCTTGACTAGCGCCCCTAAAGCACATTACCAATTAACAACTTGTATCACTGGACTCGGTGTTATACTGACATTGTTATCCTGAAACTTCCCTGACTGTGTTTCCTCTGTCCTCTCCTCCTGCAGTATGGGTTATTGTATCCTGGTGGCTCATGGTCTGGGCCGGCTCTGTTCAGTGGCGGGCCGTTGGGGCACCACATTCCTCAGTGTCTGCATGCTGCTGCTGATACTGCTCTTCTCCTGGAAGACGGTCCAACAAAACACTGTCTGGCTCTCCAGGGAAGCCCTCTTTCGGTGAATATGTCTCCATTCCTGTGTGACACATCTTAACTGTATCGCCGTATCATTACGTGTGTGCGTGTGTATGTGTTGTAAGATGTAGTTGTAAGTGTAAGATAATTATATGCACATTTTTCAGCATGTATTAATGTTAATGTAAGTTGTGTGTGTTATTTATTTCAATAATAATTATACATTTTCTTGGGTTGCGAGGTGAGGGTCTGGGCCCCTGTTTTTCATAATTGGACACCTTTAAAGAGATCAGTGCTTTGTAATCCCTCTGAGATATTTATTCATAAACTTTTCAAATCCCACTGAAAAACCTTTCAGCATGGATTGTTACTTGTTCTTTGAAGTATTTATTTTATTTTATTTTTACAATTCTTTCTTTATCATTTCAGCTCTGGTATCAAGACTCTGCCCCACAATGCCAAAGTCCATTACAACTATGCCAACTTTCTGAAAGACAGCGCTCGACACCAAGAGGCTATTTACCACTACAACAATGCACTCAGGTGGGACTCCACGTAAACTGTCAGGTTTAGGTGTGAGTCTGTGTACACTTAGGCTCTACATGGAAGTCTCCAACTGGATTTTCACTCTGTGAAAAGCCTTAAGATCGCTTGATTTGCTTTTATTTAGGTGTCATGGATGATGAGTACTAAACAGTAGGCAGTTAGGTGAAAATAAAAAATTAAAACAAACAGTAATTACTGTATTGGGCTGACACAAAATGAACACATTATGAAATCATTATCAATATATTGAGCGAAACAGATTGTTTCCCCATTAAATCAAAAATATATCCCAGACTCCTTTTAATGAAATTAGAGGAAATATTTTAATAGTAAAATGGTAAAAAACAGTATCTTAACCAAATAAACCAGCATTCATTTAGTCAATTGTATCCAATCAACATATTCTATAGTCAATATTAATTAGCCACACAACCTTGGTTAGGTACATTTTAGCCACTAAATATTCATAAATATTTGCATGTTATTTAAATGCTACAGACTATGGCTGCAAAAGACATGCATTCATAGTAGCCTGGGGTATATCTGGATAAGATAAATCTCCTGACAGAAGGTTACATACATTAAAAAAGTAACAAGACTAGGCACTAAGGCCATGTTCAGACCTGTTGTTAACATGCATTGTGGTTAAACATGAGACGGAGAACATGAAGTTAACGGCAGCAATAGTTCCACATGCTGCTGAATTCTCCTGCAGCACAAGGCTATGGCAGCATAACTACAGAGATAAAATTAAACAGGAATAAAATAAAATAAGAATAATAAAAAATATTAAAAGTTAAAATACTGAAAAATACTACAAATAAAACAAAATATCTACTGAGCTTGAGCTAAAGGCCAGGGCAAACAGGTTGTTTTTTAACAAAGGAACCCCAGTTCATTATTTTATGCATCTTGCCGTTATATAAACAATGGTGTGGTTTTCACCATGTTGTAAAGTTAGAGAAATACAACATTGGATATGCAGGTAACATATTGCAGTAAAACACTAAGGCGCAATGCAAAGAAAATGTGCCAAAGCAGAGAGACAAAGTTGTTTTCTATAAAGGTAAAATCCCCTTTACTTGTAACCCTCTGTCCCTGATATCTCATAAGGGAAAATTCTTCTTAAACACTGCTTCTGCATTTGGATGCTCTGTTAAATAGTGAAACAGGGTCAGTAATAATGTGATACATTATTTGTCAGGTATATGTAAATGTGATATTTTACTAACGCCAAGAGCTGGGCAAGGCCAATACATTTTGTGTCTTAATGTGTAATTACTGAGATAATTAATATTATACTTTTGTTTCTGAAAATCAATTTTTAGGTAATGTATTAGTCACTATTTACACAGTTCAACAGTGATAAATCACATGGAATGCAGTACAATTAGAAATCCTCCTTATTTGTATATAAAGTGCAAAATATTTATCAAGGCTTTCCATTAAAGACCATTTCTGTTGCTAAAGTGAAAGCTTTAGTTGTGTATAAATTGTGACGCATAATAATGCAGTTATCCACTCCTTTGCTCACAGGTTATACCCCCGTCATGCCAGCGCCATGAATAATCTGGGAACTCTGACTCGCAGCCCTGATGAGGCAGAGCGTTACTACAGGAAAGCGCTGGACACCAACCCTCAGCATAACCGGGCTCTGTTTAACCTGGGAAACCTTCTCAAGTAAGATTTAGAGCAGAATTCACAGCTAACAACATCCCAATGGGCAGAACCTTTGAGCCACAGGGACTATGGTTGTTATAATAAGTTTCATAGTCATAGTCTCAGGAATTCCTTCAAAATGTGGCTCATCAAAAAGAACCTGAATGAAAACATTTAGGCTGAATCTAGGGTTACTCCCTTCCCCATGACAATTAATTAAGGTAGCAGTTCAAAATAATCCACTGTGAAATGAGACATTCAAGAAGCTGAAACATCATTGGTTCTCGCTATTCTTTTAATACATAAACATGCGTGACTTAATATGAGTGTTGTGAAAAAAAATCTTATTTCTTTCCTAAATTATCAAGAGGAAAATTGGTGATTTTCATCCAAGCCACCATTTACTAAATTCTTGCAAGAACTGAGAAAAGGTTACAGAAGGTTACAGAACGGGACATGTGTCCCAGAGGACGGTCTGGTCTGTTCTAACAAAAGAAAGAAAGTATTATCCTTTTAAGTATCTGTCGCTCCAGCAATGACCTTCACAGCCCTACTTTTTGGAGCCTGTCCCTCTCTAAGACAAAACAACGTGGAATATGGCTGGCATCTGCTGTGCAAACAGTCATAAAACAAGGCTAGAATAACATTTCTACACAACATGAGGATATGCGTGTTCTTCTCTGCAGGCATAGTTGAAGTATACTAATAATTCTACACCAAATTTTCTGAACAATTAGTATATTTCTAGGTTCATGGGTAAGCCATCAGCAGAATATATACTACTACATTGTGGTAGTTTTTGTGTTTTTATTCTTGTGATTAAAAAAATGAACCGTGTAAAAATAAGGTCTCGTTTTTCTACGGTAATTTTCTTTGTCTTGTGGAAAAGAATAGAAAATTGTCTAAAAATAGGCTTGGTAGGCAGAAATCTAAATGTGTTACTTTTTGTAATGATAAAATCCGTATATGAGTCGTGCGCACTACCCATGCGCCATCGGAGCACTCCCAATTTTGCTACTGCTTTAATTCCAATAATTAACAGTAATTCCAAATAAAATGTAGTGGGACACTTTAAATCAGGGCTGTAGGATTATTTTTTTGTAATTAATCTGATGATAATTTTTCTTTCAACTAGTCGACTAATTTAATAACTAATTTTTAGGTTATTGTCATGTGTGATGGGAATAAAATATATTTCACCAAAATAGACTATTCTTTAACATTTTAATTTCTTCTATCTTAGTTTTTTATTCCCATAATAATATGCACTTACTGGCACAGTACTGTAACGAAAAAAAGACTTCTGAAGAAAGTGCTCCGTAGTGCTGAGAAAGAGAAGTATAAAGCACATTAGCACATCACAATAATTATGGTACTGTACAATTTAAAATGAGTCTTTCACTGTAGGGAGATGTCTTATCTTGTGCTCTCTTAAAAAGAATATTTACATAGTGAAAGAACTCGGGGGAGGATATTTCTCTTGTAGTTGTTTCAGTAACATGATTATAAACCCAAATATCTTTAATGAACTTGACTGACCAGGATTCTTGATGAGTCATTTGAAAGCTTGCAGATAATGTGCCAGAATGGAAACTTATCCTCAGATTCCAGCAGGAAATATTCAGCCTAAGATGACGTTCAGACTGGAACCAGAGACGTAACGCCTCACCGACTCACAAACAAAAAGCCTTTAATTATCCAGGCTCCTGACACATTCCTGCACACTGACGATCTGTTTATATATAGCTGCACAGGGATCTAATTTGTTTGTTTGGAGGTCACGCGGCACGGCCAAGCTGAGTTCCACTGGCTCTGCTCAAAAGTGACTCCAGTAATGGAAACTGAAAGGTCCAATTTTAACGCTGTGCATCCAAACACACCAATCAAATAAACCAATCCTCCATTGCAGTGTGAGCCCAGCTGTGTTTGTGTGTGTGTGCTTCATGTTTCCCATCTTGTTTATGTACCTTTATGACTAATAGGAGCATCAGTGGTGGCCTGATTGATTATTAAAATGACTATTATGGTTGCAGTGGCTTCTGAAAGTGGTTTAAAAGCAGTGGAAGAAATACAAATATTGCCCAGTTCCCTCGTGGGGCTTCAATCCCCCAGTGGCACTGTATTGCTCTTTTCATCTAATTTTATTTGAATTGATCACAACAGAACAGAAAGTGAGTGAGTGAGCAGACAAACAGATGATGATGACGATGGTGATATGTTCCAGATCACAAGGGAAGGAGGAAGAAGCTGAGACACTGTTAAAAGACTCCATCCGCTATGGTCCACACTTCGCTGACGCTTACTCCAGTTTGGCATCTCTCTACGCTGAGCAGGTAAAGCAACCAAAAACCTCAGGATGTCGGGTTTTCTCTTGCTAAACATGTTTACGCCTAACTGTTTTACATCTGTCAGGGGGTGTGCTCTACTGATGTGTGCATTTTATTTGACGTTTCTGTGTTCATATGAATCCTGTTCTCTGACAGAAACGCTTTGCTGAGGCGAATGAAATGTATTTGAAGGGCATAGAGAACTGCCCAGACAGCTCCGACCTACATAACAACTATGGCGTTTTCTTGGTAGACACAGGTGAGTTAAATGTTCTCCCCGTCTGACCCGGACCGCAGACGGTGAACATGCACTGATCAACTATAACCATTTCATTGCCTCACCGAAGCTCTGTAGCTCCCAGTTTCTCCTCCAAAGCCCCTCCAACTCCAAACAAGTGAAATTGATTTTAAAGTCTATGAAAGGTTATTTTATGTCACTGATTCAGGTCAAAATATAAACCTCATATATATTTTTATGGGACAGAATGAGGTTGTTAAAGCACCTAATTCTGTTGCTGGTGAAGATTCTCAGTCATCCATGTCATGGTCATTCCAAAAAATTAAAAAAACAAAACAACTGGACTAATTTCCGAAGTTTGAAGACGTTTCGCTTCCTATCCCGGAAGCTTTCTCAATTCAAAAAGTCTGGAATAGTGTGGCGCTGCAAGCTCAATTCAATTTATGAATTGAGAAAGCTTCCTGGATAGGAAGCGAAACGTCTTCAAACTTCGGTAATTAGTCCAGTTGTTTTGTTTTTTTACTTTTTACTGGAATGACCTAATTTTATTTTGGCATACAGCCAATGAAAACCCAAAACTCTTTGTGATTTTAATATAAAATGCGGCGTTACTGTCCTTGTGCTGTACAGCATCTGCACTCAGCACGCGGTCCGGGCTCCTGTTGCATGAACCACTGCATCCATGCAGCGTGGCATGGAGGAGATCAGCCTGTGGTTCTGTTGAGGTGTTCAGGAAACACAGGTTGCTTTAACAGCTTTATCAGCTCGTCTGCATTGTTGGTTCTGGTGTTTTGACAACAATCCATAAATTCTCACTGGTCTATTGTGGTCAGGCCAGTTTGCTGCTGTTACTGTGGGGATTAAAGCAGTTACTTAAGTGTGTCCTGTCAAGGCTGTGGATACCACCTTTTCTACCCTACGTTTTCCTTTAATTTAAATTTTCATTAGTAAGTTTGGATACAGCAGCCAGACAGCTTCTTTAACAATGATCTTTTGTGACTGGCCCTCTTAAATTGGTCATATTTAATCCACTTTTTAATTGTTTTGATTAACTTTAGCACAGGAAAAACTGCACTTGCACGTTGCAGTGCTCACAGGTAACACAAGTGTGTGCGCATAGCATCCAAATGCTTTCTCCTCTGTATACTCTGCCAAGATCACACTATACTGGACCGCAGGTTTGTTCTGCATCATCGCTCACACATGACATATATACTATATATATTCTATATATTTCTCTGTTCTCCCCATCTTTCTATATTCTCTAAAACGGTTTCCCCTTTTGTTCATCCTTTAATTCCCCTCCTCCTTTTTGATTCTCTCCCCCGCCAGGAGAAGGGCAGCTCGCCGCCGCTCACTATCAGGAAGCAATACGACTCAAGCCAGCACATTATGTTGCTATGGTGAACCTGGGCCGTCTTCTTCGATCATCAAATGAGAATAAGGAAGCAGAGGTTTGGTACAAGAGGTGAAAAAATAGCTTTACTTTTGAGTGATAAACTGTTGCTGTGTGTGTGTTTACTTCATCGCTTCTGGGAAGGGAAACGAAGGGTTAAACTAGACCATGGGGCGGAAACATCAGCTCTGAATGAAAGCTGTGGTTTCATTACAACAAAAGGGAAAAAAACTGTAACGCCATTCTGAAACGTTCAGGTATTTATTGCTAAATTTGCAAATTTTTTCTTATATCACCATGTATTTACCAAAGAGCTAATAAAATTGCAGCAACTTGCACAATCAGCTATCTAGACGTGGTGAAGACGAAGTTCAAAGCGAGCTTCAGAATGGGGAAGAAAGGATTTAGGTGATTATCTCAGAAACAGCTGATCTGCTGGCAGTTTCGCGCACAGCCATTTACAGACAATGGCCTGAATAACGGAAAATATCCAGCGAGCAGAAGTTGAGTGAAAGGACACGCCGTGTTGAGGTCAGAGGGGAATGGACAGAGTGGTTTGAGATGATGAAAAGGTAACGGTGGCTGAAGAAAAACACCGTTAACAACTAAAGTGTTCAGAATACCATCAAAACACACGCCGTGTGGAACACTGAGCAAAACAACATACTCCAGTAACCTCCACAGTCACCAGGCGCCTCATCTATAAAAGATTGTGCAGCTTTCATACCTAAAGTTAGTGGTGGCAAGAAACAGGTTGTATTTGGGTACGTTTTAGAACTTTGTGTTATTTTTTTTTTCTATTGTCGATTGAAAAAGTTGCGTTTCTGCCGCACATTTTCACGGCAGGTCACAATTTTGCGTGACCACACACTTTCACGCAGTTTAACTTTCATACATCCCCAGTTGTGCGTTAACCATTGCTAGGCAGGTTTATGTGATTAGACACGATCTATACGTTAGGCCCCAGACCTCAGTGGAACAGGAGCTTCTCATTACGGACGTGCAGCAGATAAATCTGGAGCATCTCTGCGTTGCCATCATGTCAGTATCTTACAGGAATTTTTCCATCACCCTGTTGAATCTATAAGATGAAGAGTTAAAGCAGGTTTGAATGCAAAAGGTTCGTAGTAAATCTGAACCGGTGACCTCTGACCTCTGCAGGGCTCTGCAGGTGACGAGGAAAGTGGAAATCCTGACCCCCCTCGGAGCGCTGTACTACAACACAGGCCGCTACGAGGAAGCCCTGCGGGTTTACAAGGAGGCGGCTACCCTGCAGCCGGACAGCACAGACATCTGGCTGGCTCTGGTAAGAAGGCACACACCTTTTCTTGGCTCTGGTCATTTAGCTCCAGCCTGACACGCCCGCTATCCGTTCCCAGGCTCAGGTTCTGGCCATGGCTGGGCAGGGCTCCGAGGCGGAGAAGCTGACCTGGGACATCATCTCCAGAGAGGCCACCTGCATCGAATGTTACCGCCTGCTCTGTGCCATCTACAGCAAGCGTGGCAATTACACAGAGGTGTGTGTGTCTCCACAGTCTGAGCACTTCTAGACGCTCTTCGTCTCCAACCATCGACCCTCCACAGTGGTTGGGTTCTGTGCCTGCCGTTAGCGTGGAAACAAACCAAGTTATATCAGATCAGCAGCCACTCATCCTGTTCCTCTCCTCCTGTTTTACTTTCTATGCAATTTATTCCTACAAATTGCTAATCTGCTGTGTAGCATGAAAAAAATGGGATGTGTTTCCTTTTGCTGGGCCTATGATGGACATCAGTGCTCTGACAGCAGGATACAGAACTAGAAATAAGTAAAATGTTCTTAAAATTAGTGTATTTGTCCTTGACTTTAAGCAGGTAAATAAGATGACTTGAAACAGGAATAATTCATCTGCATCATCTTATTTCAAGGGCAGTATATCTAATTATCTTATTTTATGGGACAAAATACTCATTCCATTGGCAGATAATCTTATTTACCTGCTCAAATCAAGCATAAATACGCTAACTTTAAGAATATTTTACTTATTTTTAGATCAGTTTTTTGCAGTGAGGCAGGGACCACAGCTCTAATAAAGAGGATGTAGTCTCTGTTCTTCTGTTTCTCTGTCTTTTCAGCCTTGTGTTGACAGATCTAGTGCTGTACTTTGATGGAATAAACTCCAAATGTTTAGCTCTTCGTTATCTTCTTTCTGCTTCTCACCTCTTTGACAAACCTGCTGGCAAATGTAGCAGGTAGCAAAGGTGCTGCTTGTAGAGCGAGTCGACTTATAAGTGAGCTCTGAAGCAACGGTGGTTTCTTTGATCGGGCCAGGAATTACACAGGATGCCCGACTCATTGTGTGTGTGTGTGTGTGTGTGTGTGTGTGTGTGTGTGTGTGTGTGTGTGTGTGTGTGTGTGTGTGTGTGTGTGTGTGTGTCTCAGGCTCTGGTGGCTCTGGACATGGCCCTGCAGCAGAATCCCAGGGATCTGGCAGTGAGAGCAGAGCTGCATTTCTCCAAAGGGAACCAGCTGAGAGAGATGAACCAGCTGGATGAAGCCTTTGAGGTGACGTCTTTTCCCTTCTCCTGCTCTTCTTTTCTCTTTCCTTTGAACGTTATCTTTCCCAGGTTCTCCTCCTCCCTTTGGTGTCAAAATATGAAGCCATGGTGTTTTCCTTCAGATTTAAGGTTTATATTTCAGCACATACAAGATATCGGGGGTGTTTTGTCAGCACGAGTCAGAAGTTTACATACGATCATCATGGGGATGGATGGTATATTGATCTGGTAGCTTTAATGCTTTGTTTGAACTTTTCTCTTTTCGCTGTTGAAAGAATAGTCGCAAAACAAACAAGATTTAGCTGCACACCTTTAAATTTGTGAACACAGCTGCCTACTGAAAGTCACAGAATATGCCCATAAAATGCCAATGTCTCATAAGGGTCTGATATTAAATATCAATATGTCCAACTCTGACTGGGAGGCTTAATTCAATAAATACATTTTAACTACCATCCACAATGCATAACCTGATTTGGACGTTTTATGCAGTCCCATGACAGATTTACCCTTTTTGGATGCGGTAAGCTGGAGGGATGGCTTTGGCCGGCTTCTCTTAATACTACTGGACCATGAGCGTACATAAAGGTCATTACATCCTGGTCTCCTGCAGTCACTGTTCAACAGTGATGGCAGCCGTTAACCAGGAGGCTGCGTCTTCTATATTATTTAGTATTGGTACCTTTAGCTATAATCCTGTCCTGTTGGTGGGTCAGCGGCGTTGGCCATCCGCTGCTCCCTCCCTGCAGGCTGCCAGCTCATCTCCTCCCTGAGGACGTCTTTGCTTCCTCAGCCTTTCTTTTGCTAGTCCTCTTTCTTTCACTTGTGCTCAGGCTCAACACTGTCAACAGCTGTCAGGTCGGAAGGACAGGTAAGCCTTCGCATTGCATCTCAACTGGATATATCCAAGTTTTCCAGTTATTGTGGGTGCAGACTCACAGCAGATCCTTTCTCTCAAATGCCTCGTTACATTCTTCCACCTTTTTAGTAGTTCTGCTAATATGATCTTATTTGCTGCGATTAAGATCAGAACTGCATCGGACTGTACTATAATGTGGACAATGAGGAAAGAGCTGCTGATTTGCAAGAGACCTGCTCTGGCCTGGTTGGCTGCTGCTAGCTTTGTTTCTTTCCTTCACAAATGCTATTGTAAGTGTTATCTTGCATTTAGACGGATCTTTTGTGCTCTTCTCCTTTTCTAGGATAGCAGCTTACACAGCAAGTACAACTGTCACAGAAGCCTTGCGTTTTGACAAATTGTGTGCCAAGGTCTCTTTTTGCACGCTTCTCCCCACCTTTGGAAATGATTTATTCCCTGTCTTTGCTTTCACACAGTGCTCTGATAATATCCCTGACGTCTTAACTGAGTCCTACTACTTTCACCCAATATCTAATAGGATTGTGCTTGATCGATGGAACGGTTTCAGCTTGTACAAGCAGATACTAATTGTAGAAAATGTTGCGTTCCTGGTGATAAACATTTAGATTTCCTCAGCTGGAATGTGGTCCTAGGCTGTAATGGTCAGGGTTCCAACGGGTCCTTGAAATCCTTGAAAGTTTGTGAATCTGAAAAAATAAATTCAAGGCCCTTGAAAGTTCTTGAAAACAGCCAAAAAAACACCTTGTCCTTGAAAGTCCTTGTATTTTTTTGTGGGGTTGAAAGTTCACACGGATGACGACTCGTGTCATTTTACTACCACACGATCTTTTAAAATTATGTTGATTCCGCAGACTTTTAATTTGCAAAAGTACGTTCGCTCTTCTTTGTTAGTTGGTAGGCTACGGTTTAGGCCTACGTGCGTCCAATAGGTTACATTCACGCATGTGTTGCCAACTCAGCGACTTTGTCGCTATATTTAGCGACTTTTCAGACCCCTCCAGCGACTGTTTTTCAAATAAGCGACAAATCTAGCGACTTTTGGAGACTCTTACGTGAAAGCATGTATCGTTCATACTCTTGTCCTCCAGCGGCAGGTACTGCCGTGGGGCGCCTCCCCCCTCCCAACCCCGTTCTCCCGCTAACGCAGGAGTCCCTCTCAGCGCTGCAGTCAGAGCCACAGCATGTTTACCCTCAGCGTCCAGACTGCAAATGAAGCGCGCATGCGCCGGGATTGATCATAAGTAACTGAATTTGAAATATTTTATCCTAAATAAATAACGGCATTTGATTCACACAGCCACATGTTCATGTTTTACAATGATTTGTAGGCTCCTTAGTGGACCACAAGGGGAAAAAAGAAAATGTTAAAAAAAAGTTGAAAAGAAAAAATTTGTAACTCCGCCATAGTGTCTCTTTATGGTTCATTTTGCCGGTCTCAAACCCGGGTAAAGGAGGAGGGTTAGTAAAATGCACTGAAATTGTGTCTTTAACAAAGGTAACAAAAACCTGAGAATGATTTAAATATATCTCTGAGCAGCTTTCTGGCAACCGTGGCACTTTAAACAGAAGTCAAAAACTAGCTTAATCAAAGATGAAAGTAAGTAAAACAAATTGATATAATTCTGAACATCTCAATGCTGCACTTTTTTCCATAAAATTCCATGAAACGGTAGGCTAATGTACATCTTATATGTAATGTAGTATGGCATAGCCATGTACTGTGGATATAAATGTAGGCTATGAATATGATCAATATCAATGTAGGCTATAAATTAAGTCCACTTTCTTGCATTGCTTCTGACCCAACAACTTCTATGCCGTTTAGTCTTTTATTGAATTTGCATTGTATTAAAGTATGATAACCTATTCAGCGGTCACAGTAGGTAAATGCCGCCACGTGTGGTCCTTGAATTTGAGGAAATTGGTCCTGGAAAGTCCTTGAAAGGTCCTTGAATTTGATGTTCACCAAGGTGTGGGAACCCTGAATGGTGCTTCAGAGCAGTTCTGCTGAGATCATGAGAGCTTCCTTTCTTTGACCTGGTTTCATCTTACGTTTAGCTGAATACCTTTGTGTGCTCTAGGCATCCTGAGAAGCCTGGGACAGAAGTGTTCACATGTCCTTGATGTGAGAATCCTCTTTGTTAGCACTGAGAAGATCAACACTGAGAATGAAGTAGCATTTTTGCTACTTCCTGTATTTATTTCCATTGTGAGATACATCTGAGGTGTCAACAGTCTCTAGGTCTATGTGTTGCAGTTAAATAGCGGAGGTCCTGCAGTCGAAGGAATCAAGGTCCTGTTGGGTTAACGTGGAACTGGATCATGTCGTCGTCTTCCTCATGCCAGTAGGCTAACGGCCTTAAATTGTAAACCATAGGTGTCAGTAGGCCCTGGCTCCTTGTTAGACACATTTTCTTCACCTCAATGCTTAATTACTCTGAAATCTTTCTGTCATTTTTAATGAAAAGGAAAAATGAAATTTGTTAGAGCGGAATAAAGCGTGCAAATAGTCCTTAGTATTTGATAAGATTTAAATGTTTGAATCACTAAAGACAGACAGCAGTCACTTTACACATTATGTAAGTTGCTGTGCTGTCTGTCGCATGAATGCTTCTGACAAAACACTCCAAGTTTAAAACGTGTGCAAATGCTAAATCAAAAAAACAAGCTGCACTCAGTTTATAGAATGATGTAAAAAAAAGCAACAAAAAAACGACAACTCTGTTATCGCATGACAGAGTGTGCGTCTGTGTGCTCCACTGTTTCTTTGTTTCCATGACGACGCTGCTAGAATGATGCTGTGGTGGACGGCTTGAGTCTAAGCAGCCTGTCGCCGTGTGCTGATCAGTTCATTCATTCATCCAGTCTGTTTCCTCTCCTGCTAGAGTTACAAGTTGGCTGTGGAACTGAAACCGGACCAGTCCCAGGCCTGGATGAACATGGGAGGCATTCAGCACATCAGGGTAAAACCAGCTCATACAAATGCAACTTCTGCATACTAGCATTGCGTACCGTTTATCTTTGCTTACATAGGCTAAAACCATTTAGTTGAAAGTACTCGTGTTCCACAAAAAAATAGATTTTCAGTGTTTTTTATCCTTATTTTTACCTGTTCAACAATGAGCCAAGCATAACAATATACAAAACCAAAATGGTGTTTCTAGGCATACGCCTTCCAAAGATTTGGTGTTTGAATGTTTTATATTTTTAGTCTAAAAGGTTTTCTGTTCTCAGCAACTCCAATGGACATAGATCAGTCTTTCCTCAAGTTTTCTCTTTACCAAGTTTACTAAAAAGGTCCATCCAAGTCTGCTTTTAGTAAAGGTTTCTTGATAGTATTAAATGGCAGCTAAACTGTGGTAAATAAAATAAATTATTTTACTTGTTCCCAAATTTAGGAAGATTTCAGTTTGTCAGTCACAATCCTGCACTTAAAAAGATTAAGTGTCCGTCTGCATCGGCTGCCCTTGGTGGCGGGCCATGTTTTGTCCCATTCTTAAGGTGCGTTCACACACAGCGCGAACAAGGCGAATGGAGCGAGCGTTTTACACGTTATGCCTACGTAAAGGCGCGTTCAGGAGCAGATTTACGGTCCGCGATGCGAATTAGGCGAATAGTGTGAAGGGAAACTGCAAACAGCACAGCGGACAGGCGTCTAGATTGAAGTGAAATTTCTCTCGAGTTCAACAATCTGAACTTTTCTGTCAATGCGTGTCACGTTAAGGGTCCTCCTCGTCCATTTGTTTAATGTTTTTTATATGTTACAGATTTAGAGAGTAGAATTAGGCTATGAAAATTTGCTGCGATGTTGCTGCGGATTGTTTGCGAGGGAGGCGAAATGACGTAGCCTCGTGAGACCATCCTGATCTCGCGAGCTTTCAAGGTTTCACTCGCAGATCAGTCTGGCTACTTTCCGTTAAAGAAAATTTGGAGCAGTTCACCAAACGAACGTCCAATCAGCGTTGGCTTTGAGGCGGGTTGAGGTGTGACACAACGAGAAGCGCAACAGTTCAGTCTAAAGAACATGGCGGCTTCAGCCGATGAAACTAGTGTTGGCGTGGCTATGGAGCAAGTTTTATCGGAATTACAGAGTATTTCTTTGCTGAGCTAACGAGCCTTTACCTGCAGCAGCAAGAGTAGCTTGGCTTGTGGTTGTGTTTTCGTCGTCGCTCTGTTACGAGCGACGACGAATCTGATTGGTTTATTTGGCCCGTCTATCACCAACATAGGCCAATCAGCTAACCAGTATTTTCGCCTCTTCCCAAAGTTACTTCAACGGAAGGTTTCCAGATGGATATGCGGAGCAAATCTATCTGGCGGAGTCAGGTAAGAAATGTCGAGCGATCAGCGCCAAACGTTCGCCTTGTTCGCGTTTGGTGTGAACATACCTTTAAAGTGCGGTCAATCACTACAACTGTCCGTTCGGCCACTTTGAATACTTTAACCACGTCAGTTTAAATCCCACTAAACAACATTGGGAACCACGCTCTGCTTTTTTCATTTGATGTGAAATGTAGCTGCTAAACTTTAGGCTGTATGTTGCTTACAACAAGCTGCTGGCTTTGCCTATTCTGTGAATGTGTCTGTGCCCTGTTTCATGCAAACGCATGACTTCCCATAGTATATATATTTTTTTCCTATTTTGCGTCTTTGATTGACGCGTTATGGTATCTGCATTCAGGGAGACTATGCAGCTGCCAGGATGTACTACGAGCGGGCCCTGCATCTGAACCCTGGTTCCAAACTACTGAAGGAGAATCTGGCAAAGCTGGACCGGCTGGAGAAGAGGCTGACAGGGGGAGCATAACGTGGCAGACACCTCCAGTGATGCTGAATCGTCCTGCAGAGGTCGGCGGAGCAGGATGCTGCCGCCCAGAGAGGCGACGCCAGCCAGGACGCTGTGTCCGTCCATCCAACCTGTTCCCAGCCTGAGCAGCAGAGGAGGTGGGCTGACGAAGTTGCTGTGGGCAACAGAATAAAATGGAGAACAAAAAACCACTGGAGGCTCTGCGACCACATCAGCTTGGCTCTTCGTGGACATTTTTGATCCGATTTAATGTTGCTTTCATGCAGCGCGGTTTTCTAAATGAAAATAATTACTAATTGTAACTAATATTTATATTAATGCAGCGAAAGAATCAGAAAGTGCTTCTATCGTGAAGGGAATGCGTCTGAGAGTTTCTTCTCTGAAGCTCCTCCAGAGTCAAAAGGGCCTCCTGAAACCGTGCTGATGTCAGTGACGGTCCAGGCAGAAACGTTCAGGATCAGGCCGAACTCTTACATTTCCTTAAAGAAGTAACTGAAACTACGACACTGAATGCATTAGTTCCTCTTTTCTGGTGCCAAAAAACCAAACCAGATGAGAGCAGAGTCATTTTGTCTTTACGTTGTGGACCAGCTTCTCTTCAAGGCAGCAATTAGTGTGTAGACGATAAAGTGAAATAACACGTCAGTTCATCCAGCTGCTGTTTTTTTTTTTTTAAGACATATGAAGCGGGCCTTATTATTTATTATTCTGCTCTATAATTGGTTCTGCTTCTGCATTTATTGCTTGTCTGATGATCACGACCTCTGATACACATTGAAGGTTTTTGGTCTACAATATACGATATATCCGTCCTGGATGGGCTTTAATTGTACAGATTGAATACCAGCTGAAAGGAACAATCAGGATGACTGAAGTGCAGCAGGTTTCCCATTTTTGACTTGTCTGCACCTCTTCCAAAGAGCATCTTTACCACGGGACTGCCGGAACGCCTTTACTAAGGGTTCCTCGCCTGTTTTAAACTGTGAGTCTGCTCCTGTTGCCGAAGACACCTTTGCTGTGTCATGGTCGGCTCCAAAAGCTACTAATGGAGACCTTCAGGTTTGTTTTGTTGTCAGAAAAAGGAAAGCGAGGGAATGTGATGCATTGCACCTCTCCACTGCTGAGTAGCAATCAGTCCAATAAAGGCTACAAGTGGAAAGCTCCCCTGTTTTTGTGGCTGAGGAAGTGAAATGTTTGTAATAAATGCTGCACCCCTCGGAGACAAACTGACTTCCAGCCTAAGTTCCCAGATCATCTGCAGCTTTAATAACAGTTCAGCTCGTGGCTTGCATTTTAAAACCTCGATAGTTTGCTGTTTGGATGCTTCTCGTGTTTTTGTTGACAGTAATTTTGTGATAGAATGTGGTGATGTGATTGTGGGATGTAAAAAAATAAATGTGACAAGGACAATGACCTGATTGCTCCAAGAAAATAAAGTATATCTTTTATTACACAATGTCTGGTGTGTTTCTACTTCAGTTTCAAAAATTTTTTTTTTGATATATTTATATATCCCTGCACAGGGAGAACAATTTTTGATTGTTCTCCCTGTGCAGGGATACGTTTTCTACACAAATCCCGAGACCTTACCCGTCTTTTATGAATTCTTATCCAAGCTGTATCAGGAGCTGGACCAGCTCAATTCAATGTTTTATTTGTTTTTGTTTTTTATTTGTTTTGTTTTTTTCCAAAGAACTGAGATGGTAATTTATTTACCTTTCAAAATAGCATACATTTATTGTTCATGTGTTTTGTCTATTTATTGGATCTGGGACAAACATGTGGCAAGACTATTTTAGCTGCAGGTGATCTTCCTCAGTTCTTCCCTTACTGTTATATCATTTTGTAGGATTACAGGCACATAAACCCTCTCTGCTTGACAACTTGTCATCCAATGTTGTGGCATTAGTCTGTGAAATGACTTTACATACTGAAAAACTAAGATGTGCAACAACAAAAAAAACAATAATAAAAGCATTCCCATTTTTCACCAATGTAAAACACCAAATTTTGGTGTTTTACATCCAAACTTAAACTCTCAGTGGACCACAATAATTAAAAGGTTTTACCAGGACAACCTTGTTTGTCAGTGATAGGAAAGAGAAAGTTTTATTGACTGTCAATTCATGTGTAAACTAATTTCACTAAGTGATTTGATAAATCATTGAACACATTAAGCATGAAGATTGGAGATTTCATCCGTTTCATGACTGAAGCAAACTGTAGACGCTGCCTGGGTCACTTGTTGCAAAAGAAAACTAAGGGGCATTTTTACCAAACAGTTGATCCAAATATTCAGGGAGAATGACAGTAAAATAAGATGCAAACTTTGTTAGTGACTATTTTAGGTTTAATTTCTTAAAACGTAACCAAAAACCCATTTTAGGAAAATCTATGGGTAAAGCACCTGTTAAATTGTCAATCATTTAAGTCTGTTTTTATAGGTCAGTTTTTTTTAAGTAAAGGAAGTGCTTAGAGATTAATCCCTTTAACATCTCGCATTAAGTCTTAGCTTCAGCAAGAGAATGATAAAGTGAATTTGCAGGTGACTGTAGAGTGAAGCGCTTTGGGGTCGTCGGACCTGATGAGGCGCAATACAAGTACAAGCCATCTACCATTTCAGTAGGCTTGTGCTTTTAACTTGGGTCAGACATGATATTTAGTATCGATCAAAGGGTTTTATAGTACTTTTCAGGCAAAGAAGGAATCCTTTATGAGCATCAGCAGCATTGTGAGGAACAGAGAGCAGAGGGTAAAATCTCTGGCTATGATAGAAAACAGCCTTCTTTGAGCTTCTAACTGGATTTGTATCATGGTGTGAAAAATATCTGGTCCTTGGATCCATATTAAAGAGCTAAAATTGGGGCCATAAAGGTTGTTCAATTTAGCTGCTTAGTCTTTAGGAATAAATGCTTTGATTTTCACTGAACTAAAGTACCTAAACACATTAAAAGGTCGGTCAGATCAGATTTCTTCTCATTCCTATCGCCAGATGGCCGTCCACCCCGAGGTTCTGCTGGAGGTTTCTTCCTATTAAAGGGGACTTTTCCTCTCCACCCGCGCTAAATTAATTCTCAGTATGAAGGATTGAAACAAAGTCGAAGACACAATGCAGGTGACCGTCCACTGTGGCTACATGCTTTTTCAGGAGGAGTGAATCCTGCAGACTCGATACAAGCTGTATGTTGTTAATGTTGCAGGCACAACTGGAGAAACATGAGTCTCAATAAACGTCACACTTCAAGAACTGTTTATTGGACTGAAGCGATCGGTACAGAGTTTAGCCTGTGAGTTGTCGTGTCTCATTACATGATGACAGTCGTCTCGTCCGGTGGAAGGGCTCCCGGTAGGTAGCTCTGTGAACAGCTGGTGTTGAGCTCACTCGACAAAGTGAACCGCGAACAGAGGGTTCTGCTGCAGATTCAGCAGGAAGGTCCTGCATCTGTCCTTCATCTGTTTGTTGTGCCTGTTACACAGAGAGAGAGAGAGGAGACAGCCACTGTTACAGCAGGAGGTGGAGCAGGTTTGGTGTCTACAGTTAGACTTGTTTCATTAATTTCAGGCTCAGCTTCAGTTTCTGAATTAAGATTAAAAGATAAAAAGGGCTTGAGTCGGACTGACAGCTTCTGGCACAATGTTCCAAAACCTTTTCATTTCACCTCTGACAATTTCTTCTCTCTGTCTGAAGACCCTGATGCACGGTTCCTGCTAATATTACATTTTTTAAACATTTCAGCCGGTTTATTTACTTCTTTTTTTTCTATTTGAGTACAAAAAAATTTACTTTGCTTTTATTATTTCCTTTTTGGCCTTCGATTAAACAGTCTTGTACAATTGTTTTCATCTCAGTGCTTTTTGGCACCTTGACATTTTTTTTTATAATTAAATCTAGGACTGAATCATCCAACATTTTCTACTTATTCTTCTTTTCTTCTCCTCACAGACCCTGACCTGCGATACTTTTATTTAATTTGCCAGAAACGAAGAAGACAACTATAGTGTCGACGTTTAGTTTAGAATCCGAACAGGACGCTGTGAATGTTTTTGAATGAACATTCTGCATTTATCAGATGGTTCTGATATATATTAAAAAAAAAAAAACAGAACTGATCATGAGTTGGACAAAAACCTCAGGCTGTGATGTTGCGAACCAAACAAAAAAAAAACATATAACCTGTTTGTCATCAATTAGGCCTTCTATGTTTTTGATGTCCCAGAAAAGAAATAACTTTTTTTTTACATTTGTCCAGACAGAAAATGGTCCGGTCCAACTCCAGCTGATGAGTGGTGTGTGTGTGTGTGTGTGTGTGTGTGTGTGTGTGTGTGTGTGTGTGTGTGTGTGCGTGTTTACTTTTCGAGGCGTCTCTGGGCAGCGGAGATTTGGATCTTTTTATCCCAGCACAGGTGGCACCAAAGCTCCGCCTCCTCGTTGCTCATGGCGGGGTGGTGGTGGTGGTGGTCCTTCGACTCATCCTCCTGGTCCATCTGGAGCTGAACATTAATGGAGGAGTGTTAGTCCACCGAGAATCTGTAGGTCTTCCCAAAAACACTTCACTCGTTGTGGATGCTTGAACTAACTGCAGAAATGTCCCTCTCTCACACTGATCCCTTTGAATTATTGGTTTCTTGTAATTGAAGAACCAATAAAATACTTCCAATAAATGACTTGTTTCCAGCCCTGGTTCAGATTAAAGGGAGCGGTGGCCTAGTGGCTTTTGAAGCAGGATGCTTGTGTCCTGGAAAGGATGCAAGTTCCCCAGTTTGAGTACCACTGGCTACCACTGGGGTCCCTGAACCAGACCCCAAAAAGCTCCCTGAGGAATGGGTTAAATATAAAGGGCCACATTTCACTGGACTGTATGTTGCAATGATAAACATGCTTATAATAATGTCCTGTTTTTGACTGCAGGGTGGTCTGTGATCTCAGACTAAAAGTGCTGAGTGTGTGTAAAACTGCCAGCAGCCATACTGTAGGTGGACCTCTGATGTACCGTTTCCAGGTTTTGCTCCAGGAAGCTGGTATGCTCGTCCAGTTTTTCTTTATATTTATCTAAGAAGTTCATGCAGTAGGAATTGGCCTCCTCCGCACTTAAAGCGTCATTGCATCCAACTAGTTTCTGCAGCGGAACCAGGACTTCCATCTCCTTCTGGCGGAGCATGAGGTGGTCCTCCTTTAACATGCACGCCTGCACCAGCAGCAGAGACGTGAATCACTCATTGCACCATAAACAGGACGGTATCTGCAGGGGGCTCTGCTTCTCTTGTCCCTCTCACCTCCACCCATTTCTGCTTGACGGCCAGAACCTGCTCCAGCAATGATGAGAAAACCCTCAGATCTTTCTCCTCCTCCTCTCGGCAGTCCAGGATTTTCTCCACCTGCTCACACATGGGGGGGGAGATGTTCACGTCAGACTAAATAAAAAAAATTCTCCAAAGTGAGCTTCATCGTTCGTTCAAGGTGACTTTATTGATTCGCGTAGGTAGATTAGTCTTGCACTAGTTCTCAACATTCATACGTTCACGCAAAGATCACAACCATTCAGTTAAATACAACAGAGCTCCATGCTTCGCAAATTACATCAGAGCAGGACGCAAGAACAAAAACTAAAAATAGGATAAGTATATGAGAAATACGGTTTATTAAAAACGCAATGTGTAAAAACCACAAAACCTAAATAATCTAGGTTTGATCAAATCTGCTAAATCCATTAAATCCAATGCGGTTGTTATATTTTAGGCGGCGTAACGGACAACCTGCATTCCTCTTTCAAATCTAGCAATCTGTTGGGCTTTTTTTGGTATTACGACAACAATTCTTATTGCCACATTGCCAGACAGGACACTATTAAAAAAAAAAAAAAAAAATCTAACCAGAGGATCTGGACCCAGCCTGGACAGCTCAGTCCGTCTGTCTTCTGCAAATACCAATCATTTTGAATTTGCTGCCATCTAGTGGTCAATATGATGCTATATTCTGCCACTTTTCATTTCAACTACCTACATCATCATCTATTGTGTGCACCGTTTACAAATTAGCTATCTCTGCATTACTTCAAATGTTTTTGACAGTCGAAACATGAACTTTTTGAAACATGTATCTGTCAAAGAAAATCAGGTAGTTAAGAGACAAGAAAATGCCAGTGGATGAACGAAGCAAACTCCCACACGGCTCAGAGAACCAGGAAGTGGGTTCTGTAGGACCCACTGAGCTATATAATACACTGGAGTGCTAATCACCGTCTGTTTGAACGAGTCGCTTTGAAGCCACCAGCCGCCATATTGGTACTCCCTATTTCCCCCCAGTAACTAGGGAATATGTGCGCTACAGCAGCAAATAACGAGGATTTTCTCATGTTCAGGGGGGGCTTAAAACTTTTAAAATGTCAAATGCCATATAGTTTTATGTTATGTTCTAAAAATATGAAGTACTGAGAAAGTCATGTGCTGAAATATTTTGCATTTTATTCATTTAAATATATATGTTTAACATTTATAAATATATAAATAACAATGTACAACAACATATATTTACATATGTGTATACATATATATACATATATACATATACACATACTTATATATACATATATGTATATTTAATATGAATAACATGGAAAATATTTCAGCACCTAATTTCCTAGAAGTTGATAGTGTTAGTACATCCACTGACTGTAGAATTACCTGTGAAACGTTTTCACTCAGCCAGAAAACTGCTTGTTGTTGCAACCAAATCCTGTGGGATTCTGTGAGAGTAGGGAGTAGCAAGATGGCGGCCAGTGGCTTCAGTTTTTCGGCAAAATCAGCACTCCAGTGTATTATACAGCTCAGTGGTAGGACCACACGTTTCCAAAAGATCCATAAATGTGAGTTTGGGGCAGGCAGAGGTGAGGATTCTGGTGACAGAACAGGATGCAGAAAACGGAGGAGGCTCGGGCAGAGCCAGAAACTACAGGAGTGGCTCAATGAAGGTAAGTAATTCAGGATCTGAACTGAGTATATAGATTTCTTTTTATTTTTTGTCATCATTAAAGGTGGTCTAAATCTTTTTTTGACTTTCTTTGCTTCAGTCCGGTATCGGACCATTTTCACGCGTTTTAGTCTGTTAAGCTATTTGGCTCTGACCTGTGAACAAGGAGAACGTTTAATCTGATCTGACTCTGGTATCTTGTTCCAGCTGAAAAGGCGTTTTTACCTCCTTCAGAGACGCTTTGATTTGGACAGCCACGCTCTCTTCTTCGTCTTTTAGCTCCTCCGCCAACCTGTAGCCCGACAGGGGCCCGAGAGGCTTCTGAGACCGATCCACCTAAACACACACACACACACACACACACACACACACACACACAGATCCACCAACAAAAGAACACACAAACTGAATTTTTTAGCCACCAAACCAAAACACATCCCATCCCCCTAAGAACATCATCCCCCACAGTGAAACATTGTGGTGGCTGCATCCTCTGAGGGATGCTGACAAGTGAAAATCAGCCAACGTGGAGGAGCTGGAGGAGTTTAGCCCTGAGGAAAGGGTAGAAACCTTCAAGCGCAGGTGACAAATGAGACCGATTTGGGTTATTTTTTACAGTAAATGTCCTACTTTCTTTTTTCCTTCAAGACATTTTAGAAGCAATTGTAGCTGTGGGTTCTGCCACAGGCTGTACCTGAAATTCGGAGAACATGTCGTTTGTGAACGGCTGGCCTTCTTTTGGTTTTGTGATGCTTCTAGTCGAAGGAATATTGCGGTGATCCATCAGATGATAGGTCAAGTCGATCTGCATCTCCGGGACCAGAAACACCCGCTTGGCCACGTCTTCGTTGGCCGGTTTGGATGCGTTCCTGTCGAAACGCTCCACCACTTTCTGAAACCCGCGGATAAACACCAGCCGGGATGTTAGACGATGGAAATGTGTGTGGCGGTTAACTCCAGTATTACACAACAACTTAAAAAGACAGTCCGAGTTCAAGTTCTTTTGCGTCTCACCAGCACGTTTAGGTTCTCCAGACCGGTCTTCAGAGGACAAGGTTTTGAGGACACACCCTGACCGAAGGTGACGTGTCTGAAATAGAGGAAGTCGTCTCGGTCCTTGAAGGATTCCTCCATTGCTTGTGGCGACACCACCCTCTGCTCCAGACCGTCTAGTTCTGGACGGTCGAACCTCATCTCTCGCTCTGTCCCAGAAGTCACAGCTTTCCACTTGTGAACTGATCAGAGAAGAAACGGCCCCGTTATATACAGTCAGGAGAAAAAAATGAGGACCCCCTGTGGCAGCCTTAGTGTTGTTAGTGCCCGCTGATTCTGATCACACTCAATATTATCTCTGGCTTACATAAAAGGCCAAAAGCTCTTCTGGGTTTGAAGTGCTCAGTAGTGGAGTTCTCAAGCTTGTTGAAGTGTCTCTCCTCCAGGTTGTCACTTCTGTTTTGGTACCACTCTTTGACCGCAGTGACCTCTGTGCCTTTAAGGTTTACAACCACAGGATGAGAGACGCTGGCAGAGAGAAGAAGCTGTTTAGACTTTAAAACATTTCTCTTTGACTCTCACAGTCCAGGTCTTTGTACGTGGTTAGTCTGGAGACGAGTCCATCTCTGGTCACAGCAGGTGAAAACCTCTCCAGCTTTGCTTTTATGTAGTGGGTCGCCTTCTTTCCTCCAGGGAACCTCGTCTGCAGGTCTGAGTAACAGCAGAAGTACAGATGCTGGAGCTTTGACAGGACTTCTTATGGATGAAGATAAACAGACCTGCCGGGTGTTTACCTTCCTTTGAGACTTCGATTCTACTGACCCACGGTCTCAGAAGGCGAAACTTTGTAGGAAAGATTTCCTTCAAAACAAAACTTCACAATTAATGGATGGATGCATGGATGGAGGGAAGGATGGTTGGTAGGATGGATGGATGGGATGGATGGATGGATGCCGGAAAGACAGATGGATGAGTGGATGGACGAAAGGACAGATGGAAGGATGATTAGATAGATGGACAGATGGATGGATGGATGGATGAATGGATGGATGGATGCTGGAAAGACAGATGGATGAGTGGATGGATGAAAGGACAGATGGAAGGATCATTAGATAGATGGACAGATGCATGAATGGATGGATGTAAGGATGGTTGGTAGGAGGGATGGATGGATGGGATGGATGGATGGTTGGTAGGATGGATGGAAGCCAGAAAGACAGATAGATGAGTGGATGGACGAAAGGACAGATGAAAGGATGATTAGATGGATGGACAGAAGCATGAATGGATGGAGGGATGGATGGATAGATGGATGGATGGAGGGAAGGATGGTGTGTAGGATGGAAGGATGGATGGATGGAGGGAAGGATGGTTGGTAAGATGAATGGATGGATGCCGGAAAGACAGATGGATAAGTGGATGGACGAAAGGACAGATGAATGGATGGACAAAAAGACAGATGGAAGGATGACTGGATGGATGGATGGACAAAAAGACTGAAGGATGGACAGACATACGGACAATGGATGGATAGATGCATGCATGCATGGATGGACTGATGGATGTAAGAAATGATGGACGGATGGATGGACAAAAAGATGGATGGAAGGATGAATGGATGGATGGACAGATGCATGAGTGAATGGATGGATGGACAGATGCATAAGTGAATGGACGGAAGGAAGGAAGGATGAATGGATGGATGGATGGATGGACAAAAAGACTGAAGGATGGACAGACATAGGGACAATGGATGGATAGATGCATGCATGCATGGATGGACTGATGGATGTAAGAACGGACGGACGGATGGATGGACAAAAAGATGGATGGATGGATGGATGGATGGATGCATGAGTGGATGGACAGAAGGAAGGATGAATGGATGAATGGATGGATAAAAGGACTGAAGGATGGACAGACATACGGCCAGATGGACGATGGATTGATGGATGTAAGGATGGACGGATGGAGGGAGGGATGGAGGGATTACCGTCAGTTTAGTGATTCTGCCGAGGATCTGGTCCTCTCGTTTAGTCTGGACAGCACGGCTCAGCTGCTGCTGGCTGATGGCGTCGTGAAAGACCGGCTCCCACAGCCTGGGATCCTCCAGGTCAAAGAGGACGTCCTGCTCACAGCACAGGAAGTCTGCTCAGTGCACCATTACCTTATCGGTTCTGATTCCACCCGCTGCCCCGCTGCTGTGGACCCACCCTGCAGCCGCTGCTGCACTCCTGCTTGTTGACGTAGCAGTTAAAGCAGTTCCACACACTCTCAATGCCCTGGAAGTTGTCGTCGTTTGTTGGAAAGCTGCTCCCTGTGAGGGGGTCGATGAAGAAGTTCTCCTGGATGTGCCGTTTCCCCGACAGAACCAGAACCCAGCAGTGAACCCGAAGGCCTCGCAGGGGGTCAGCAACACGCCGGCTGTTAACCTGCTCGTAAAAGCAAAAACGTTCAGCATCCACACAACTGGCTGCTAATCAACTCCTCTCCTCTCTGTTTTGATATGACTTGTTGGTAATATAGCTCAACACGTGTTTTTTTGTTTGTTTGTGTTGAAAGTGATGCTTTCCTGCCTCCATAACTAAAGCGCTTTGCTTTGAACTGCATCGGTATTGATGCGTGCTGTTACAGCGCTTCTGCGCTACCGCTGGTCTTTCACACAGCTGTTCTCTGAAGCAGCGATGATCTTTGGCAGCTATACATCCATCCATCCATGCATGTTATCACACGCCTACACACACAATTTAGTGATTCTGTCTACATTTTCTTGCACCTCACGTTCCCTTTGGATTATCTCGCCCCTGCCTTCTGATCAAGGCAAAGTCCAGAGTTTCAGGATTGCTGGTCTAGGTCAACCAATTCTTTTCCAGGTCTGGGTGGAACAGAAAGCAGATAGATTTTTAAATCTTCTATACAGCTCTAAACTCTTGAGCAGGACCTGAGGCTACTTTAAATCAGGACTGAAACAAAATGAATCCAGTCCGGTTGCAGGAATGACTTTGGGTGTGTTCTACTGCTGGTGGAGGAGGAACATCTGGATCTTCCGTAGAACCGGGAAATCCTTGAGGAACATTCTGGCTTTCATCGCATCCATCTGGTCTTTCACAGGTTTTCTACCATTTAGATGTTAGAACAATTACGAGTTAATGAAACCCTATTAAACCTAAACATCTGTCCTTCATTGATGCAGACCATTAACCACTAATGTGACTGTCTGATTTCCCATCTCACTGAAGATGAATTTTGTATAATCAGGCTATTTGTTAACATGGTAACCGTTTGCTCTGAGCATTTGAGGCAGATGGCTTTGATGTGTAGATCTGAGGTTTGGACCATGCTGCTGCTGATTTTGATCATTTCACCTCTTGTAGCTCCTCCTCCTGAAGCAAAGCAGCCTTGGCCTCCTGTTGTTTCCTCTCTTGCTCTAGCAGAAAGAGACTCCTGAGCTCCTTCTGACATCTCACCCCGTACTTCTTCTCCTGCTTAGAGGTTTGGCTTTCAACACTCTACAGTCACAAAATAAAACCACACAAACACATTGGGATCTGTGAGATTACAGCGTGTGCGAGCGTAAACAAGAAGCCATCACCACACCTACCTTAGCCTGCGGCTCCAGCAGGGGGCACTGCTGCAGACTCTGGTCCAGCAGACAGATCTCCCTGGAGGCGTAGCCGCTGACGCAGTAGGCGTCATAGTCGAGGCCGAGCAGCAGGCTGCAGAGCAGGGTGGAGGATTCAAAGCAGGTGGCCTTCTGACTGCGCAGCACAGATGTGGGAGAGAACAGCTGGCTGGGCTGCAACAGGAGGTCGACATCACAAAGATCAGAGACACAGTGTCGCATAGTAAAAGGAGTCTACTTAAATCATTAAAGGTCTAAACCTCATGTCCATGATCTATAAACCTCTGGTATGACTGCATATCATTGTGCCACATCAGGATTTTTTCATTTGAAATCATGATTAAAAGGCTCCTTGAAATTGTTCTCTCTAAGGATTTAGTTAAATGGTTTGAGAACTACCTGTGTGGTCTCTCTTATCTTCCAGTATCTAAAGGGTGTTCCCCAAGGTTGAGTCCTAGGTCCCCTTCTTTTTAATCTATACTAACTGTTTAGATAAAAATGTGCCATGTGCCAATATTCATTTTTATGCTAACGATGCTGTTTTGCATTGTGCTGTCAACACAGCAAGACGTGCTTTTTAAAAGCTTCAAGCAGCTTTCGGCATGGTTCAGTGTGTTTTGAATGATTTTTAAATGCTCGTAAATCTAAAGTAATGTTGTTTTCCAAGTCAAAGATCGTGTCCTATTTACAATTGTTGCCGCCCGTAATTACTTTTCAAGGCTCTCCGATCGAAGTAGCATCTCAATATAAATATTTAGGTTTCATTATTGACGATTCTCTGGGTTTTGCTCCCCACATTCAACGGTTGGTAAAAAAATAAAGCTGAAATGGGTTTTAATTTAAGAATTTGTTCTTGTTTGTCTTTTGAGGCTAGATTCTGCGTATCATGGAGCATTAAGTTTTATCTCTGGTCTAAGAGCTCTTATTCATCACTGTCTTCTGAATTCCCATGTTGGATATATTTCCTTATACACGCACAGACTCTGCCACTGGTATAATTGAATTTACGACGCCATCTTCTATTTACTCCTGCCCTAACTTCTCTCCCTTGTTAATAGAAAATATTCAGGAGGTAATTCTCTGCGTTTGAATGGTTATGGTAAAAAAACAATCTTTCCAGTTTGCAGCTCCCTCAGACTGGAAAGGACGTGGGCTCTCTTAAAGTATTTAAGGTGATTTTAAACCAGTTTATAAATAAGGTTTCTGTTTGTAGATGTTTTGCCTAATTTTTAATCGTATTCCGCCAGAACTCCTGCATAGGTGTTGAAATCTTTTTCAGAAAAATACTAAGCGAAAGTCCCATCGCCTTTGATTTAACCCCGTTTGCTGTTGCCATGGTACAGTTAACTGAGAATTTGGACAGGCACACGGCAAGAGTTCATTTTTTCAGGTTTTGAGTTAGGACAAGAGAGGTTATCCTTCTTTCTGCCACAAGGAAACAAATCTGTGATGTGCACGACGGTTTTATCTGGCATCAATGATCCATCAGAATGACTCTGTGGAGAAAATCCCTTTTGGGTGCTGCTTCCTTACTCACCACCTCTGTAGGCGGCTCCAGAGGCTGCAGGGCCAGGAAGTCGGCCACAAACGAGGAACAGTCTTTCCAGCTATGAAGCTCACAGAGGCCTGGATGTGTGGGCCGAAGAGTGGTGGACACAAACTTCTGCATGAAACAGAGCACACAGAAATCAGCCACAGCGCCGGGATCGTGCGGGTTTAAAGGAGAGATCTAACTGCAGGAAGAGGTCAGTACCCTGACTCCGCATTCGTTGACGGGGCAGAGCAGCAGAGGTTTTCGGTCGGGATACAGGAGCAGATACTGACGCTGGAAGTTATCCGCGATTTCCACCAGCTGCTTCTCCTTTGCAGAGTTGATCCTGTACGATTCAGGCCTGCAGAAGGATGGGGGGGGGGCAGCATTTCTAATCTTACTGGCTTCAGATAAAGGAACCTTAAAGGTCTGCTGGTTGCTGAGAAGACTCAAATTCTCCTTGTGTTTCACTCTTACTGATGTCGGGCTATCTTTGAGGAATTTAAATAAATCCATAAAAAATAACACTAAGAAGCGGCAAAGAAGCTGTGGCAGGAAATATGCTTTCATTTAGAATTCCTCCTATTTTGAGGCATTGTATTTAATGGCTGCAAGTCAGCATTTCTGTACTTTTTTAGGTGTAATTTCTCTTTGTGATATACCATCTATGTGAGGTGCATCTATATCCATTTCAGATAAAACTCAAACACTGAAACTTGTGTTCATTATTTCGACTCTGACAGCTGCGATGACGTCCGAGAGTCATTACTGTCTGAGTTGTGGATGCTCACAGGATCTCCTCTGAAAGATGAAGGTTCCTGAGATCTTCCTCCACTGTGACAGCTGCAACTTCCTCCACGGCGGACGTCGCCATCTTTCTCTAAAACATTAAGCGTGGGTTTAAACTGCGTGTTAGCGGCAGATGTTTCACAGCTAGAAACTAAGTTGACAAAAACATATCAGCCTTTAAATGTTACCTAATAGACAACCACCTGAGAGCCTTAAACTGATGACAAGCAAACATGGAATACAGCTCAGGGACTGTTATAAAGAACAGAAGTTATTTGATGAGAATTAGGGCCCCTCTTTTTTATGTTTACACCAGTATTTATATATATTTTATGGTTAGTATTTTATTATTATTTCCCCTTTTTGTGTGCCTCAAACATGTACACAATGCTATTTTTCCTGTTAATTATATGCCATACGGTTTTGTACAAATGTTCAATGTTTAATAAAAATGAAAGTCATTAAACCGTCGTCCGGATGAATACTCGATTCTGATTGGCTGCAGGGTGTCCCTTAAAAAGTGTCCTAGGACATCTATAAAAACGTTTCTCTCAACCGGTTCCTGTGAAAAGTGTACGATTTTAACAGTGGAAAAACAAGCAAGTATTAACAACTGATTTTACATATTTTTCTATTTTATTCGTAAGTGACCATAATATAAGAAATTAATGGACGGTTCGCGTTGGACGGTTCACGCCTCCACGTCATCCATTAATTTCTGATAATGGACAGCTCGTCGGCCATTATCCCTTACATAACTAGCAGTTAAAGTTGTTAAAGTTGAGGATTTACGCAAGGCAGTCCCCCAAAAAGTATAGGAAACAATTTCTCACCCACCACTCCTAACGTCTTCTGCTTCTTTTTTTTTTTTTGTTAGGAGCCGTTGCTTCTGTGTATCCATGGCAACAACAGGACCACATGACACGTTAGTAGGCTGCGTTCATGTAACCTCGGACATCGTTACACTTTCTCCAATTTATCGATTTAGGATCGCTCCAGAAGCGGAATAGACTACCGGTAAGTTGACTTTTTTTTTGTTTTTTTTTTTTGTTTGTTTTTTTGTTTGTTTGTTTGTTTTTAGGCTTTAGGGTTTGTGAAAGTGTAAATTAAAATTTGCAGAGCCGTTTATAGGAGCAGAAGCTCAACATTTTAAAAGCGACCTTGTAAAAGAACATTTTCAAACTCAACATCCTAATCTACTTTTAGCTACAATGTGGTCTGTCTATCTCTAAAACAAGCCATTACAGTAAAGCTGCCTCATGTCACTGGATATGTCCCATTCAGGGGCTCCATCCAAAAACTCTTAATAATAGATTTTGGCTCCTTACAGTTCCAATAACTGGGTAGGAAAGGAGCTATGCCCCTGGCACACACACATGTACAAAGGCCTAAAGTGTTCGTTTTATCTTTACTTTTATTTGCCCCAAAGAGGCATTTATTCTTAATCTCTGTACACTGTTAGCGCTTGAAACGAAAGTCAAATTCATTGTTTGTGCAGACAGTATCAGCAAACAAAGCTGATTCTGGGCTGTTTCACAAAACCTAGATAGTAGATTAAGATGGGATTTTCATGATATTCTGGTTGAATTATGCTTGGACTCTGTTTCAAAAAAGCAGTAGCACAAACGTTACCATGTTGATTAATTCTGTGCAGCTAGCCTGCACCAGACCAGGCTAACAGCCAGGCTTAGTTAATCCTCGTACCTTATCTGTTCAGTCAGCGGTCACGCTGATCAGAAACCAATGAGTTTTGCCAGTGATTCCGTTTTCTAATTTTTTTATTGTTTTTTTTAAATCAGGCTACATTAAAATACCAGATTAATATTGGCATTCAGTTAAGTACTTTTATTATTTAAAATGATGGTAGCCTATAACATTATTAACAATATAAGTATCCATGTGGGTGCCGTTACTGTTCGAGTGTGTTTTTGAAAACTAAGTTCTAAGTTTGACAGAAAGGCTTTTAATAGAATATTGCAGGTGTTGAGGGGATTAGAGAAATTGCTGATAAATTCAATTTTATTTATATAGCGCCAATTCATGAAACATGTCATCTCATGGCATTTTCCAAAATCAAATTCAATCAGATTATACAGATTGGTCAAAAAATGTCCTATCTAAAGAAACCCAATTGATTGCATCAAGTCTTAACAAGCAGCATTCACTCCTCCTGAAGAAGCGTAGAGCTAAAGGGAGAGTCGTCTGCATGGTACATGGCTTTGCTGCAATCCCTCATACTGAGCAAGCATGAAGTGAGAGTGGAAAGAAAAACTTCCCATTAACGGGAAGGAAAACCTCCAGCAGAACCAGGCTCAGTATGAACGGTTATGTGCCTCGACGGACTGGGGGTTACAGAAGACAGAGCAGAGACACAACAAGAGAGACAAAAGAGCACAGAAGCACACATTGATCCAGTAATCTGTTCTACGTTAGATGGTAGTAGCGGGTGATCTGTCTTCTCTGGATGATGTCACAGCTAACAGAACGCCAGACCAGGTGTACCTACTATGAAGAAAAAAAGAGAGAGAACAAAAAGTTAAAAGATGAAATGACGACAAGCTATACAAATTGGAGAACAGTAGGAGAACTCAGTAGAGTGAGAAAAATAGGCCCTGATATCCTCCAGTAGCCTAAGCCTATAGCAGCATAACTATAGAGGTAGCTCAGGGTAACATGAGCCACTCTAACTATAAGCTTTGTCAAAAAGGAATGTTTTAAGATTAGTCTTAAAAGTAGACAGGGTGTCTGCCTCACGGACCAAAACTGGGAGTTGGTTCCGTAGGAGAGGAGCCTGATAACTAAAAGATCTTCATCCCATTCTACTTTTAGAGACTCTAGGAATCACCAGTAGACCCCTCTTGTTGATTTTCATCAGAACTCTTTCTGCAGCATCTTGGATCAACTGAAGACTTTGAACTGCATTTTGTGGACTTCCTGATAGTAAAGAATTACAATAGTCCAGCCTTGAAGTAACAAATGATAAAGAAGAAAAGGTGTTGTCAATGAAGTCCGGAGTTACACCATTTACCACAACCTATCAGATTCTGTGACTATAAAGGGCGCTGCTTTGCTAACTCCTCCAGAATAAACGTGCTCCTCAAGTGCAGACTCAATACGCAGTATCTCAATCCCAAAAGGATTAACTACTCATAACACTGCTACTACTGACGGCGACTTAAGGTAAAGACAATTTTTTGATATCTTTTTAATCTTGAATAGGTCATTTTGTTTCATGTCAGGTATCCTTCATTACCTTCTTATCATTTTTTTAGATTATATGTTTAATTTTTTTTTTCACAAACAATATTCGTATTAATCATTAATGCCACTATCAAAATCTGATATGAGGTGAACATTGTTTTGCAAAGGTGTCTCCTGAAAATGTGTCATCCCTGTGGAAAGGGTCAACGAAACAGCGCCCTCTAGAGTCACAGAATCTGATTGTCAGAGAAAATGGTCATGCGTCTTCTTTTGTGTTGTGTTTCCTTTCTTAAGTATAATCATGAATTCCATAATAAACTTGGCGTGACTATTGTCGCACCTCCTGAGCATGATTTGGCCTTCGTGAAACAGATAATGCCAGGATGCACTTCTTCTTCTTCCTCGCGTTTTATGGCGGTTGGCCAACAACATCAGGGCTAGGGTGCAGTGAGTCAAGCCCAGCTTTATCGCTTAACCTGGATTTCTAAATTCTGCTTAAAAGCACAAAATTGTGGAACAGCCTTCTGGTTCCGATAGACCCACCTCTTCCTACACTTGTACTCTAGTTTGGTTCGTTGTTTGTCGGAACACGTGGAGTAGCGAACAGAACTTTAATGGAGCGATGATGTCTTACTTGCTCAAATGTTCGGTGAACGGTAATGGCCGCAGAGTAAGGTTTAAACAGCGATACTCAGGGGTTAGTTATAAAATTATACAAATAAACAAAGCATCCAAATCGGCATTTTCACTGTAAAGGGTTTGGCTGTCCTTTTTGCTTTTTTGGCTAGTAATTGATAGTATTTCTGCGCTGATGATGTCCTGCATAAAGCTACGAAAACAAACACACTGAAATTAGCTATTATTTGTGTAGTTCTATTTACTCAATGCACGTAATGTGCTTTTAGGGCAGCAAGTAGTCAAAAGATGTGCTGTAAACAGTTGTATGAAATTCCATAAAGAGTAGAATTTGACGGGAATTTTGGATTGACCGTTTTAGGGGCTAATTCGTGTCCGGGTGAGACGTCTTCCAGAAATAGAACAGCTTTTCCGAAAAGCGCCTACGTCACGATCCCCCCAGCGTAGCTTACGTTTGAAGCCGAAAGCAACACGGAGCAAACTTTTCTCGCGAAACATCACAAAAAAAAACAGCGCGTGTGCTGTTCTAAATGGCTCAGATGAGGGCCGAGAGGACCGAGCAGGGTTCTCTGTCTGAATCCAAACAAACCGACCCTTCGGAGGCTGCAGGGACCGGCATGAAGGGACAAGCCGTGGAAGAACCCAAACGGGAACCGGGTGACAACAACGAGGACAAACCAAACGAGAACCTCGGCGGCTGTACGGCAGCGGAGCCCGGCCACAACCCGCCTCCCTTCCCCGACACCGACGGAGAAAGTACTTCGCCTCGCGGTAAACAGGACAACAATGAAGGGGAAGCCGGCTTTAAAGTCGGCGAACCCGGGGAGAGCCCTGCGCAGGGGAGTCTGGCGAGCAGCACGGACTCGGCACAAGAGGGCTCCCGGGTGCTGAAAGCAGAACAAAGAGAAGCGGAGAACGTGCTCAGTTCAGCGCCTCGCGGCAGCACAAAGCCCGCGGGCAAGGCCGAGCACGCGGCCAGGAGGTGGGCCGGTGTGGACCTGAGCTCCGTGGAGGGAGAACCCCTCAGCCGCATGGACTCCGAGGACAGGTCGGTACAAGCAGGAGGAGGGGAGGTGGCGGAAGGCCGCGCTGAGTTTTAGAGAGTTGATGCGGGGACACAACACGGTCCAAGTTCACCGCTGGAAGGGTTGTTTTAACACGCTTTTAGGTTGACGGGGGTTGTTTTCCCCTCCCGCACATTCACTCCTGTCAGCATTTAAACCTGTAAGACATGACCTGTGGGGCAGTCAACCTGTAGAATCGTGTTCCGTGTGTGAAGCACATGTAATGATCACAGGGCAGATATTTACCATGTGATTAGGCCTTTAAACCCACAGTAACATCCTGGTCCCGTGCTCACAGAACGAGGCCTTTAATCACATTCAGTCCATCTTCGCACTGCAGAGCTTTGACAAAGGGTTTTGGTTAGTGACACGTGTACGATTTACATGATCAGCGTCATTCTTTGTTTTCTTACACTTGTTGATTTTATATTGAAGAAAAGCCCCCACCCCCCATACAAAAAAAGTGGTGACAATTGCAGAGGCAAAAGGTGTTCTTGAGATCTTGGAAGCCTGTTTAGAAAACACAATAATGCAAAATGAAATTTGTGCTAGAGAAGCAGAAGGTGCAACCAGATAAATATTCCGAATTTCTCTTTAATTGACTTATGTGAAATGTTTGGATAGGCAGCAAATTGTCAGAGCCATGGTGCTCCTCTATTTTGTGGGTCAGAAGCAGAATAGCTTTGGGAGAAACCAATTAAAAGGATTTTAATTGGTTTCAAAGGATTTATATATATATATATATATATATATATATATATATATATATATATATATATATATATATATATATATATATATATATATATATGCTGCTATTGTAATTTTGAAAACTAAAAGTGTGGTAATCTGGACATTAAAGATATGTAAAGAAATAAATATAGATGGGTAAAGAAGCGATTTAATCAGAAATGTCAGGCTGTTGCAAAGTATATTGTCCAATTATATACTTTTTGTTCATTCAATACCTGGTTGGGACTCCTTTTGCATGAATAACTGCAACAATGGGGCGGGGAAATTGACAAGGCACAACACTTTAGTGAACAGGTGATGTTACTATTGTTTATAGGTAGAATGCTGTTTTTATAAATAAAATGAGATAGTATTGCGTCGGATTGATCAGACTTTATGAATTGATTTTGATTGAAATCGTATCATCACAGCTCCTGGAGAGACTAAATTAAACTTTTCTGGAATCCTGGAGACGCCAAGTACACAACAAAACTGATTTAAGGGCTAAAAAGTGGCTTTTGCATGATATATAACCCTTTAAAAAGCGACACCAAAATTAAAGCGGAGACAGGTGGACAAAACCAAAATGTTAGCGGTTTTTTCAACAGCAATAATGTTCATCTCATTCAGCACTTAACTCAATTAGTTACCTCAAACGACGTCAAGCTGAATGTAAACCTCAACAAGGCTGGAAATAAATCAGCTGAAGTCCAAATGGTTGCCTGTAGCATCCAATCAGACCAGACAAGGTTTTTTCCATCAGCTGCATTCAGCTGCAGCTGGGACACTAGGTACTTTATATGTCAAAATTTGAATAATCAAAACAACTCCTAAGTGGTTTAAATATTCTGAAATATGGACAGAGTCTTGGTTAAAAATGTCTGAACATTAGCATTGAACGTTTCCAACTGGTTATATTGTCGTATAATCAATCCAGACATTACTCGTTGAAAATCTTTTTAAATTTTAGTATTGTGAGAGCCCTAAAGGCTTCTATTAGTTGGCTCATTAGATGGGTTAGCTAGGCTGCACTTTACAAACTGCCAAACTCTTAGCAAAGTAATCAAAAACAATGACCTCAGCAACAGCAGCTTCAGGGAGCCGATCATCCTGAGAAATAAGAGAAATGTGAACGAGATCCAGCTCCTGCCTGATCACAGCAAGCCGTGCAGACCCTGGAGTAGACCCAGATCATCACACTACTGCCACTAACTGCAGATATGTGGCTTTCTGAGAGAGAACAGAGAGAACATAAAGTTCAATAATCAGCAAATAATACAAAAATTGTAGAGTAGTAGAACTCGGCAGAGTGAGGGAAAGAGGTCAGTAGGCCCTCTAGCAACCTAAATCCATAACTATAGAGATGGCTCAGGGTAACATGAGCCACTCTAACTATAAGCTTTGTCAAAAAGGAAAGTTTTAAGCCTAATCTTAAAAGTAGACGGGGTGTCTGCCTCACGGACCAAAACTGGGAGTTGGTTCCACAGGAGAGGAGCCTGATAGCTAAAGGATCTGCCTCCCATTCTACTTTTAGAGACTCTAGGAACCACCAGCAGACCTGCAGTCTGAGAGCGAAGTGCTTTGTTAGGAACATACGGGGTAATCAGAGCTCTGATGTATCCTAATTTCAGACCTAAGCTGTCAGGATCATTCTTCATATCGTCTTGTCCCGCATCTGTTCCAGTATCTGCTCCACCCTGATGGACATGGAGAGCACTGCGTCCAGCGGTCGCTCCACTCCTGCCATGCTGAACGGTCACGGCGGGGGGGCTGCAGCGGTGGGCAGCTCTGGGCCCACCGTGGGCAAATCTCTGAGCTACACCTGCTGCTGGGACGACTGCCAGCTGCTGTTCTCCAGCAGCCCCGACCTGGCCGAGCACATCCGAGCAACACACGTGGACGGCCAGAGAGGAGGGGTCAGTGTGTGTGTTTGTGTGTGTCTGTTTGTACTTCAGCTGAGTGACTACAGATTTTTCGGATTTTACCAGCAATGTGAGGAGTTGATGTAAAATGGGGGCCTTTTTTTCTCCAATCCTCGGTTCTTTAGCAAAATAGAAAAATGAGAACAAAACAGGGTAGAGAGCCAATCAGAGAACTGCGGATGTGACCCAAACTCCAATCAGCACGCTCTGTTTTAGCTTTTAGAGCGGCCAGTTGTTGAGTTTTAAAGATATATCCAGCTCATTCAGAACACGATAAAGGGCATCATTAAAACAACGCACCGCTGCGGCCGCCATCTTGACTGTTGTTGAAGCCGTCTGCTTCCCCGGGTTCGTTAATTCGTTGTGCAGGACTTTAAAATAATAACTCAGCCATGGACGCAGAATTTCAGTTTCACCTTTGCAAAGGGGAGAGATGATACACCTGCCGATTCCGGGCAACAACTCTCGCTCTCTCTCCCGCTCAGGCTAGTTTTATTAAAGTTAGAACACAGATTATACAAAGTCACACAATGAATGACGCACACATCCTATCGCTATCTTACTCCCTAATAACTATCTTCCCTCATTATTTTCTCCAGCTGCATGTGAACTGGAGTTTCTGTTCTTTCCCACTGCCTCGGACTGGCCTTGAAAGTTTTCCTGATACTCATACACTGAACCTATTCACATTCTCTTCTTCTGGTAAACAGACAGGCCTCAAAGCAAATATATTGCACAATAAAAGCATGTTATACCTTCATAAATGTGTACTAAAAATGAATCAAAGTTAATACATTCCACAATTCCCCCTTTTGAACTCTTTTAAGAGTTCACCCATAAACTATTGCAGTAGAAAACCCTAAATTTACCGGTTTGTTATGACACCTTTGGTAAATACTTGATTATATTGTAATGGTAATAAGTTCTAAGCACCAGTCATTGGATGCTGCTGTAATAGCGCGTCTTTGTGGTCTTCCTAGGTGGATCAGCTGGACATGTTCAGGAATGGAAAGTCGCAAAAATACCACAATATACCTGTAACAATAACAACTGATAATAATAGACCTCCAGCAACACAACCCTTAGTGGGTTTGGTTAATGCTATTTTAGTGCCCCTGTGGAAAAACACCTGTGGAGAAACACACAAATTTCAACAAGAAATGCAAAAATACATATATAAAAACAATTTTTTTTTTTTTTTTTTTTTTTAGTTCTCTGAGTCTCTTATTGGTTTTCTTCTTCTCTCTGAGTGTAAGAGTTGCTACAACACCATGTGGTCAGGTAAAAAACACTACTTCCGCCTCTTCTGTTTTATGCTTTTTTTTTTTTTTTTTTCTTTTCTGGAGCAGGAGAGCAGCTCACTGCCCACTTCTTCCGCCTCTTCTTCTTTGTTCTTCTGCTCTGTCTCCTTTGCGCGATTTTTGTGAGTGAGCTTAAGCTCACTGAATCTCTCTACGGGTTTTATTATGACCGTGGTTGAGTAGAGGATTCACCGATAGGCTCCCTTTCACAGCGTTGTGATGTTATCCTGTAAATCCTGGCGCACCTGATGCTTGAGAGCGCTGGGGTTCCTCAGCGGGTGCACACTGACTCCAATGATACCAGGTGTCGCCTTTTCCTTTGAGCCTGACAGCGTGCGAAGTGCGTTCCACCATCTGGTACGGGCTGGTCCACCTTGGTTCTGACCACTTTCTTTTGATGACTTTCCCACTCTGGTTCTGCGCTGGTCTCGGTGTTTCCTTTGGCACCCTGTGGTGGGACCTCACGGCTCCGCACTCTGGTCAGAGCGCCCTAAATAACAACCCCCACTTCTGTCCTTCGTTGACCTTAGCGCGCACTCAGCCGAGGTCTGGGGGTTTGTGGACCCTTCTTCACATTCCTTAGGAATCTCCAATATAATCTGAAACTACACAACAATCTTTAGATGTCAAATTTCGTGTGCTACCTGTGAATCCTGGGAGGTTGACGTCGCAACCCCGAAAAACTCCTTCCAGTCAGAGAGTGCATCCTGTAATGAAATTAACTGAACACTCCAACAAGAAACAAAACTTTACCCCATATCAATTTAGTCTGTGCACAGATTTCAGCCAATTATTTTTCAGATACTAATTAATCCTTACCACCTTTTATTGTTCCATCTTCATCCTGTCAGGAAACCTATTTTTAGAAATGTAATAGTTAATGAGACATTTTATCATAGTTTCTCTGTTCTCTCCTTTCACAGGCCTCTTGTCATCCTGTAAAAGAATTCACGCACACACAAACACTTTTAAACCTCGGATGTGTCACCGTGTCTGTGGAATCAAAAGTTAGTTAATTGTGGTTTGAAATCAAAGTACATTTTTTCCTATAACGATGTCCAAATCTTCCTTGGATTAAAATGACCACACATCGCGCACACACACTACTTTACACACGACATTGCTGTAACCTCTATAACCCCAGATGTCCTACTCCGGGTGCTTCAGAAAAAGTTCCTGTTTTAATCCTGGAGGAAACGCCATGAGGTTGTTTTACAGCACCTGTTCTACTCTAACGCACCTCTGAAGCTGCTCTGCTCCACCTACACTCTTCTTGTAATTAATCAGTGAGAATGCTATACAGCCTTCTCACTTATTGTTTTCCTGTTTTTCTTTATTATTATTATTACGTCGACGTCTAACTACGCCCGCATACTTCATCCAATTTCAACAATTTTGGTGTCAAAACGTTCGGCTCGTTCCCGGCATGTCTGTTATATCTAATGGTTATGGTTAACTTTTACACTTTTTAAAATATTTAACTTTTTGTGCGATTTTTTTTGGCTGTTCCCATTGGAATCAATGCAAATTGCTTCGAATTCCTTCAAATTTTTCCCATTCTTCTAATTGTTCTTAGTCTTCAAATTCTTTCATTTTTTTTTTTTAAATTTGTCTAATTTCTTCAAGTTTTTCAAATTCTTCAAATCCCTTTAAATTCTTAATTAAATTTATTTTATTTTTTTTCCAATTCTTCAAATCTGATTTCAATGTTTTCTGCATCTTCTGCTCAATCATTCTACAGATTAGCATTCTCACTCGCTGTTACACAGGAACAGCTTTTTCTAGTTCCTCTCTCAGTTCCGCTTCAATAGATGCCATTCTCATGTCAAAAATCCTGCACCCTGTTTTTCTATTTTATGTTTTTTTTTTTTCTCTAACATTTACTGATATGTACATCCCCCTTTTGGAATCAAACTAGTTTTATTCCAGAAACAACAGTAAAATGTAACGTTCTGTTTTTGTCTAGATTTATTGTTTGGTGAAGTTAGTTCTCTCCTGCCTCTGGTTTTATTTCTTTTGTAGGTTCTATCTTGTTTTAGGTTCCTGTTTAGTCTGTTTATGGTTTTAAGTTTTCCGGTCTTTGTATTAGTCCTTATCTGTGTTCTGTGCTTTGTGTTATCCTCAGTCTTAGGTTTATTCTTCTGTCAGCATCGTTATTGCTTCCACCGTCCTATGGTTAATTAGTTCCCTCTGCTCACCTGTTTTATTTAAGCCTCACTTGCTCCTCAGTTATTTGTTGGTCCGTCACACTCACATGCCCATGCTCCTGTTCCTCCTCGGTTACTCTCTCTGTTTTGGTAAGAGCCCCGGCACCTTGATTCTGTTTTGGATTACCTGTTTCAGTTTACTCTGCCAAGTCTGTTCGCCAGTTCCCGTCCAGCTTGTTTGGATGTCTGCCTTAAATCTATTTGGATCCTGTTTATGTTCACCTGTCTTCTATTAAATCCAGTTTAAAGGAATAACTGTTCTGCAGAATATCGGGTTCTGCTCCACACCCATCATTACATAAGAAGCTGTCAATAATAGTCAATTCAACTGCATAGGGTAATCTTTGGTGAAGTAAGAAGAAAAAAAAAATTCCTCGAATCCTGAATCCAATTCAAAATCTTATTCAACTTTATCATACCTGATATTTTCCCGAGGTCCCTCAAAGGTTGCGTGAGATCAACGTACCCACCATGTAGTTGTCACAGCAGCCATTTAGTCCCAAAACTATAATGTGTCTTCCACGCGCTGTAGTTTAGGTTTGTTAGAACGCTTTGCTTGTTATTGGGGGACACATTGGTTGTTCCTGCGGAAAATAACACAGCCCACGAAAGACACGTTCCTTGGCAAATTGGTATTTTATCTTTACTAACCTTAAATGTAAGTGGAACACATGAAAGGATTCCCACCTCCGTGGACCTTCTGCTGATTAATGATGATCAGTACGTTCCCGGCCATGGTAACACTTCAAACTCATGTTTGAAATAAACTTATCAGTTACATCACAGATAACTTAAAAGGTATGAGTATATTTTAAAACAACAAACCTGCACGCTGGTAGGAGCCCAATCAGTTGCCTGAAGGGAATGTTTAACCATGCCCCTACTTCTTTGTGGTGCTCAACATGGAGAGAAAGACAAATGTGTGAAATCGTTTCATCCGACCTCATATATCGTTATAAATTGTTCAGCAGTAGCAGCTGCCAAACGTTCAGGTGCCACATACATATTCCTAGAATGACTGTCTGTGTTTTACCTTAAAGAATCATGATACCAGTCTGTGCGGTTGCTGTCGTAGAACAGAGTGACGTGTGGCAGGTCAGGTGGGAGGAAGAGCAGGAACCCAGACGTTGCATCTTCCATAGCTGGAGAGAACACCAGTTGTAGCAGGCTCTGTTCTCAGTCCTCCATAGATGCTAGCAATGCTTTCTCCCCCTCAGATCACAACGGCAGACACTGTTTCTTCTCTCAGTATCATATTCAGTGACAGTCTTAGTCCACAACTCAGAGGCCCATATGTATCTCCAGTGTCCACCAAAAGTTCATGCAGTCTTTTCCGCTGACAGCTCGGAGTCTGCAGTGCTCATGCAGCTGGCCAAGCTCAGGGGTGTGTCATCAGAAGAGTTATCCCCTTGCAGGGGTACTGACCTTGAGGAGGTGAGGTCATGTCAGGACTTGGTTGCTTCATACCAGGTTGACCTGCTGGTGGGGTGAAACAGCCCACAGGCGTTCAATGTCCAGGACAATCACAATTGTATGTCGATGGGTGCTTTAACATGTCCACCATATCAGCTCCAAACACTCATCCATCACGCCCTGGGTTCAATACTCGACGCCACACTGACCACCAAGCCATCTGCTTCCACGTTCAGCAACCAACAGACCTGTAAATAAATAAAGAATAGAGAAAAGGAGGCAATAGGCAAGCCTCCTCCTTAGAGTTAATTAAACTGAGGTGACACCTTCAGGGTTGAAGATCCAACTGCTGAAACATCACATGTTCACTTTTCATTTTACTCACTTTCTGTTTTGTTCCTTGTAATTGCAATTTAAATAGTAGATCTTGTAATACTTTTTTTTATTATTATTTACTCTTTCTCTCCCCATCCTGAGCCACATTGGAAAATGATGTACCAAATGTTTTGTCCCAGCGAGCATAATCACAATCAGCTGTAATGCTGAAAAGGGCAAACCCTTTAAAACCATTTTTCTGAATAATTCACCGCTGTTGTGTGCCCCAGTCAAATTAAGAACCACTGCTGGGGTGTTAAGGGAGAATGTTTTATAACTCCATCTTCCAAGTAAGAAATTAGTAAAGAAAACAAAGTTACATCTGGCATGTGGAACGTTCAAGCATCATTTTCAATATAATTTGCAGCAGAAGAGGGCACACAACCATGTGTACCTTTAGTCAAATTATCTAATTTAGAGAACGTGTTTACATAAAAAAAAAATCCTTTGGGATCTGCCCTTTAATTTTTCCAAATCCTTTTTGTTCCTGTTGATTTCTGTCCCTCTGCAAAGTTTAACTTCTGTAGTAAAACGATTTAAACCAGTAACATTCTTCATAAATTCTTAAACATCAGCAACTCCATCTGAGGATAACTGTAAAACTGATGCATGACTAGACGTAGGGCTGATAAAATCTGTCTAATCAACCGGGTTGTACTTTTACCAAACAGCTTTAAGTTCCATTTTAACTTTTAACTTTTGTTTCTGCTAACTGGTGATTCCTAGACCTACAATTAGCAGCAGTTGTTAGTGAGCTAATTCCTGCTTTCCTTAGATCAACCAGATTTAAGTCTAGTGTATTATATTCAAACTAGGGCTCTCAAACTATTAAAATTTTAATTTCAATTAATCTCGTATTGTATCTTTTTATTTCTAAAAGTATAAAAGCTCATTTGGGAATTTTAATATGCACTTTTGCAATAAACCACACTAGTTAAAATTATGCTTATCAAAAACTATTTTTCTTTTTAGGTACTTTTCAGAATTGGAATGACAACATTCTGGTGCCATAAAATAATAAACCATAGCCAATAATGAGCTAACTCACAAATTATTATGCCCTGATGTTTACACAATGTATAAACAAATGTGTGAATAAATAAATATTTCATGCTGAAATATATATATATTTTTAACTCCTAAACACAGATATAAGTTTTATTATTCATTTATTATTTACTCTCTTTCTCAAACACATATTCCTGAGCGGTCCCTTAGTTCATCAAATGCAGAGACAGCAAGTCTGTCTCTAGAGGTGTTATGCTGTTTGCCAAGTTAATAAAGTTATAACATTACAATCTAAAAAAGACCCTACTCTATTATTTTTACAGCTGTCATGCAATCCATTGTCAAATACAAGCTTTGTGCATTAATAGTGTAACTGAATACTTTCCCCACGGCTCTGGTTAACTGTACTCCATAATTAGGCACCCAAAAACCTTTATCCCCAGTTTCAATCATTTGTAACAAGCCTGAGATATATTTATTTAAGTCATGTTAATATCTACGTGTTTAAATTTAATTTGGGCTAGACAAACTTTTATATTATTAATTCTTAAGTCTTTTTCTCTTACAACCGTTTAGTTAAACCTTTCTGTTTAATGGAAGTTTCCAAAGTGCATTTGTTTTGAATGCTGCAGACATTCAGCGCAAATAAACACTTTTTGAAACCATGGTTTTCTAGGATTTTAATCTGGATTATTTTCCAAAGACGAACAGAGCTTTCACACCAATAACACATACAACAAGACAATTAGACGAACAAAACACACACACACGTGTCTTTCCCTTTAACAGTATTTTTCACAGATCATGTTTGAAAAGTTTAGATTGCCGAAATATATTTTGCCGAAATATTATGCTTATTGGCCAACGCGCCTCTGTCACTTCTCGGGGAGGTTTAGTTGGTAAAATTGCCCCGCACCGCCGTAACCGCTCAATTTACCGGCTGTCCGACGCCGCGCCTCCGCAGAAACAAGGTTCAACATCTCGCCACTCGCCTGTCATCATTTATCTCATTACGTTTCACGTTTTTTTTTTTAGTCATTTCCCCCCACTAGCCTAGATAATCATCTATTCGGTCCGTTACTAAAATGTTTCCCCCGCGAAACGCTGCGCTTCTAAAGTTCCGTTTTTTTTTTTTGTTTTTGTTTTGTTTGTTTTTTGCCTCGACTAACTGCTGGTTGCACTCAGAACGCTTTGCTGCGCCAAAAAAGCCACAAAAACATCGATCTGTCATCCCATTGATATCCATGCTGCACAATTCTATTTATTTTCACTAATATCCTGATCAAATGCACCGTAAATCTCTTACGCTTCAGTTGCTATTCTCAGCTCTGTCATACGCACAAATCTACACACACAGACTTGCACACAAAAACCCATTTGCGCACAGACATCAATCTCCGCGGATCCAAGCAGTCTCTCCCCCACTCACTCAAACAAAATGATCTCATTTCCACAGACACAATATGTTGTACAAGACAGACAGACAGCTTGCGCGTGGTGTTCTGCGAGACGTCTCTCTCTCTCTCTCTCTCTCTTTTTTTTTTTTTTATATATGAAAACTCCTTGTTCTAAAAAACTCCCAGAGTGTTGCTCTATATTTCCTTTTTAGATTTCCCGATTTATTAATGATAGCTTCCTGGAATTTTAGCTATTTTCTGTTTGTTAAGTCACCTCTTAAACCTGAATTGTATTATTTTACCCATGTAGCTAAATGTTAAATTTGATCAGAGTGGGTCCTGCTGTTATTGGCTCATGCAAACCCGCAGCAAATGGGGATCGCTCGCTTTTTGGCGTTCTCCCCCAGTCAAGCACTCAACATTCAAACTGTTTTTTTTTTGTTTGTTTTTTTTTTTTTAACAAAAGTCTGTCATAGCTGATTGTGTGTTCAGCCAACAGCTCATTCATTTTATCTTTATCTTTATTCCCTGTCCGATTCTCGCTGGGTGTGTGTGTGTCCAGCTCACGGCTCATAAACCGGTCTCCCTGTTTCTACGTCAGGTCACGGTTTGTTTAAAAAAAAAAATTAAAGCTCACAGGACTTTTTCTTGTTGTGTTATCCGCACAACTTATATTTTACTCTGTTCTTAGTTCTGTAATGTTATATCAGAACTTTATTTCGTCTGTAATCGGAGCTTCACAGAGTCACTCTGTTATCTCCGCATCCATTCAATGTGTGTTGCCTGATCTCGCTCAACCTTTTATGTAGAATTCGAGATTTCTCACTTCTCGGGCCTCTAACCCAGCAAAAAGACGGTTCCCCGTCGAGAACCGCAGTGAGCCGCCACGCTCGAGAAACACCTTTAGATTTCGGAACTCACAGGTCTTCCTCTATTTCTGTTATTTTATGTCAGAACTATTTTTGCCTGGTCTCGTTCTCTTTTCTTTTCTCTTTTTTTTTCAAAATTCTCAATACATTTCTGAACCACACTTTTTCAGTACTGCTCCAAGGCACTCCAAAGCATTAATTTAGCAGATTTAGTTCTACTGAGACTTGGGACACTTAATTTAGACTATTTTTCTAAGCCGAAAATGCAGATTCAGGTTCTGCCTACCTTGTTTTGTTGTGGCCAGCCAGTGTCCCTCGTCCTTTCGATCCAATCTGAAGTCCAATTCTGCCTGTCACCCCGAATCCCGGACCGAGCCCCCCAAATGTTGAAGCCGTCTGCTTCCCCGGGTTCGTTAATTCGTTGTGCAGGACTTTAAAATAATAACTCAGCCATGGACGCAGAATTTCAGTTTCACCTTTGCAAAGGGGAGAGATGATACACCTGCCGATTCCGGGCAACAACTCTCGCTCTCTCTCCCGCTCAGGCTAGTTTTATTAAAGTTAGAACACAGATTATACAAAGTCACACAATGAATGACGCACACATCCTATCGCTATCTTACTCCCTAATAACTATCTTCCCTCATTATTTTCTCCAGCTGCATGTGAACTGGAGTTTCTGTTCTTTCCCACTGCCTCGGACTGGCCTTGAAAGTTTTCCTGATACTCATACACTGAACCTATTCACATTCTCTTCTTCTGGTAAACAGACAGGCCTCAAAGCAAATATATTGCACAATAAAAGCATGTTATACCTTCATAAATGTGTACTAAAAATGAATCAAAGTTAATACATTCCACACTGTTATGGTCACAGAAAAGGACTGCTGCATTATGGGTAAACGGTGACGCTTCGTTAACTTCCGCCTCCCGTGCTGTGATTGGTCCGGTAAGTTTCAGACCGGAGCCGAACAGACCCCGGCCCAGTGGGGGCTGTTCAGCAAGAGAGAGGCCGTCAACTGGGACAGAAAATTATCCCATTTTCTTGAACGGCCTCAGTAATTCTCATGATACGGCTCCACATTAAAAGTTTACTGTTTGGGCACGCTGGTGGAGCAGCAGGTAGCGCGACCCATATACGGAGGCCTTAGTCCTCAATGAGGTCGACCCGGGTTCAAATCCGACCCGCGGTCCTTTGCCGCATGTCTCTCCCCCTCTTCCATCCCCCTTCCTGTCAGCCTACTTTCATAAAAAGCGAGCCACTAGTGCCGTCAAAAGAGCCCAAAATTTTTTTTTTACTGTTTACCATAGTTGGTTTTAACACAAACTTAATGCAAAATAATAATGAATTCCCTTAGGAATTGCAGGAGTTTATTGGTCAATGGCTCACAAACAGGAAATCGTGTAAATCAACTTTAAACCGTTGTTTTTAATCTCTTCACTGTTTAGTGAAAATAATGGTGGTTAGACCCCACGTGTTGTTGTGTTGCAGTTTAAAGCCCACCTTCATCGGTTATTGACGTCTTCCTTCGTGATAAATGATGAATCTTGTTTTACTCACCAAGACGAGGTTTAATAACAGAACTACTTCTGACGGCTTTGTGCAGATCTCTAAAGCAGTAGCACGGCAGGAACGTTGCCATCTCTGAGCTACGTTACAGCCTGAAGGGAACTGTTGGCCTTAGCAGGAACCCTGACGTATTTCCTGCACAAATACTGGCTGTGTTTTACCACTTGGTGACAAAAGCGTATTTTGTCTACGGCAGCGATCACCAGCTGGTGCCTCTGGTCCTATCTGGTCTGCAAAGTCCAGTATTTGGATAGAAAACGTCACGTTATACGAGGTTGTCTTAACAGTGGAGGGAAATGACCGACGTAGGCATGCTGACTGTTGCCAGTGCCTGTTTGTAAACTGTGTGTGTGTCTCAGGTGTTTGTGTGCCTGTGGAAGAGCTGCAAGGTGTACAACACTCCATCCACCAGTCAGAGCTGGCTGCAGAGACACATGCTGACTCACAGCGGAGACAAGCCCTTTAAGGTAACATCACACAGCTCATATAAATCTGCACACTCTTCATCACATCAACACCAAATGTTCTGTATTTTTTTTTTTTTTTTTTTTTTGCAGTGTGTGGTTGGAGGCTGCAACGCCACTTTTGCCTCACAGGGGGGGCTGGCGCGCCACGTCCCCACCCACTTCAGCTCCCAGGGTTCATCAAAAGCATCCAGTCAGGGCAAAGTGAAGGAGGAGTCCCCGTCCAAGGCTGGTCTGAGCAAGAGGAGGAAACTCAGGAACAAATATAGACGCTCTCTGCGTATGTTTGACACACATTCTCGTCATACTATATGTAGTGAGGACCATGTGTTGACTCCAATTGATTGGAATTGATTTTCAGTCATTTTCAAGCTCTTCCAAACCCTAATCCTAAACCCAACCATTACCAGTGACCTTGACCTTAAAGGAGCAATAAGTGAAATCTCGCCATTAGGTGGGATGTGGAGTACTGTCTGTAGACCGAAATGTGTGACAAGCCACGATTCTACCCCTCCCCTTTCTCAACCATCGCCTCCTATGCACATGTTTGCAGAGGATAAATCCGCAGTAAAACAGCATCAGCTTTAGGAGGAACACGTCTAGTGAAGAAGTAACTCTATAATGTTGTTACCAAGAGAACGGTTTAAACCACTGAGTGTGTTCTCTGCCATTTTGCTCCTACGCTGCACTGCTCTGGTGGTGGCATTTTAGGACTGGGAGGGGCTAAGCTCTGAGTGGCAGCTGTTCACGTGCGCGTACTCGCACGCCTGGCTTTGTAAACAAAGAACTGGAAAACAACACAGAGAGATGGTGTGCAACCTCATACCACATCTGCTGGCTTTCCTTAGATGGGAAACTTTTTGACCAATCTGTGTTGTCTAATCCAATCTGTATAATCTGATTGAATTTGACTTTGGAAAGTGCCTTAAGATAATATGTTTCATGAATTGGCGCTATATAAATAAAATAAAAATTTAATCGAATATCATCCAAAACGATATCTTTAGTTCTTCACATCACTATTTTCTAGTTCTTTCTGTTTAAGATCTTGAAATCTCACTTACTGCTCCTTTAACCTAAACTCATTTCAAACGTTGGTCCTAAACCTTGCCATTTAGCAAAAACAAAGTGAGAACCGGCAAAATGTCCTCACTCTGGTACAAACAGTCCTCACTCTGGTGCCAGAACAGGAGCGTGCACACACACACACTCCATAGCTGAAAACATACGGTTCACTAAGAGATTCTCCTCCTGCTTCCAGCTCGACCTCATGACTTCTTTGACGCTCAGACCATGGAGGCCATCCGTCACCGAGCCATCTGTCTCAACCTGGCAACACACATCGAGAGCCAGGGCAACGGACACAGTGTGGTCTTCCACAGCACGGTCAGCACTTTCTCTCTCACTCACACACACACACACATCCAGAGCAAGGGACCAGAGCATGGTCTTACCTCTGCTCTCTGTTGGTTTCCAGGTGATAGCCAGGAGGAAAGAGGACTCTGGGAAAGTGAAGGTGCTGCTGCACTGGACACCTGAAGACATGTAAGCAGCATCATATAACCCAAACACACACACACACACACACAAACTCCACCCCTGTCCTCATCAACTCATAAAACGGTGAGAGCTCACAATGAGCCACTGGTGAGCGTTAGAAGCTGAGGTATTAGCTGTCAGTGTGCACGCTGTGAGGTTAAAGTGTTCCTGTGTGCATCAGACTGCCTGACGTCTGGGTGAACGAGAGCGACAGGCTGCAGCTGAAGACCAAAGTGGTTCATCTGTCCAAGCTGCCCACAGACACAGCTGTCCTCCTGGCCCCCAACATTTACAGGTGAGGGAGTGAGAGACAGGATCAAGTTGCATCCCAGTGTTGGTAAAGATACTCAAGCCAAGTTTTATCTTCTTTGTGTCTGTTTTTTTCCCAGCAGGATGTTTTTCTGATCAACTCCGCTGTTCTGATCTACCAGGAGATGACCTTTTGCTCCGCTCCATGCGACGGCTCCTCTTCTTCCTTCATCCAAGAGGATTCTGGGAATTGGCTCACTTTTCTCTCTTGGCTTTTTTTTAGGCCACCAGTATTATTTCTACTAGGTACAGAGTTTGTAGAAAAGATGTTGCCCGTTTTAGGTAACACAGCTAGGGTTAAAAATGAATAAACTGCACCTTTTAGAGCGAAGCAGTTTTTGTAAATATGCAAGATTTGTAATATATTTTTATACACTTTTTGTACTCCCATGTAGATAGATGTTTTTCTGCCAGATGTTTTAATAAAACTCTGAAAATGAGCTGATGTTGGTCCTGTCCAAATAACTTCCAATGGTCTCCTCCTTCTTTCACAGACCCCTTGCTCTAACACTAGAATTACCAGAGAAGGGTCATTTAACATTTCTACCTTTGGAGCCCAGAGACGGGTCGACTGACCTGAAGGATTTTAATTAGCATCCTATAAGCAGTTGTGAACCGGTGCTTTTGTTCTGTAAATAAGGCCATTACTGGTGCACCAAAGGAAGGGGGAAGCTTAACTCCCTACTAACTGCCAGGTACAGCTGTGAGCAATGACCAGAAGTATTTGTTTCTAAGTCAAGAGGACTGAAATTCCAGCATGAGAAATATACAAAGGTATAAGAGGCAATGGCAATTTGGACAATTTGGTATTCGTACTACTTGAACTGTTATGCATTTTGTTAAATTATGATTACAAACATCAGTGTATTTCATTGGTATTTTATGACATTGACTCGTACAAATTAGTGCATAATTGTAATGTGAATAGAAAAGGATCTGTGGTTTAAAAAGTGGTTTTCAAAGGCAAATCTGAAAAAGTGTGGACTGCATTTGTATTCAGGGCCTGACAATCCTAGATTAAAAAAAATTGCTTAATTACTAAATTCTAGTCAACACAAAACTTACTGTTCCATTGAAACAATAAGCTTGTTATTGTTCGATTGAAATCGGAAAGAGAGGGGCATACTTAGACATGACCAGGACATGGTCATCAGCCTAAACTGACAGGGTATCACTCAGACAAACATCTCCTTCTTTAAAATAATTTTCAGAACTACCTTGTTTGTGATGGTAGCACAGAGTAGGCTTTTTTTTCCTACCCTGACTCCCAAGCAGCTAGTTGATTACATACATACATAATAAACCACACACAATGGTTTTAGAGATTTTGTATCCCAAAAATGCTGCACTTTGCTAATAACAAACAATTGTTTATTATTATAGTATTTAGTTTTATCCACACTGCAGGGTAATAGTTGTAAAGTGATAGTGTTGGTTGCTTTTATTCTTTGGGGGATGCTATATTCACTAGATACAGGGAAATTGGTCAGAGTAAAAAAAGGGGACCTTGTTAAATGCAGTGCAATTATAATCTAATGAAATAAAAGTTGTTTTCTTGGGTGTTCTGATGTATGAAATCAGCAAACAGCTCCTTAATTTTCAAGGAAAACTTGTAAGTAAAACACGGGTTGCCTACAGTAAAATGTGTCTTTTTTTATTATTATTATTTAACCCCATCCAATGATAGCCCTGCAGTAACTTTGAACGCCAACCCGTGTTGCTAATTTAGTTAGTTTTCTACTGTAGAGCTGCCTCCATCATAGATCGCACCCACCCCCAACATGGACTATTCACACGTACCTTCTGGCCTGACAGTACAGAAGAATGCTTTTGTGAGTTCGGCTCTCCTCCCCCCTTGCTGATTCCTCAGGCAATGGCCCTATTTACAATTGAACAAGGGATGCTAATTTGAGCCACCAGAGTCGTCAGTTTGGACTCAGGGTCTTTTGACCCTCTTTCGGGACTTCAGGGGGGAGGTCTAAAACCCTGGTAATGCTAGTGCTAAAGGACAGGGCATGAAATACAGCTGGCGTTACAGCTCTAGCAGCTGTTGGTGTTGGCGGTCTGCCCAGGGCAGCATGGTCACGAAACCCACAAACTTAGGCCAGTTACACCCACAACTAGTTTTCTATTGCTTAGAAACTGCATATGTTAAGGATTTGCTAGTACCGTAAATTATAAGGATATTTCAATGTAAATTAATTGGGTTGACCTCATATTGTTTTTAGATCAACAAGCTGTTAAATATTCAAAGTGGTCAGACCTGAATGATGGTGCGGTAGATGTGCTAATGGTTGGTGTTCATTAGCACATCTGATGGGGGCATCAAAATGAGTTGGTTCAGGTGGGTTGGATGTTTCTTGGGTGCTATCCTTTGGAGGTATACTAGGCTTGTCCAACAGGGAGGAGACACCGGGGAAAACCCAGAACCCACTGCAGATTAAATTATCTGGTTCTCCCATATGTCCTGGGAGACCCTGATATTCCCCGTGACCCTCTCTCTGATACTGAGCTGGATCTTCAGAACTCGACTGAATAATTGTACACAGACATTAAAGATATAAAAAATTGTGAGCAGAAACGGGGACAAAATATTTTTGTTTTCTTTTGGGATTTTGGACCACCTGAGTTGGAAATGAGCGTGAGAACACTGTATGGGGGAGGGTGCCGCCTCGGGAAGTCAACATCTTATGTCAAGGTGTGCATAATAAGTTGATGAGGTCTAATCTTCAGGCTAAATGGGACTTATATATATTACTGAATCTGAATTTCCAAGATTTTTGGGCCTGGTGACAAATAATCAGGATCACAAGAAACAAAAGCTGAATATTAAATATTTTAAAAGAACAAGAAGCTACTAGGAACTTGTTCTCCAGTGCCGTCACATCTCAGAGCTCCAAAGTACCAGGTGCCCAGATATGGCCACGGTAAAGCAGGCTGAAACCCAACCACCACTGAACAAGAACCGAGCTGAAACATCAAGACTAGACCAAAAAAATGTCGAAAGACAGTTTTCAAAGCTTTTAAAGCCTACATTGTCTTAACCAATCCCTGAGGCCGTCACAGAGCAGCTGTATTTGTACTGATTGGATTACACAGGTGGACTCCAGTCATTAGCAATCATCACGCAACTTCGCTTTTCGTTTTTTTTTTTTATTTATTAAAAATGTTGTAAATCAAGCATATTTTTCTTTACACTTCACAATTGTACACCACTTTGTTTTAGTCTGTCACATTAAATTCCAGTAAAATGTTTGTGGTTGTAATGTGACAATATTTAGAAAAGTTCAAACACTTTTGCAAGTCACTGTATGAAGTGAAAAGAACGGTTCTGCCTGAACAGTGTCTGGGAGGCATGAATGGAAGGCTTGTAGTTTTAAGAAAAAGGTATAATAAAATAAAACATTTAAACTAATCCCCCCACGGTCCCACCCCTCCCATCTGTAATAATTATACATTTCATCTCCAGTCAAAATGTAATTTTTCTAAAAATGTAGTCAAACTCAGTCTTTAAAACGTAACATTTTACACCGTTAGCCTGTCTTTTTAAATAAATGGGGAAAAACGAGGGACAAAAAAAAAATACTCTTGCTGACGTCATATTCAGTTGCCGGAAGCCTTGATCGGTCATCGTCTCGGCAGTGAAAGATGGCCGGGTTACTGAAGAAGGTAGGTGTCGAGGTCATGTCTCTGTCGGTTCGTGGAGGCTGTTGCAGCAGGTGAAACGCGGCGGCCGCTCGGTTCGCCGACCTGCAGCCGGCAGGTCAGCGAACCGGAGCTAAGCTAAGCTAGCATCGCTGAGAGGGTCACAGGGTGACAGGCAAACACGGTTCTGCAGCTTCTGCCGGGCTCGGTTTGTGTCGGTGAGGGGTGAACATGCAACATGTGCCGCGGCGATCCCTCTTCATGATGGCAGAAACCGCTGTCGGCTCACATTTACACGGCTCTGCAATCTGAACTAATGGGATCTAGATGAGCCTGTTGTGGCGCCACCTGCAGTTAATTCAAGGCAGTGCTGATTCTCCTGCCTGTTGACATTGTGTTGCTGAAGCTTTATCACCTCAGACAGATCCAGCTACAAAGGGTCAGGTTCTATTTTACATTAGAGCTGGAGGATAACTACAAATTTAGCTCCGCCCACACTGTGTGTATATGTATATAGTTATATTTTTCTCATGGGTACTTCTCATGTACAAATGTTGGGTTTATACTGTATATTTTAATAAAAATAATGGCATTGTTGTAGGATTTACTGACGTCTCATTTTAAAGCTCCGGTTTATCAAAGCTTCTTCAAATTAGTGTGTCTTTGCATAGGCTGGTAGTTTTAGTTTAAATATCCCATAATGTCTGTTGTGGTCATTTATGATACATTTTGAGGATTGTAATTTCTACCAGTTTAGTTTTCTTCTTTGGGTAGTTAGAATATATTTAAGTTAGTTTAGAACCAAAATTTGTAATTCATTTTTTATATTTGGAATTGTTTAGATTACGTTGTTAATTGTTAGACCCTCCCATTAATTTGAGTAATTAAGAACACACCGGGTGCTATTGTTTGGTAAATGTCTGGTGTGTTGACGGGCGGTTTTGTAAATTATTTTTTTGACCACTTTTTAGAGCTTCAAACATCAAATTCAGATTTTTTGTTTTCAACTAAGTTGCAAGACATTTTTAGTATTTTTTTTTTTTTCAAGAAATAAATCACATATTTTTACAAAACAATGAAGTCGGAAGTGCGCGCAACTCAAACCACCTGTTACCACCCGTGGCCTATGTTGGAAACTTTGTTTTTTTGGAACATAGAAGGCCGCGACAATGTCTTTTTGTCTAGTGATGGCAGCACCTAACTTTGTTCTGGCCTTTGGGTTCTGGTTTGGGTGTTTGCTTTATCTCATATAAATATTTGAGCATAGATATTTTTTTTTAAATATGAATCAAGTCAAAAATGCTGACATAGCCATTCTGTCATTGTCAGCTCATGCTTCTTTGGGTTCTTGTTAGTTAGGATCTTCTTGGACTTAATGCTCACAAATAACAGCTCAATGTTTTACGATGAAAGCTGACATGCTTGCTGGAGATAACGGAGAACCTGATGTTGACCCACTAACAGCATCTCTCCTGTTCTCTTCCAGACCACCGGCCTGGTCGGCCTCGCCGTCTCCCACAATCCTCATGAAGTGAGCGGTGACCACACAGCAACACCTCAGCAGAGCGCACTTCATTTACCAGGGGAAGCCAATCGCTCAGCTTGTGTTTTTTGTTTTTCTCTCTCTCTCTCCCAGCGTCTGCGCATTCTCTACTCAAAGATCTTGGCGACGCTGCAGACCATGCCGCAGGACGCCGCCTACAGGAAGTACACGGAGCAGCTGGTCAACGGGCGCTTTGAGCACGTGAAAACGGTCCGCCGGAGTTCGTTGCGTCGGCTAAATGTTTGACGTTAAAGATGACTCTTGGATTTGAATGAAGGACTTGTGTTCACAGGAGCCAGACGTCCAGAAGCTGGAGCAGAAAATAAACGGTGGACAGATTGAAGAAGTCATCTTCCAGGTAGGGAGGAAATATGCAGGTTTCCAACAGGAACTTAGCGTATTTTTTTTTTGCTCCGTCTGTTTAGTGAAACCAAGATGAAGTCTAATTTTTCCTCACCTACTGACTGCTGGAGGCAGGAACCTGGCTTCTGTATGATGGAGGCCATTCTCCAGGCAGATGACCGTTCATACTGAGCCTGAGGTTTTTCCTTCCCGTTAATGGGGAGTTTTTCTTTCCACTGTCGCTTCATGCTTGCTCAGTATGAGGGATTGCTGCAAAGCCATGTACAATGCAGACGACTCTCCCTGTGGCTCTACGCTTCTCCAGGAGGAGTGGATGCTGCTTGTTAAGACTTGATGCAATCAACTAGGTTTCCTTAGAGAGGAAATTCTTATCTAATAAATTTAGATAAGAAATTCCTTAGATAAGAATCTAAATTCTTTTTGACCAATCTGTATAATCTGATTAAATTTAACTTTGGAAAGTGCCTTGAGATGACATGTTTCATGAATTGGTGCTATAAAATTTTATAAATAAAATTGAATTGAATTTAGTTCAGCGATGTTTTATGAAACCAGTTGAGCTACTCAATAATTTGCTGCTCATAAAAACAAATCCTCAGACGGTAGAGATGGTGATAGGACATACAGTGAAAGTGTCAGAGCTCAGAGGAAACGGATCAGTCTGGAACATTTTTCAGATGACTGTGTAAAGTGACTTCATGTAACAGCTCCACTCTCCGGTTTGGGTCAGATGAGCTGGAGTTTCTCCCCCCCGGCTCGTCTGGTTACTGCGGGATGTTGCTGACGGGTCGTATCCTGTGTTGCAGGCGGAGTGTGAGCTGACTCTGTCCAGGAAGATGGCCGACTGGAAGCCATGGGAGCCGCTGGTGGAGGAGCCTCCGGCCAACCAGTGGAAGTGGCCCGTCTGAATTTAGTGCATCTGTCATACTGTGTGTTTGTGTGTGTGTGGGGGGGATCTGCTTCTAATAAAGAAAACTCCTGCAAACGGTTGTTCCTTTATTCTTAAAGTTCACACAAGGACAGAACTGGACCCACTGTGATGAGCAGACCCAGTTTCTATATGGAAACAACAGTAGCCCCCCCACTCCTGTAATTTAAAAACTTATGGTTAAACTTCAGCAATCTACTCATTCATACAAAAGTAACTCATAAGGAGGAAAGTTCAGGTCCTGACAGCGTGGCCACCGCTGAGTCCTTCAGGCTTTGGGCCCCTGAGCTCCACTGGTGGCCTTCTGTAACAGCTGCAGCATGATGGGATACATGGGGGCGAACTCTTTTCCCTGCCGAGCTCTGACCAACTGCACGTAGGCCTCCAGGGCTCCCCTGTGGAGGGAGGAGGGGACAACATGATCAGTGTCTTCACATCTGAGAAGATAGACCTCAGACTAACTCTGGCTGTGACGAAAACATAAAACTTTCTCCACTGAGATCTGCTGTATTACTGCTGCAAGAGCCAGAGAAGATTTCGCTGATGGCTAAAATAAACTAAAGATTTTACACTTTTAGCTGTCCAAACCCTGGCCTGGCACACCTCCAGAGTGGAGGGGCTGCAGCTGTGAGGACCTCTCACAGTTCATGACATCCTGGGTAAACGTCAGATGTTTCACCACTAGGGGTCGATCACAGCTCACAGACGTACTCCCAGTCACACCATGTGGGGAAAACGAGTGACCGGCTGCTGGAAAAACAGAAGATGGCCCACCTGATGAGGGCCAGCCTGTCCCGCTCAGAGGGGTGGTCGTCTAGCCACTGGGAGTAACGTGCGATGGACCACTCTGCCCTCTGGAGGGGGAAAGGCAAAGTTCTGCATCAGCCCAAAGCTTTGCTCCACAAGTGCTTTTAGGAGTGTGTGTGTGTGTGTGTGTGTGTGTGCAGACCTGGTGAGGTGATTTGAGCTCAGCCGGGGCTCTAGTGAAGAGGAAGTGGAGCACGGTGCTGTAGGGGATCAGCTCTCCTACCGCAGGACTGCTGGCTATCAGTTCGCTGGTCTGAAACAGCAGAGGCCTGAAACGCAACACAGCACGGCTTTCTTATTCACCCACACATTTGTATCCCACTGGTGCTTTTCCACCAATGAAAACAACAAATAACACCACGGCCGGAGAGAACAAAGCATCCGACCGGTTCTCTCTCCTAACAACCGCTTGGGTGCCGCTGCAGTCCAAGCTCTCTAGTCACATGAACAAGTACCCCAGCCGTGTTGTACAGTAACGACTTTAGACTAATTGGACCAGATAACGAACCAAGCGACGCTTTGTCACCAGGACCGCTACTCATAGGAAGGCTGGCTGGGAGCTCTTTTAGGGCTCGTTAGCTGGGACTGTTGCCTGAAGCAGATCGTCATATGTCACATTTGGAGTCGGGTCTATCTGGCCACCAGCTAAGCTCCCAGCAGCACGCTGTCTTGATCACATGCTTAAAATAGGTGATTTTCATTTCAGCCATAATAATGGAATCTCATAATAACAGGATAAGGGTAGAGCTCTCTCGCTTTATATATTTAGTCTGCTTACAATTATTCATTTTCCTGTTTTGTTGATGTTGCAAATTTAAAAAAAAGTGATAATCTTGTTTTTCTTATGCATTTACAGGTTAGAATATTTTTTCCCAGATACCTAAAAAGGTAATAAATGACTGATTCCATTTCCATTTATTTTTCATATACGGTAATTTGTGACATTTGGATAAATACATTTGACCAAAATCAATCAATATTTATCTTGAAAAGATGAAGTTTTTTTCTCATAATGGAGCAGCCCTGATCAAAAACCTACACACACGCTGCAACTTTCCAAGTGTTGACACTTTGACAGGCTTTGAGATAACTTGGAGTCAGGCCAGTTTCAGCAGATTTCTGGTGCAGAACTGAGCGTGATGATCACAGGCGTACCAACCCAACATGTTATTTCTATTTTGACAGGTTTACAAAAATAAATATGATAAATATCTTACATTTTGTTTAGAAATGTTCGTTATTTACATTTAGCCCCAACTAAACCGCTTAGTCGACATGACCCGACTGCGTCCAGATTTGATAAAAACCCATTAAATCATGATTGGTGCAAACTTTAAAGTGTGCCAAATGGAAATATATACTCATAATCTTAAAAACTTCATTCATTACAGTAACTCAGTTCACTAAGTTACTTCCACACAGAATGCTGTTTTTAAGCCTTTATTTCTGTTAATTAGGATGACATCCAGAAATGTAAGCTTAGTGAAAAGCATGCTTATATGGGCTTAAAGGTTGTTATTTTCTAAAGGTACTTTTGATCAGACAAACGCGCCTCGTCTGAACGCAGACTCAAATGTTTTCGATCTGACTGGAAGCTGAGAGGATCCAAGGTGTGAGAGAGAGAGCCCAACAAAATCCCTTTATTGTTTTTCAAAAATAATGCAAGGAGGAATCCTTCACATCGGGTTTTACATAGATAATGAAACCAATCATGTTCTGAAACATGAATATACTGTAGTTTACTGTCTGGGGGGTCCAGTACCCCTGTCCAGCTGGTAAACTGCTGAACTGCTAAGATTATGCTTGTTGTATTACAGTTTTAGCTATTATATTCTTTCTATTGAAGAACTTTTTATGAATGATCCCAGAGAACGAACCGCCGGCTGGATGGATTTGAACCAGTGAAGATCTGCTGCTGATGCAGCAGGAGATCACCTTCTTCTTCAACTCCTCCAGCCTCTGGGATCGGAACGACCAACCAGGTTTGTGTGCACACAGTCAGGTGCACTGAATATATAAGCATGTCCTAGAAATGGTTAATTTTGCCTTAAAATACAGCAAAGGATGCTTTAGTTTTTCAGATTTTGGAATAATATGGTAGGATTTGCACTTTACTTCAGTCTTGGTGTGCAGAGCTGCTCAGCAAACACACCAGTGATGGCTGGTTTTGCTGGTAATTTGGCTTTTACCACATGAAAAGCATGTTAGAAACATGTTGTTTTTTTCTTCTTTTTTTTCCTTTTGTGTTTTCTGTATTTTTGTTTTAAGACATCTTGCCATAGTTTCCTGTTAGTTCTTACTGTAGCTTATTTTTGTGTTCTGTTTCTTTGTACATTTAGATTTTATTTATTTTATCGTTTGCCCCAGGTTCATTCTTCGTGTCCCAGCTCAGCTTATTTTATGTTGATTAGTCTCTCTCCCTCAGCTACACCGCTGTCTGAATGCTCTTCTGCTTTGCTTCTTATTTCTCCACCCTGCCTTTGTGTTTAAGCTCATTGGTTCTAAACGCTCTTTACTGTAGTCGTCCGTTGACTGTTCATTACTCTCTCCGTTCCATGGCTGTTTCTTTACTCGTGATTTATTTCCTGTTCTTTATTTACAAGACCAACTGTATTTATTTATTTTTTTTTACTATTTTGACATAACAGAACTGTGGGTTTTTTGTTTTGTTTTTTTCCCCCCAGTGTCCTGTCTAGCAATGTGGCAATAAGAATTGTTGTCTTAATGCCAAAAAGAGCTCAACAGATTTTACTTTCACAAGTGTAGCAGTACGGCTCCACAGAAACGTGTTTCGAATAGAGAGGGACTTGAACTGGCTCGTTTCCAAATCGACTGAGTTTAGTTCAAAAAGGAGCATAAAGCGGTATAAGTGGCGTGGAGTAGATCACCATCAGAGCACACAGACCTGAAAGAGCGCAGCATCCTGTATGGCTTCCCCAGATCGGACACTCTCCTGCACAGAGGGGCCACGGCCATCTCCATCTGACACACACAGATCCAGACGGGAGTGGCGACACGTTTCAGAGGCCTGGAACCAGACGTTTGCACCTCAGCAGCTGGGCTCTCCTTACCTGAGCGAAGTCAGCAGCCAGTCTCATTTTGCCGCCTTCCCCCAGCGATCGGAGCAGGCTGGCATGGCGGAGGAACAGCTCGATGGCTCTCTGGGCGATGGACTCGGTGCTGTCGTAGACGAAGTCCACACACTGGAAGTGTCTGAAGTAGTCAGCCATTACTCTGGAGATGAAACCCTGCAGCTCCTTCATGTACAGGGAGCACGGGACGTCTGGCTTATCAGGACTGGACAGAGGCCTGGAAAACACACACAGGCGCACACAAAATCAGGCTCATTAAAACTGGGTGACACCCGATCAACCTCAGTTTGACCCTTTTCCCCATAAACGGGACCTTTAATCTATTGGTTGATCCCAACGTATCAACTTCAAGGTATAAAGACAGGAATGGTCTGTTAAACTTTAGAGAAACTTCACCTTTAAAAAGCTGTCAAATCAAACAACTGAAACTCAAACAAGCAGGAACTCATAATAAATAACTTCAAAAAGGAGATGAACTTTATGTTAATAGCTTGTGTGAGTCTGGACTCAGACTTTGTTCCTCGATAACCCACAAAAATGTTTTTCTTTGACAGACATTATCACATCCATTAGACCATTTTAAAGCTAGATTGATGGTCTTAGGGGTGACTTTAAATTATTAATGTTTTGTAATTCTGCCTCATGTAACATTTTAGTTTTCATTTTTTTTAAATAGTCTTTGTGGATGCTATTTATATCAAAAATGTTTTACATGTAATATTTTGTAACTGCTTTGTATTGGTCTTTATTTCTATTTGTTTTTATTTCTATACATTTTTGCCAAGTCTCCCTTGAGTATTTTTTGAGATCATTAATCTCAAAGGCGACTTTCCTGGTTAAATAAAGGTTTAATAAATAAAAAAAAGAGAAGCTGCTACTCTGAAAGCTGCTTTTCACATTGAGAACAGAAGAGCCTCAGTGGGTGGTGGGCTTCAGACATCCATTTGTCTATCATCAGCCTCCAGATGAAAGCGGAGACCCTGATCAGAGATGTAGTCACAGGAACGTCAGACACGCTTTAACGTCAACACAACGGCACCAAGACAAGCAGAACTACTTCAAAATACACAGAAGGACAGCTCTTTATTGTGATTCTTCTGCTTGACATGGTTTGGGATCAGCCAGCGCGCTCCCATCAGGCTGGACTGTGTTCTACTCCTACAGTGCAAAAACAGAACTAAAAACAAGTAAAATTTTCTTGAAATGAATGTATTTGTCCTTGATGTGCGGGTAAATAACATGATCTGCCCCCTAAAATAACATAATTACATATAGTGCACTTGAAGTAAGATGGAGATGAGCTGTTCCCATTTTAAGCCTATTTTAATCTTATTTGCCTCCTCAAATAAGGGACAAATACATTCATTTAAAGACAATTATACTTATTTTTAGTTGTGTTTTTGCAGCGTATGTGACTGGCTGCTTCCATGAATAGGTTTCCATTTCCCTAAGTGAATCAGACCAACAAGTCCGCACATTTTCACAACCTTCTTATCTTACTGAGGGAATAAAAAAAACGCTCCGAGAGCAGCCGCCTCACCCTGAGAAGTCTTCTTGGTGAAGCGTGATGATGATGGCCTCGATGGAGTCGCTCACGGACTGCAGCAGAGGCTGCACGGCGCTGCTCATCAGGGCCTGAACTCCCTGAGGTCAAAACAGGTAAACGGGCACAGTGAAAGACGCGGACATCCATTCAAAAGAAACCGAGCTGGGCTGTAGATGACTGAACAGGATTTTGACCAGTTGGTCCCATAAGGGGCTTCTTAAACTGATTCAAGATAAATGGAAAGGTTTTAGCTGAATGCTGTCTAAACACTGAGCATGTATGTGTGTGCATGCACAAAAACAGGGTTTTAAATAGCATCGTTAATAAATATGAAAACGGCATGGGGGTCAAAGAAGTTGGATACCTCCAGAGAAGATGAGAGGGCATCTACTGCAGCTGGTGGACATGTTCCCAAACCAGAAATAATCTGCAAATCAGACAAACGCAGCTGTTAGCAAGGGCAAAAAATAGCCCACTACAGCACATGTTAGCAGGAGAAACTGTCACTTCGATGTGAAGGTGATAAACCACAACTGCCCGAAGGCTAAAAACAGGCAGGAGGAAGAAAATGAAAACAAAATAGGGCACTTTGTCGACTTAGAAAGCGGGCACAGGAGTTAAAATTAGAGCAAAGCCCTAGGCCTGAATTATGCATCAGTACTGACTGCCTGCAGGCAAGTCGCAGGACAGAAATATCGACTGATGTGAAAATCAAAATGTGTGTCAAGTAATGAGTTTCTTCAACGTTGGTTAGAACTATAAGGACATTTGCAGCATTTTTGCAACATACTCTGTAATACGATCGTTGAGTACGGCCAAGCTTGAATGAGGCGTGGCCCCCAGATGACTCTAAGGTGCCACCAAATCTGCACTCAGTTTATTCATTAAGCATAGGTAAATAGAGCAAGGGATTTTAAAGAAAGAGAAACCCAAATCCTGTTCTTAATGCTGGACTTTTTATTTCTAAGCCAAAAATACGGAAATCCTTCCTGAGTGTCACAGTTATGCTCTTATTTTGTGTAATTCTATCTCATAAAATCCCAGTAAAATACAACCAAGTTTGTAGTTAAAAACTGACATAACATGGAAAAGTTGAAGGGCTGTGAAAACTTTGGTGAGACACTATGAAAATAGTTTAGTTGGTAAAGAGAATCAAATAATGAACTCAGCAAAACAATATAACAGAACTATGACCACTATTCTGATTCTGTTCTGAGTTCATTGCTGTTGCTAAGTAAGGTCCATTTATGCAGAAACTTGGGTTCAAGCACGCCAGTAGACCCGTTTATACATGTCCTCTCTAAGTTACAGGATCTCTAACTGGGTATCATTGATTCAGTTTAATTACATAGAGCCATTTCATAACAAATGCTGTCTGAAGATAGAAATATCTAATTTATCTACATCTATTGCAATCCATCCAATCATATAGGCAGATTCAAAGTCAACTACGTACAATCCAGTTCCTACCCCTCCAGGGTGATCTAAAGCAGTCTTAACAGACTAAATGAGAATAAAGGTGGACAAACATTTATTTACCCTAGCTGCAAATCAGCACCATTTCATGTGCTACTAGAGTTCCCACTGTGACCCACCCACTGTACTGAGATGAAGCTTTCATGCAGCGCTCATTCTCACCAACTATATGCTGCCTTACAGACTTCTGAGACGCCGCAGCAAAAGGAGTTTACAGCAGGCTTACACCACATATCATGAAATAGCAAATCCTCTTTACCGCACGGTGTACTACCAGCCGAGTACGCCTCTAATTGGGCATTCATTTGAATTCGAAACCTACAGGGTTGTCTCTTGTTACCTTGGCAACGGCCTGCTGTAGGCGGTACAGAGAGTTGACCACAGCAACGTTCCTTCTTTGCCCCTCTGTCAACGGTCCGATCACCTGGCTGGCCTCTCCCTGGGTGCACAGCTGTGGACAGGAAGGATGCACAGATGTTCAATAACAGCTGGAGGGCAAAGTTCACCAGACACTGAGGACACGAGCAGTAAACGTTACAGTTTCTGGAGCGAGGCCTCTCCAAACATTATTCTGAGAATCAAAAGTGACCATAAAACCATAAAAATAGATGTTACGTGCAGGAGAGGCTGGCTGACATTGCTGGAAGCTCCTTGATGCTTTTCCATTATTTTTTGCATCATCACCTTCTGTTTTACTGATCATTTCCACATGGTTTTCATAACCCATTAAATCAGAGATGTATTTGGAAGTAAACTCCCGTTTATACTTAATGTCATGAATTGTGGATGAATCGACTGTCGTTGCTGTGAAGGGATTCTTTACCGTGTTATTTATCTTCACCGAGTGTCCAGACCTTCCTTTCTGCACAGATATCTTCAGATCTCAAATTGATGTTACGCTCTCCCTACTATTCTGCTGCTTTTTGGCTTCTAGTAGTGATGCATGTCACAGCTGTCAAACAGATGGCTTTAAATTTGACTTCAGAGTATTTCAGTATGCAGAGAAGTCCCCAGTTAACTCAACGACTACTAGATACCCAGGTCCCGAGGTTGCAAAATAAACCCTCCATCACCGTGCTCGACAGTTGACATGATGTGTTGTTAATGATATGCCATGACTCTCTGAACATGCTACTGTGCACTAGGACAAAACATCTGTACTTTGGTCTTTACCGTTCAAAGGGAAACTGCGCTATACATTTTGAGTTTGTCGACAGGAACCTTTAAAAACAATCGTTGCTGCCATGTTTGTATTTTTTGCCAGGACAGTCTTTAGTCTGGTTATTTCTGAAAAAAATTAAAAAATTAAAATGCTCCCATTTGCTAACGGCCAGTTAGTTGAGATCCTGTTATTAACATTATCTGGTTGCTAATTACCCTCTTATAATGACCACATAGAAAATTAAGGGGGTAAGTAGCAGCCTCTACACTTTGGCTTAATTTTGTTAAACAAATGTTAAATGTCTCCTCAGCAGAGGCTGCATTCAACCGCTTTAAAAAAAAAAAAACCCTGGTAAAGCCAGGTGGCTGCTTCTGACATGCTAGCAAAGCCTGGAGCTAAAGAGTTGGACCTACAGCAGTGACACTGTGGTTGAGATGCATCAGGGCGCCGTACATACCAGCTGCTCTGACTTGACACAGAAGAGCTGGATGGTTTTTGCAGCATTCTTGGCCACGGCAAGAGAGAGGTTTGGATCCACTGATGCCACATTCAACTCACTGGAAATAAGAAAAAAAAAAAAAAGTAAAATGTGACTAATTATAATGCAGCGATATAGAGATTTAAACAAATGATTCATGTGTGTGGCTTTTAGACAAGTTCTGAAAAGTATGCTCTATGGAAAAAAACAAAAAAAAACACATTTCCTATCGGATCCCCTCACAGTCTCTGGCATCGTCATCTTGGCATTATTATCCTTGACATTTACATTTGAGAGCTGGGAGTGCTGCTACTTTACATACAGACAAAAATAAGTGACAGAAATATGCAATTAAGCATCGGCGACAAACAGTAAATGTTACTTGTGCAAAAAGGTCAGGAATTATGGAAAAATTAAAAGTTTATAGTTTATAGATCTCAGACACACACATATAGGTGACACTAGTTACAGCATATTGATTGAATTCACTGGATCTGCTGGGAGAATAGATGCCTTCATGGAGCAGAACTACACCCTCTAACCGGTCTGCTTCCTCCACGCTGCTCTCTCTGGCTGTTTGCATCCACTGAGTTCAAATTTCAGGTCTTTTACCTCAGCCACTGCGAGGCAAGAATAAGTTGTTCATAATAACTATTTTTAGCCGCAATTAAATTATTTTTATTACAAGGGATAAGTGTGATGGAAGATGGATGGATGGATGGATGGATGGATGGATGGATGGATGGATGGATGGATGGATGGATGGATGGATGGATGGATGGATGGATTGATTTCCGGGATTAATTCCCGGCTGAACCAGGGGAGCGGAGCTTTAAACGATTCCCTGTCCCAAGCGTGTCAGCGCGGCCAACTCTGCGCTGCCTCGCCCTGGAGGATTTCAGATATATTATATAAGATATTATATCTTTTATCTCAACCATGGCAGGAGCAAGCAAGGACAACACGTTAATAATAAGTTTTTTTTTATGGCAGTGAAATTATTTTGTTGGTTTGATTTCTGGGCTTAATCTCTGGCGTTTTAGTCCAAATTTCTAAGTTTTATTTTACGGCAAAAGAACTTTGGCTGTCTAGTTGGCTCTTGTATATGGCTATATTAATGAATAAAGGAACTGAATGAATGAAATGTAATAATGTTAATTACGTAACAAGAGGACTATCTGAGAACCTCCTTCCTGTAGAGAAAAATGCCCTGACACAAGCAGGCAGCTAGCTGCTTCATATTCCTGAAACAAGTGTTGTAACTTAAGGTGCATGTCGGCATGCAGCGTACTCACCTGCTGATGGTTTTTATGATACTGTCCAGCTCATCGTTGGACGGTGGGTTGCGCCCCCCCATGGGGAACACAAGATTGATGGGATCAAACAGGCGGGACAGGGACTTGGAGAGGTAGGCTGCCTCGTACGGCTGCAGAGAGTCTTTTAATGCCTTTTCCGGACTTTGTAAACGACACAAAGAGACACAGGATCAAAGAAGGCATGCACACACCTGACCTGTTGTGTCAAGTGGATACGATCCCTGAAAAGATTAGTAAATCAAAATGTGACCGTTAACAATCACCTTCACACCCACTAGCACCCGCTAACTGCATTTAATGCACACATACATCCTTGTTTTTAATACAAAGTGAGGACCTTGCTTTGACTTCCACCCTTTCTATGGCTTAATCCTCATTTTTACCAGTATATACCTAGCCCTAACCTAAACCCATTATGGTTGTCAATTTGAGGATGATAGGAAACCATCAATAAATTCAAACTTGTGCAGGGTTGTTTGAAAAGAAAAAAAATCACTGAATCTGTGTATTGTATCCTTACTTGCTAGGAAAAAACACTTACTTGAGTCATTAAAGACTGAAAGTCAATTATCCTCTCTTTTACTGCCACTAACCTCTTTTATCCTCCAGATTTAAAAACTGGCTTAGAGCTTATCTGCTTAGCTGTGTTTCCCTCCTAGATGAAGCCGTTAAAGGAGCTAGTACGGCCATTAACCCTTTACTTTGTCATAATCATAGAAAGGATCAGTGTTTCTCTGTCTTCTCAAAGCCCCAGTCAGTCATGGCAGACGGCTTCTGGTCCCGTAAAGGGGAGTTTTCCTCTCCATTTTTGCTACAAGCATGCTCGGTATGAGGGATTGCTGCAAAGTCAGTGACACGATGCAATCTGCTGGGTTTCCTCAGATAGAAACGTTTTCAACCAATATGGAAATTTATTTTTTATTTTTTTTGTTTGGTAACTAGGATCAATTGGAACAAGTGTACTTTCAATGTGTCTGTATGATTGGATTGACTTTCTAAAGTGCCTTGAGAAAACGTTTGTGGTGAATTGACATTTTATAAATAAATTGAATTGAACTTAATTTAAATACATTGTTAACTTTGATGAGTGTGTGTACATTTTTAACAGATCTGTGAATTTATTTAAATTAGAGCCTGTTTCTCCTTGCAGAACAAAGTACTTTCTAGAATATAGAGCAGAGCAGGCTGCTATAAACTCAAGTTATGCCTGAAAACAGGCAGAACAGAAGGATTACAGGTGATTTAAGAGCTGAAATAGTTGTGATAAAAGGTATTTCACTTATTTTGTATAAAAGATTGTTGGCCCCAAACAAATTAGAAATACTCGGGGAAAAAGCGTGGCCTTCCAGTTTCAGTGAAAACAAAATGAAAATGACTTTGAAGGTGTTGATTCTCACTTGTAGTCCTGTTTGCCATGTGTGAACAGGTCCTGGCTGTCTATTTCTGCAGTGTCCAGAGACACGTCCAAGCCTCCAGTGCTCGTCAGAGCCCCCTGCAGGCTGGTGCTGTACTGCTGCAGGCGGCGCCACAGCTCGTTGTACAACCGCAGCAGTTTCGGATACTCTCCCTCAAAAGCCTGCTTGAGGAAAGAGGAGGCTGGACAGGCAAAAGCAAGGAAGCAAGTCGTTAAATCAGAAACAGAAAATCAAAAATCTAAATGGTACAACAATCCATTATGTGTCACATCTGGAAATCCTCTTTACAGTTCTCTTTAGATTAAACATTGCATGGGTTGTCTTCTTGCTGTGTGCTCAGTCTGCTGAATTTTAAGTTCCCTCACGGAAAGTTTCTAGCGAACAAAAAAAATATATTTTCTGTGGTTGTGCAGCTGACAACTTGTTAAAGTGAAAGTCAAGCACAGAACTCTGTAGATAAAACTCAGAAATTATGCCAAGAATTTTGCTGAGGTATTGAGTGACACAATGTGTAAAAATCAAACACTTGAAGTGCAACAGCACTGACAGAAATTTACATCTAAATTTTCAATATCTGGCAATCAAAACGTCTTTTATAACACCATTTTAATTTTAAGTGTTGAAAGAGCTCCTCCTTTAAACTTACACTTCAGACACTAAACAAGTCCCTTTCTTGTTTGGTGTCTGATCCTTTAGGGTCTAAAACCATCTACAATAGGATATATGATACTGACCATACATCTTGTACATCTTACTTTGAAAACTTGAGTTATTTTTTTATATTCTACTCATACTTTAATGTAAAAACAGTGGTTTTACAACTTCATTCCAGATCGTCCTGACCTATTTGTTTCTAATTCATAGCTCTTTACTATCAGTTGTCAGTGATGAATGTGTCTCAACTCCAACTATTTAGACACTGGACTTGTTTTTAGTGAAAAAGTGAAAGATGAGCTTTATTTAGTTAGTGGGTGACGGCAGAAAATTGAATAAAGGTAATAAAGCTAAAATGTGATTTTTTTTATGTTCTTTTCTCTGTGGTTGCCATTGTTGTTTATAACCATATTCATACACAATGTTCAAGTACTTTACAGGACATCAAAGGAAAGAGTGAAATAAAAAACATAAGCTCTGTCCTTTTCAAAACACATTGATAAATGAAACACTAAGATTAAATCCAAAATTGGTTCCGTCATTAGAATGCGCTTCCTCTTTACCTCCTCTGTAAAACTTACTTCTGCTCAAACGATACATTCTCCCCCTTTTACATTACGGTGATGTAATTTTCTAAGCAGCATGCAAGAGCGCACTCCTAAAAGCCGGATGTCCTCTATCACTGCCCTCCGGTATGCACCAGTCCCTTCAAAACACACCACTGCACTCTATCAGACTCCCCTAATTGGCCATCATTACACAATTCTCGTGAAGTTCATTGGTTCATGTTAACATACAAAATTCAGCCTGGCCTGTTTCCATCCTACCCGTGTCAACTATTGCACATCTAATCCTCAGCATACAAGTGGTTCTGCAAACTTGATTATGTTAACTGTCCCAGAAACGCTCTCTGCAATAGAGTTCTAATCATCCTAGTCGGCACAATCCAGAGACGGGAACAAATGACAAAAAAATGCTCCAACTGAATGTTTTATGTGAAGTTAACCTTTTTATGGACAAATGTTATTCATACTGCTAGCCCATTTGTTTCCATCATTTTGATAGAAATCTTATTTTGATTATTTAGTTATGTCTGCCAATAGTCACTTGGCAACATGAAATGGTGTACCATGTCCATTTATACAATTATTATTTAAATGTGTCCACTCTTTCAGCCCCCTTTCCCTCCAAAAGGCACTGCCTTTATCACGATGCCGTTGTAAAAAGGAAACTGCTCTGAATTTGCCTGTTTAAAGATTAAATAAAAATTAAAGATAAGGCATAAGAATAAAAGCATTGCATAGAAAAATTACGTTAATAAAGTACAGATACTAAGGCATTAAAAACAAATCCAAACAGTTCATTAGTCAGAATCTCTGATCAGAAGCTGCAGTAAACAGTGTTTTCAGTCCTGATCTACATGAATCAACAGTTTCTGCACATCTCAGATTATTAGGGAGTTTGTTCCTTAGCTGAAGAGATAGAAACTAAATGATACATGTTTACGTCTGGTTCTGGGAACAATAAGTAAGCAGGTCTCTAAAGACCTTAGGGGTCTACATGGTTCATATCTGACAAGCAACTCGGAAAAGCATTTCTGCCCAAGATCATACATGATTCTTGGAACTGATCCATTTTCCTGGTGTTGGTCAGGACCCTGGCAGCATCATTTTGGATGAGCTGAAACTGCAGCTACACCACTAAATACACCGTTGCAGTAATCTAACCTACGTAAAATAAAAGAATGCACCAATTCTTCTGTGTCCTGTTTTGACAGGATATCCTTTATTCTGGCAGTGCTTTGAGTAACATCCAGATACAGACTTTATGTGTTTGACAGAAAATAGACAATTTAGCCCAAAACTACACCCAGGTTCATATACTCTGTAGCTTTTAGCCCAATTGAGTTTAATTGAGTAATGATCTCCACCTATGCATTTTTTGAGACCAAAAACAATAATTGCCATCTCATTTGCACTGAGTTGGAGGAAATTCTGACCAATTCACACAATTATATTATGGGCACACTGACTCAGTGTAAAGTCAGAAAACCAAAGGGAAAAAAAAATCCTAAAAGTATGAAAAATCAACAATATGAGATTTTCTATTGTTTTTCTAAGTAAATAACTTCTTTCAAAACACTTTTGACAAAGAGCTGTTTGTGATTTGTTTTCTTACCTTTTAGGTTTATTTAGATCTGATGGGACAAAGAGAAGCTCATGGTTTGGTTTGTAAGGTGCCCCCCCCCCCCCCAGATAAGTGATACTTTCAGCTGCTTCCATTCACTGCTTCAAGTATTAACAAAAATAGTGCACAGCCTGCTAATATTACGCATTCTTTACAAATAAACAAAATTAAATGGAAAGTGTCAAACGCAACAGATGTCATAACCAATTGCAATGTTTATCTGAGTGCTTCCAGAATTTTAGTTCTCTGAGTGATAGTTTTTTGCTTAACCGGTCAGTGATGAACTACAGGAAGACTATATTACAACATTTCTGATTGCATTTGAACTGGATCTTTTTGTCCTTATGTATTTTAAGGTAACTTGTTATGAATTTCCAAATTTAACTGAGCAGCTAAAGAATGCTAATTTATGAGTAGCAATAGGTATGCCATGCACTAGAGGGGAAACTATTTCCACAAAAGAACCTAAGATGCTTGTATAAAATGTATTTTCATCTAGTACATTCTCTTATTTAACCAGAACAGTTCAGTGCATCTTCTACTTTAGTCTAATCATAAGACATATCTCTGGTAGGTTTGTGGCAGCTATGGGGCTTTTTGCTAAATAAGAATGAAAAGTATGTCAATGTTTATTTGCTGCTTTTGTCTATAAGAAAAAACAAAGTTAAAAACAAAGATGTCACCATATAAGTCCCATGTTAAACACAATAGTGTTTCTTCCACATTTCTTTCTTAGAATATTTTCAGACACTGAGCCTGAGAGAAACAACAGGTTTTTTGACAAGGTTAGATTGAAGCCAAGTATGAGAGCAAGCAGCCAAAACCGCCTCTCCTGTTCTCACTTTGGTATTCTCTGTAATCAGACAACTCTGTACTGAAACGCCTCCATGTGATCTGGGAGTGTGTGAACGTGTGAGAGAAAGAAATGCTATTGTTGGAATAATTAAGTCTTTTTTTCTTAGTCTTGGTCTTACAAAGATTCAAATATACACCCACTATCAATCCACCCACTACGCTTTAGATTTCGGTGATTTTGATAAATTATTATTATTTCACTTTTATTGTGGGTGAATGCATTCAATTTGTTTTACAAATATTAGAACAAAGACTATATTGATGTAGAAAAAAATGGAAGAATGAAGACAGAGGTAAAATGAAGTAGCTTCAAATAACCCTATTTTGAACTCCACATGTTTAAAGAAGCAGAAAAACATAGGTAAACTAGAATTGTAAAAGTAATCAAAATCACAATAAAATTGATACTAAAAAAATATTTTAAGTTACTCATTTGTGTCACACCAATTACAACTGACTTATTCAAATTTGCCTAAACTGTCACATTTTTCCCAACGATGATCTGATGCTACGAGTTTAAGTTTCCAGCAGCAGATCATTGTGTTAATCGACATGTTAAGCTCCGCTAACATATTAACATGTTTAACAATTGATGTGTGGTGTGACTTTTATAGACATATTCTGGCACTGTCTAATAATGTCACCTCAAAAATGAAAGCATTGTCATAACTTAGAATTAGTGGTTTATAAATACATAGCTGTTGTGCACCCACTGGGAGGCGCCATGTTGCGTTGCTATTTCTGATTTCAGGAGCCGAAAGAGGCCAAACTTGTCAGCCATCTGCATTTTCCCTATCTGTCTTCTATATGAAGACCTGCTGTCGGTGGAGGAGGAGTAGAAACAAACAAAGATGACCAGAGATCATTCTATTTGCTGTTTTCTGTTGATATGGAGGATTATCCACACTCTTTGCCCAGCGAAAGGGAAGAGAAAGTAACCAAGAAACGAAAATGGAGTAATAACCGGGAAACATTAGAGTCTATATCGGTGTAGCTATTATTACCAGGTGGAGTGGAAATAATTCACGAGGGAGCAGGGATTTAAAGCGGACGCGAAGGTTGCAGGCTTTCTGCTAGACAGGTAAGTTAATTCAATATAACGGTGAAGTTTATTTTGCCGTTATGTTAGAAGCAGAGCAGTGTAGTCCAGCAACTACTCTATCGTCCTAGCAGGGAGGCCTGGTGAGATGTGCGTACGTGAAGGAATATCAGCCGGCCTGTTCACTGTCTGTAGCGCAGCGGAAACGGGTCTAATGAACAGGAAGTAGAGGTTACAAACTATGATGGACCACGCCTTTAAAGAAAAATGGAGAGAGGTTTTCAGGAATATGTTACAAGCTGTAATTGTTATGTCATGTCAACTATTATTGACGATGTTAAATGCTGTCTGGAGACGTAGAGCAGGAAATACAATTTATGTGAGTTATGGGACTTTCCGGGAAGTCATTGACAGCAGAAACCTCTGATCAGTCATGTGAGGTAAATATTCGCTATGTCAGAACTTAATCGGCAAATATGTTTCCATTTCCCGTTCTGCGCATTAACCTTTTTTAAATATGGCTTTCTATTTTTGTTTTTTTTGTAGCACTAGTGGCTAATTTTTTCAAAGTAAGCTGACAGGAAAGGGAGTTTTGAGAGAGGGGGGGAAGACATGCAAAGGACCTCAGGGCTGAATTGAACCTGGGTCAGTTGCGGCTTTAGTCGAGGACTAAGCCCTCCATACATGGGTCATGCTCACTACACCAGCACCACCAGAGCACGTCCCTGTGCATGAACTTGTTTGCAAAATCCAAAAAAACACCTCAAGCCAGCATAAAAATTTTATTCTGAAACTGAGGAAGTTATTACAAATGTTCCCGTTTCCACCAACCTCCAATTGCGATATTTCAAAACGCGTATTAAAAAATGTTGATGGAAACACGGCTATAGTGGCTTTCCTAAGCTAGTTAACTCTGTGTTGAAGTAGAGGCACTAGCTAATGAGTTCAGTGGGACACAATCATGTTAATATTGTAAACCAAATAATACTGATAAAATGTACTCTTATTTTACTGCACTTTGTGAATACATTGTGAACATTAATGCAGTATTGGAAAGCAGAAATGCCTGATCCTTATCGAGTTAAAAAGTATCAGGGACAATTTAAATCTATGAAAGTTTATTTTTCTTTTGAGTTAAATTGGTGGGATGTGAGCTTTTCCTGGAGGAGCAATACGCACAAAGTTGCTCATTTGTGTATTACTCGATATAAATGAATGGTGTTGGTTAAAGGAGCAGATAAATTACTCTCAAGTTCCCCCGTGTTAAGTCAGGTGTTTGCTAGATCACCCTTCTAAGATACTCTTGAGTCCAGTTATTTTAAGCTGACCTTTTATGTGTCAAGTATTTTTCATAATGTTAAGTTTGTAGATTATAAATGAAAAAGATATTAAAGGTGTGTTCTGCATCCCTGACAGGATTGCTCTAGGTTGGTGCAAGGAGTGGGAACCTGCATCTTTCTAGGGTTTTGGAGAGCCAGGAGGGCTGGGGCCTGGATAAATTTAAAGATGATAAGTAGTAAACTGAACATGTAATTTGGTCTAGTTTGACTTCACTTAAACATCTTAAATGAAAACGACACAGACAAAAAAAAAAGAAAACGACACAGACAAAAAAAAAAAAAAGAAGTAAACTGTAAACAAAGATATGCATTTTTCTGGCTCATTCGACAGATGAGGAGGATGAAATGGATAGAATCGACTATCTCATTCAGTCAAGACAACTGTACATTTGTGTTTCCATGGTTACACCATACATCTAGTACAGTTAAGACAAAACTATTTTTTGATGCACATTATATGCACATCACAATTATTCGCATTGTTCAGTTACTGAATCTGAGTTAAAGTTAAACGCTACAGACGTGCAACAGCGTCTTGAACCCTCAAGCTACTTTTATGTGTAAGAGTTATGAATCAATGTGGGATGTATGGATGCATTTTGGATGAAAGTGAAAGCAGCTGTAGCTTCAGCCCAGCACACAGAGCAGAAAACACAGACCAGTCGTACCTTCAGTAGCTCGGTGAAACTCCTCGCTTAGGGTGCTGGTTACATCAGTCCAGAAGGTGTAGAGGATGTCTGGCTGACCATCCTGTCATCAGAGAGAAACAAGTGAAACCCTCATATCTGCATTCATAGATCTTTATTAGGTTGCTGAAAATTGCGTGGGAGACTATTTTGACTTAATAAACCAGATGTTTCCACTATGTTGTCATTTAAATGTGATCTGTAAGAAGAATCAATTCATTAGCAAGGGATTTTATAGAAAAGATAATTAGACTATCTCCACAAATCTTATTATTGTTCTAAGCCGATCAATTTTCAGCTCCTCGGCAGGAAGCTAAAAACACAGGGGACTAAGCAGAAAACAAGAATCAAACATGGACCCCTCCAGTGTTTTCTTAACAAAAACAGCAGCTTTTTAAGCTGTGGTGCAGCTGGTGGAAAATCCCAGAATGGAAATTGAGAATCAGGAATGGTTTGGGGTGCCATTCCCACCAAATTAAAATAATCTTATATAACAGCTGCAATATATTTATTTATCTGATAACTTTTTCTGTATTTCGTAAGACGCAACAACATCACAGTTTAAGAACTCAAGAAATCCTGAATGTGATTTTGGTCTCGGCTCCTACAGAGATGAGCTGGAGAAACTGTGACTGAGAGGGAACAACACCAATGTGCATAAATGTGCCTGAAAAACAGGCCCTTGGGGAGGCCCTGTAACCTCTTCTAAATGAACAAAGATCAGCCTGCAATACAGATTTTATTCCATGCAACTATTAAAGGCCCCATAATGAGCTCCAGCTCATTTGCTGCATTCTGCCCTTTGTACGTGAATGTCAGGAAAGTGTTTGCGATAGATCCTGTTGCAGGGTCGCCGCAAGCTGCCGTGGGCCGACATGTTCACGTCTCAGTGGAAAAAAACACACGGGCTCATATTAAGCTGAAGGAAGATGATGGTGCAGCTGTACTGCTGTTGAGTCTTGCATTTAGACATGTCATTAGGTCTCAAATCACACCTCCATCTATGGGTAATTGGTGAGAGCTTTGTCTCCATAGTAACAGTCTCCCACTCCGATTCCTACTACCAGGTTTTGTGAGGAGGGAAAAAGGGAAACACTGGCGATGGCCACAGAGAGACCGCTACGGTTAGTGCTGAAACGATTACTCTTCTAAGTGAAGGAGCTGGCAGCCTGAGGCTTCAGTCGGTCTTTTCCTTTTCTTTAAAACAATCCTTTCTTCCAGAAACTACAATCCATGCTCAGCAACATAAAACACCAGCTGTTTCCCCTGATGGTGTTACATTTTTTTTAGTGTAGCTCTGTGACAGCAGAGGCGCCGTGACAGAGAGAAAGTACTATATGCAACATGTCTTCTTTTAGCGTTGCTTTGGAATTTCTACCTTCAGATAAATGTTGACTCAGTTGGAGAGTAAAGAGGGTGACAGATTTCTGTTTTCTAGTTACCTGCTTGTAGACATAGAAAAATGTATAAAATCTCCCCACATTTAGATCTTTAGGTGAGTGGATATAATGAGAGCAGCAGTATATCAATAACCAAGTATCTGTACGTGTGCTTGTTTTGCTGATCCGTTCTCTCGCCCTGGTTCAGCCCAAGATTTCATCCAATTATTTTCAGTGGTGTGAAAAAGTGTAGCCCCTTAACAGATTTCTTCTGTTCTTTTTGTCACATTAAAATGCTTCCAACCATCGAACAATTGTTAATATCAGACAAATATAACCTGAGTACATACAAAAAGCAGCTTATAAATGATTAGCATTTATAAGCCAAGCTGGCCCTATAAGGAACAAATTATTGCCCTTTAAATGCAATAACTGGTTGTTCTACTCCTGGTGGCATCAGCTGTTTGTGATAACTGCTGCCAAGTCTGCAGCATCATACAGTGGAGGATTTGCAAAAATGTTGTAATTCAGCCCCATTTAAAGGGGTTTCTAGCTAGAATGACCAATTAGGACCATAATACAGCATTTTAATTGGACTTAAGTCCAGACTTTGACTAGGCCACAGCAAAATCATCAATTTTCTTCTTTTTCAGTCATTCAGAGTTGGACCTATTGTTGTACTTCGGATCATTGTTTAGATGCATAACAAAAACAAACTTGAGTTTAAAGTTAAGGACCCATGGTCAAATATTCACCTTCAGGATTACGGCATTAATATTTTCAGAAAGTGCCACATTTTTCTGTAAAAATTAAATAATTGTGAAGCCAACTTGATACTGACAGTACCATGCTTGCTTCACCATCCTATCCTATATGCTATGTCATGATTGTATTGTGATTATTATTTCTGAATTCATGAAAATAGTCCCACTGATGCAGGTGTTTGTACAGTAATAGTGTAAAGGCTTCAGATGACATTTGTAGGGAATTGCTGCTGTATAAACTGAGGTGAATTGAACTAATACCACTACCAGGCCCATGCCTAAATATAAACCAGTCAAAACACTGAAGCCCACTCACCTTGATGATCTCATCAACAAAGCACACATGACTGACAGGGTCTCTTTTCTTCATCAGGACTTTCTGCAGGTGCTGCACCTGAAGAAGTTTTAGCAAACGTCACTTCTGAAACAAATGACGAGCCGAGCGCACTGCCATTTGTTTTAATAGTTAATCTGATAAAGTGGATGTAGAGTCGGTCCAGGGTCTGTGTACCTGTCTGCATGCTGCACAGATCTGGTCCATCAGTTTCTCCAGGTTGGTCCACAGAGCAGCGCGGAAGGCTGCAGTGTTGCCTGGTGTGGGCATCACTGCTCTGCCTGGAGCCCCTGGAAAGAAGACAAGCAGTGGATTACCTGCCAATATAATTCAGATCAGAGCCAAAATCCTATCATACACAGCCCAAAACATGCCTGAAATGTTGGTTTCACATTTCCCCTGTCCTAAAGTCCAGATAAGCACGTTGAGATGTAAAGATGCAGATTAATGGAAACGTTTAAAACAACAGAATATGTTTTTTGAAGAATCAGCTAGGTAAAGAAACACCAGCAAACTAATCATCCCAGCGATATATGAGGAAAACTTTTTTTTTGTTTTGTTTTTTGCATGCTGTGGACTACTTTTTTACAATTGTGTTATTTTATAATTGAGTCTAATATCAATTCCTAACTTTTATCGTGGCTGACTGAACACTGGATTAACTAGAACAGGGATGGAGATCACATTAGGGCGATGACTGCATTTTCCCCATGGGTTCAAATATGCTATTCTCTGTGGTCATGGTGTAATATTCTATTTTCGGACCCAGCCGACATGTGAACTGGGCTAACCCAGAAAACACTATTGTCTTTCATCTTTCTGAAATTAGGACAATGTGCTTCTTTATTCCAGTTCGCTTAAGTCAAACTTCTGTTTGGGCCAGCTGCCGACTGGTTCTTACCTCGGGGGTTAGTAGCCTGCGTCAGACCCTTGATGTCAAGGGCTTTAGTGATGTTATCCTTTATGGTGGTCTGGTATCCCCCCACCACGTTGTTGATAGTCTCTCTCAAGCTGCCCAGGTTGTAGAAAACCTGCAAAGCTGTTCCCACCTGGGTTGGGTTCTGAGCAAAGAGTGAGCAGAGGAAAATATTAGGAAAGGAACTGAAAGTAAACAGTGAAACAATGCTCATGTCACGCTGAGGTCCTATATGACTTTGTTTATCACTGAACCAACAGCGTCGAGGCCTGAGGCCGGGTTGTGCGATGAAAATATAAACAACTCTTTGCTTCTCGCGAAAATAAAATCTATAAAATGATTGTGTAAGAATACTGATGTGGTTCCATGTAAGAAACTAGTCAGCTGTACTTGTGGTGAATGAAAGTAACACAGCCATGTGCCGGCGTTTCCCACTCTTTCCATCATCAGTGGATACTGATACTTGGTTTCCTTTTATTTGAAAAGCTAAACTGAAAGGAAAAAAGGGGAAGAAAAAGATGGAGGAAGAAGAGAGAATTGGGAAAAGAGAACATGAGAAATGCGGCCGGCACCTGTGGCTCTGCTTGTTGCCAGAAAACTCATCTTAATGGCTTTTGTAGTTCCACACACAAACACTCTTTTTTTTTTTTTTTGCCTGCAAGTGCAGAGTTGACAGCAGCAGCTAAAAATACAGGTTACACCGAGTTAATGAGTGACACTGCTGGGAGTAAGTAGCACAGCGAAGCCAAAAAGTGAAAAAAAAAAAAAAATGGATGCGCATGTTTGCAGCAATAACTTCACTGTCTATTTTTAGGAACTTGCATCTACTGTTTGGCTAATTATAGCAAAAATGCAAACAGTGTGCCTTGGAAACAGCTTTTCATAAGTTCTACCAAGCTCACAACCACCCAGTCAGCCCTCAGCTTCTGTTGAGGATCTTGTAGATTTACTTTAGTCTCAATATTGTGACACTTAAGGATGAAATCGACCCAATAGAGAAAGAAAAAAGTCACCATGGAAGAAAGCTCCTACAGGTAAAGCTCAGCAATCTAAGCGGAGAAAGGCTGAATGCCTGTGGAGAAAATCAAAGCTCCAGGTTCACTTTGACATTTAGAAAGAAAGTCATCAGCTATACTCGGGAATTAAAAAGAACTTGCCAGATATAATTCTTCTGATATTAAAAACACAAAGACTGCTGAAACTGTATTTACTGTTGTTGACGGGCTGATAGACCCATCGCCACCTGTCCCTCCTGAACTTGTCCAACGAGTCCTGCACTGACTTTGCAGACGTTTTCCTAACAAAATCCAGGGAAGTTGGCAGACGACACCACCGTCACTGGTCTGATCCAGGGCAGTGATGAGTCCAGCATACAGTAGGTGGATCGGCTGGTCTGATGACAGAGGACTTCCAGAGAACACCCCCCACACTGCCTTTAAGAGGAGATGTTAGTCAAATTCTACGCTGCCATTATTCGGTTCAGTTAATGGCAGTGTGGCATTTGGACCTTTGAATGTTGCTATGGGTTCTTCTGGGACCTTCTGGATGAGACTTGCATAATTGGAGTAATGTTGGTTGTCTGGCCTCTTCTACTTTTCTAGATCTTTCACTTTATCTTTGTCTAATAATGAAACTTGTTTGATAATATGAAACATTTAAGCTAAAGCTAAACTACCGTAGCTAAAACAATCAATGAGGGACTAAATACTCTTTCAAAGCACTCTACCAGATTATAGTGTGGCATTCTTACTGGAAGTGTTGACAATCCACACGAGGGGACATTGGCTCTTTAGATGAAAGGGTATTCCATGAAAAGCGAAACAAATAACTACGAGGAAATGCTAATGTGATGTCAAATCCACAGATGATAAATTACAGGAAGCTCTGGGTAATGCAAGCAGTTTTAAAAAAAAGTCTGACAAATATAACAACAATTATACAGAAATTTCTATGAAACTATGCTTAAACACCTTAAAAAACATACAACTTACTATATGTGTGTAAGAGTTGGTGCTGAAACTCCTTCTTGTTAACTATCTGTAAGGAGTAAGTAATATCTTACAACCACTGTCATCAACACGGCGTTGCTAGGCAACAGTGGGGGGATGTTATGTTAGATTGGCTGCAATCAATAAACACAAAGCTTGTAATTCTTATCCCATTTGTTCACAGTTATTCATTTATATATATATATATATATATATATATATATATATATATATATATATATATATATATATATATATATATATATATATATATATATATATAAAAAATATGCGCTTGTTTGTTATTCGGGTTTCGGCGGCACTGAAATGTGAAAAGCTGTTTGTCAATGGATTTTAATTTGGATTTTAATTTTATGGATGGATTTTAATTTTAATTAAAGCAACTGTAAATCTGTTCCATATAAATAAATTATAAATAAACCCAGCCATAACAGATTAATGTATATGGTATCAAATTTCTACATGTCTACAAATTTAAATGTGAGTTTTGGCAGGCAGGGGCTGAATATTTGACAATAAATATTTAGTCACTTACAGGATAAGTTTCAATTGAAACTTATCCTGTAAGTGACTGCGATTTATCACTGCACTTTATCCTGTACTGTAATTCACTGCAAGGTATCCTGTAGAGTTACTGCAATCTTTCTGAGCTGTGTGAAAACGAAATTTCGTTCTGTATACACTCTGTGTATACAAAATGACAATAAAGAAAGTCTAAGTCTAAGTCTAAGTCTAAAATTAACTCTCAAGTGGATTTGGTCTTGTGTACATTAGGGCTGGGTATCATCTAGGATGAGCCGATTCGATACGATTCTCGATACACAGCTCACGATACGATACGATTCTCGATACATGGCTCAGCTTGCTTTGATTCCAATATCGATATTTATTACTTTGAATTAATGCTCAGTGATTCAATCACCAAAATCAGCCAAATATTATGTTTATGTTCTATTTATTGATCACAGACATATTAACAGGAAAATAAAGTGCATTTGCTTCAATGCATTTAACGTGTCACAGAAACCAAAAATGTGCCCAAACATCTGATTTTAGGGACAAAGGAGCTTCTAAAATCCTGTCGGCCGTTCCACAAATTCGTCTCACTTGCTCTCCTTCGCTGTGAACTGTAATGGTTGCGCTGTAATAACGCCCCCTAGAGGTTGGGAGGTATATCGATATTGAAAGCCAGAATATCGATATTAAATCGTTTTTAAAAATATCGATATTAATCTTTATATCGATTTTTATGCACAGCCCTAGTGTACATCAAGGTCCCTTACACTGAAAGTAACTAGTTGCCTTTTACACCAAGTCTACACTGACGGATGTGCAACACGAAAACTAATCAGAAAACAAGAAATCTGACATCAAACACAATAAATGCCACCCGATAAATATTTGCATAAATGCAAAGCAGTATAATGGGTCTGGACTTTAACTGGACCATTCTAACAATGCCTCGTTTTAAACCATTTGGTTGTAGCTCTGGTTGTATGTTCAGGTTTTCTTCCAAGAATGTCCTGGATTTAGCTCCATCTGTCTTTTTGTCAATGCCAAACAGCTTCCCTATTCTGCCAAAGAAGAGCAGTCACACAGCATGATGCTGCCACCACCATGTTTCACATTCAGTATGGTGTGTTAGGAGTGATGTGTAGCATTAGATTTCCAGGCAGAGCAAATTGGCATGAAGCCAACCAGTTCAAAATGTGTCTCTCCTGATTAATGAATAACTTCTAAATCAAATGCTGCTGTAGCCTGACCTCAGTCCTCTCAAGTAAGACTAGTACAGAGAAGTACACCACAAACTAAATATTAGCAAAGGGTGCTTATTTCTTTGTTTCTAGGTGTATCAAGGCATTTTAATCAACTTATGAGCTTATTTCTTTGTATCTACAGGACAGTTGTAAGACATCCTCCCATTACCGCTACCCAACACCACAGTTCAGTTTTTGTTTTTGAGAGATGTGGAGGTAGAAATATGGAGATGACAGCAAACAAGCAAGACTTTGATTTCTGGGTTAGCTGAACTCCCACTCAACAGATGGCCTGCAGGGTCTCTGCTGGCAAAAATCAGAGAGCTGAGGTGAAACGGACTCCCACAGAGAGCAGCAAACACGGCCTAAACGCTTACATAAGACTCCCAAAGACGTCCCTCGGCTGATGGAAAAAGCAGTCGCACATATGTAGTGTGTATACACTACATATGTGCATGTGTCTCGCTGGAGCAGCATATCTGCAGAAATATGACAGAGACGATTCCTGAACCACGGTGAAGGCTGTGTGATTCAGGGATCGGAGGCTGGAGTATCCAGTGGGCAGAGAAGGGGAAATCAATGAAAATGCATCGCTGTTTTTACTGATCAGCAGCTTTTCACAGACAATAAAAAAAACACACAAGTGGCTGTCTCTTTCATCTCCTCAATATTCTTAATGAGCCTCACAACTCTTAACGGCAAACATTTTAAAATGATTTGAGTTTGTTTTGATTACCATTTCCATCTGGAAATTCAGCTCGACAACCCCACAACAAACTATTTAAATCCATTTAACCTGTCACTGACCTCAAGTGCTCATCCATAACTTATGACAAGAGGGGATTTTTTTCTCTCCCTCAGTGCTCCTTTACAGTTACCGTATTCTTCGGGCCATAAGCCTCACTAAAGCCATTCACGTACACAGCTCTCTCCTGAGAAAGAGCCGTGGTTTTCATTTTCTTTGGCAAAACGTGTCATCTCTGCACATGGATATCCTATTTCCTTCTCTAAAAGCCCTTCTGTGTTGCCATTTTTTTTACACTGGTCAAGTTAGCGTAAATTGGTAGGATGATTTTATTCATAAATTCACAGGAACTTTCTCCTGTCGAGCGCCTGACGTTTCCACATTGACTTGTAAAATTCAGGACCTTGATCCGGTAACTGCTGCGGCGTCCGGCCAAACTTCCTTCCTGTGGCACGGCCTCAGTGACCGGACCTGCAACCGCACGTGGCTGATGTGAGCGCACACACTGATTTTAATGATTTAGGCTCCATGCTGCACCCGCACCGCATCTGCACTGTAAAGCCGGCATTAGCCCGGCATAAATCTCTGATCATACAGCTGCTTCCCAGTGTTACGTCCATCTGCGATCCCCTGGCATATATTGTTTGCCCTACACACTGCCCGTGAGCCTTTTACAAGCGCTTTTATAACCATTTTTAATTTCTCCCCCTTTTATTAGAATCGTCTACTACTGTGCACCTGTACCTTATATTAAGTACATGGAATATATAGGTTGTATTGTTGAAATTTTGGCCGACAGTATATTTTTATTTTTCAAAGTCCAGCCAGGGACTGGAGTTAGAAAGGAAATTCCTATACACTGTGTTGTACATCAGATGCACTTAAAGTTGGCTGCATTCAGATGGATTATGCATAATAAACTCTATAATTTTATTATTATTACTTCTAAAAAATAAATAAAAACACCTTACCGGAAAACAATTTGAGAACAATCATCGGCCAAACACACCTATTCACGCTGACATGTTACTTGTGCTCTAATAACCTCCTTATAAAGTTGTTTTTTAAAACAGGTGATAGTGCCAGGATAATAAATCCGTATTACAAGAAAAAATCCAAACATATTAGCTGGATTTTAACATAACCATATAGAACTCTACAGCTGTTTTTGGGGCTCCGTGTTGTCTTTCAGTACAATGAAATTCAGTTTCAGTACAAATGAAATTCTCTACAAGAGCAAGCGTTTGATGAACAAATATTTCCTTGATATTTCCAAATATGAACCAAGACTATGAGAGTTTTATTTTTGATTGAATCAGCTGAAGGAGTCAAAAAGAAAGCTTCAGGCCCAGAGAACAGAAACAGCAGCTGGGTGGGAGACAGAGCGGCTTGTGGGATTAGCTTGGCTTGTGCATGTACATGTGGGAGTTCACTCTTATCAATATTCATCAGCCCGCAAAGCAAACAGAAATTACAAAAAGATTTCATTCTTTTTACGTGTTTTGTTCACCAACTCATCCAAACACATTATGTGGGTTCATTAATCCTTCAGGCATTCAGCCGCTCATTGGTTCAACCTAAAGCCAGGAGAACTGGCTGTGGGCCGTCTGGTTGGAGCAGTAGCAGTTCTGCAGAGTACCTGGATCTCCATGCCTTGCTCCAGTAGTCTCTTGGCTTGGTTCTCCACCTCCAGTCTGGCTCTGCTGATCAGCAGCAAGTCGTTCTCTATCACCTCTATGCCACTCAGATCTACACCTTGGGACAGATAGTCTGGAATAGAAAAAATAATAGAATCAGACCTTTTCTATGGATCTCAAACAGCCAATTCTTACTTAAAATACATTCACTTTTTCTATAGCGGAGACCATGCATCAAATATCAACTTTAAAAACATTACAATTTGCGCTGTTAGTTGCCGTAGGGCTATATTGCAAGCCAAACTCAAAGTAGGATTGTCCAGCCTCTTTACCATTTAATTCTCCTACAGATGTCCCAATAGGAAAATATTGTACTTGATTTGGGACGTGTGAAATATTGGCATTGGCTGATATCAATCATCTTTTAACATATTGGCAAGTAAAACTCTGCTAATATTAAGCTACTTTTACTTCAATCTTCTTGCAGTTTGTGCACGTCTTTCGATATGGGGAGGATGCATGTTGACAGAAAGTGGATCGGCTGATCCCCTGGTGTGCTCAGAACCCACTTTGTGGGTTAAACTCCAGGCTCAAGTCAGTGGAGATGACGCCTCCAATCACCATCCTCAGCAACACCATGTCAGCTGTGGATAACTCGCCGTTCCTAGGAACCTCCATTCCACGTGACCTGGGATGGTCCTCACGCATAGACACTGTTAGGAAGAAGGCCCAGCAGAGACTGGACTTTGTGCAGCTATTTAAGAAGTTCAACTTTTCACATACTCTGTGGGTCTTCTTCTACAGTCCCATTGTTCAGTCTGTATTGTGCACATCCATCGGTGTGTGGTTTGGCTCATCCTCAAAACAGGACAAGTTCAAACTACAGTGCACAATTGGGTCTGCAGACAGGATAATCAGAGCTGACCATCTATGACTAGTTTCAGGTCAGGTTTTAGGAAAAGGGCAGCTAGGCAAGGCAAGGCAAGGCAAATTTATTAATATAGCACAATTCAGTACAGAGACAATGCAAAGTGCTTTACATGACTAAAATATAGGAAAATAAAACAGAATAAAAGCAAGAAGGAGTAGAATGTAGAAACAAAAAAAAAACTTTAAAAACAGCTAACATCTCTGCAGACCCCACACAACCTGCTCACATATTGTTTAGGCTTTAACCTTAGGGTTGGTACTACAGAGCGCCATTAAAAAAAAAAAAAACAGCTACCAAAGAGACAGTTTCTTCCCCCAGTCTGTCAATATATGATATATTCAAACATTTCCCTCACTTTAAAATCATAGCAGAATACGGATCTACTGTTCAGAGCAGACAACTTGGCTTAAAGTCTGTGACCAAAAATGCTCCTTTACGCTATTCCTCCAGTTCAGCCGACCCAGCGGCTCCTAGATCTGCTTTGGGAGGAACAGCTTTCAGGGATTCTCCTGGTCCCCGAGCACACAGGCGTACTGCGGTATCAAACCTGCAGCAGCTGGTAGAGGGAGGGAGGATGCCCTGCTCCAGGCCTGAGAGGCGATCCGGAGTTACCCAGAGATGGGAGAACGTCTCTGGGTTTGACCGCTGAACGGGAGTGCTTAGAGAGGCTCGGCCTCTTGCTGGATGTAGCGTGCACAATTCAGGGAGCTGCTCCAGCCGCTTCTTCTACAGCGTCATACACATCAACTTTTCAGCACTGATGTACAGAGAAAGACGTGGACCCCATTTCAAATGCTTTAGCCTGTGTATTGTCCTTTCTCCAGCAGCTGATGGGCTGATTGGTTTTCAGCACAATAAAAGCGTGTGCTATGGCTATTTCCTCCCATCGTGAGGGTTTTGGGGACAGAACGTTCTTTAACCACCCACTAATGAAATGTTTTTTGAAAGGCATACGTAGACACAGATCGGTGTCCTGTCATCGGTGGATTTAGCACCGGTTCTGCCCACACCGGTTAAAGCTCTTTCCTGAGCACTTGGATCAGGCTCGGCTGAGATGTTTGTCGTTTAAAAAGAGCCCCGCTGTTAGTTCTGACATCTGCAAAGAGAGCGAGTGATTCATCTGCTCACTCTCTGGCCACCTCTCATGTTACCGGGCCGCACGGCTTAGCACCGCTGCCCCTAGTCTGTCTGTGCATTACAGATAGAACTCTGCAGGACGTCCCCTGTCTGTTCAGCACCTCTCACTCTACTTGTGTCAGGTCACTTCACATGCTTACATTCCCTCCGGACTGGATCCTCCAGAGAAACTCCCCTCCGCTGTCGAGCTGCGTCATTCACATGACCCAGCTCCTTCTTTGTTCCCGTTTCTAAAAAAGGTCCTCCTGACCTTGACCTGCTCTGCTCATCGTTACACTGTTACAGAGCGTAACCTTCGTCATCATTCTTCACAGCAGGAGCTCTGTTGTTTTGATGTTCAGTTGTGCGGTACATCTCTGAGTGCGTGCTTACGCATGTCAAAGGTTGATTTTTTGAAGATTTAATGTGCCAGCAGATGCTTTATGGTGTGGGCAGAACCAGAGAGGCCTAGACTATGTCCTGCTTCTCCTTTAGGTTACATACTGTAACCCCAGATTCTGCATATGAGTAAAGGCACAGCCCTTTAAGCTATGGGCCTCTGTAGTTCCTAAACGGCTAAAGAGCAACTTCTGTTTGGAAGTCGATTGTCCAGTTCTAGCATAATTTTTACTCTGTGAGACAGGGGGAGTAAAAATGAGCCCACTGAGCAGGTGTACATAGACCTCATTTTTTATGTGCTGCACGTGAGGGTTGGCCTGGGCGATAAATCCCTTTTATTGATTCATTTGAATTTGCAATTTATGAAGATTACATTTTTGGAAAACCTGGCCTTTTTTTGCCAACTTAGTCCTTGGGCTTCCATGAGACTAAATAGGAAACTTTTTTTTTACCCTAAGACGAGGCACTTTAATTTAATAATTTACTTTTTAAGTTAGTCTGAAGTAAAGCCTGTTCTCAGATGTATACTCAAAACTAGCCATTAGACTAGGAGCAGAAAACGTTTTATATTTAAATTTTTTACAATGGCAGGACCTGCCTTCTTGTTCAACAAAAAGGTTTCACAACTTGTATTTGGTTGCACTTTGACTTCAGGTCAACTCCCATATGAGATGGTTGAAATAAAAGCAAGATTTAAAAAAAATCATATCGGTAATTTGTTTTTACGAAGTGAAAGGGGAAAATGGATTAATCGGATTTGGTATAGTAAAATCGAAGATTTTATTTTCAAGCCATGTCGCCAGGCTCTAAAACATGGAGGGGAAATGCATAAATACAGAGTGTAAAGGCCCTTGTTAAAGAAAGAAGAGGAGGAGGATGACGTCCGGGCCATAACCCCAATGTTTCAAGGACTTTACAGAAATGGCCCTGCTAAAATACACTGTTTAGTCAGTGGAAGTTTTGCAGAAACAGACAAATTGGCTAACAGCTTTACAGTTGTTATTTCCCATAACAGATGGCGCTACAATCTTTGCAAGCTAACCAACCTCAGTTTTACTTTTTGCAGACATCCAAGATTCAGGGAAAATGCAGGTGAGATTATTGCACATGAAAATCTGACACAACAGTTCTCATGAGAAGACCACATTGTTTCCATTAATCACAAATCTTTATTTTCATTATTTAACCATAATGAAATTTTGGTGAGATACCGGCTCAGAATAGCTCAGAATCACATGACACACAGACATAAAACAAGACAATGTTCAAACTGTTGAATGCACTGATAACACCTCCTGAGAAGCTAAAAGTGTGCAAATAGTCCTTAGCATCTGATGAGGTGTAAATGTTCAAGTCAAAAAAGACAGGTAGCTGCCACTTTACAGATCAATGTAAATCACTGTACAATTGTACAAATGTATCAGACGAAACACTCCAAGAGGTTGAAAATGGGCAAATAGTCATTAGCAAAAAGTGAACGCCAAAAAGACAGGTAGCATGCAGTTTACAGGATGATGTAAAATACTGTTTAATTGAATTAATGGATAAGGAAAACTCTCCCTAAGAAAGTTAAAAGGATGCAAATAGTAATTGGCAAAAACTTTCAATCTTCAAGTTAAAGAACTGTGCAATTTGCATCAATGTCCAAACAAACACTCTCTTGGAAGCTGAAAGTGTGGAAAGTGTGAGAGAAAGTGCAAATTCAGATCAATGAACCTGTGGAACCAGTATCATGTTTGAAAAAATGTGACAGACTATCAACTGGGCTGGTGGTTTATCTAAATCTCATCAGAATACTTGTAAGTATCATCACTGAGTCTCTAGCTGCTGTTTTACCTCCATTTGCTTGATTGATTTAAAGATGAGTAGCCTTTTTCAAAATTCACTTGAAAGACCCGAAAAATCATATATCTCAAATTAAGCTAACACTCTGTTCAAAACTTACATGGTGTTGCTTTAAGCCTCTTCTAAAAATGTACTCAATGTTTTCGGTTATGGTGTTTTAACACCTCAGGTGCTCAGTCCATTCATGAAACAACTACAAAACTGAGACCGTTAGGAGGAGGGAGTCTTGGTACGGCTCCAAACCAACTCTAGAATTATACATTTATAGTGTGAATGTGATCTAATATCAATCCCCCTACCAGATGTATGCTTCAAGCTTGATCCAAAACTCTTCCCATAACCAGCTTTGCGTTTGCATTGTGGGATGCTGGAGTATAAACAAACTGGTAAACCATGGTGGCACATCTTTTTCGTAAAGCATTAAACCCCATAGAACTTTCAACATATCTTCTCAAAATCATTTGGTATACTGCTCAGATCATTTTTCATGAAATAATACCTGGAAGAACAATAATGATATGGTTAAATTATCTGTGTTTTCTACTAGCTTGGAAAACAACATCTGCTTCCTTTATTTACATTTGGGTCTCCCACCCTGGACACAATTCAATTCAATTTCATTTATATAGCGCCAATTCATGAAACATGTCATCTCAAGGCACTTTCCAAAGTCAACTGACCAATAACCAGACCGAATGTTCTCACATGGTTTGTGTTGACAAGCTATGGTTTGCTTGAAGTTTTCTCTGAGTGCAAGAAACCAAACCCCTAGAAAAAGTTACAAGTTAACAACCTCACCAACTGACTCGGACCAAAGTAAACAAACTACAGATCTAACAACTGTTCATAAGTAACCATTTAAATGCACAATATCTTATCGGTAATAAACATGGTTCATTTCCTTAAAAATAATCTAAGCAGGATGTCTTTGACTCATGAAAATATTATTTTTGTGTCGTTTTAAATAGTGCTCCATGCTCTGTGTTGAATTTCCTCTCGTCTTGGACGAGGCTGCATCCGGATCGTTATTCTGAGGAGGAGAGGGCCAAGTAGGGATGAGGGTTTCCCCCACAATATTAATATTTGTCTCCAAACTTCTCTAAACTGTGGCTTAGACTGTCTGATACTTCATCAAATAATTTCCTTTGTGATTAAATTATCATATTTCATCCTGCTGACAGAGAAGATGACAGCAGGACAAGTCAGCTTGACAGATTTGTCAACAACACTTATTTCAAAGAAGTACATAGCACTTCTGACAGCCTGTTAAACATCTCCACTGCTTTTGCCCATGCATTGTTTCTCACCCACTTACTTTGGGAAGCTTCATGCTGCATTAGAAGGACATATAGTGACTCATCTTGTAGGAAAATGTTGTAATGGACAGACAGTGAGGTGAACTTATTCCCACCATTTTAATGATTTTTTACCATTAAACAATGAGTAATAGACACTCCAGCATCATAAAACACAGAGTTAACAATGTGGTTGCTGTTCATTTGCAGCCATTATGTATGTAAAACCTCAACCAGAGTAGATAGGAACCTGAAGGTTATTCCAGCAATACACGAGGAGGTGTGTGTAAAGAAACCAGGCCAGGCGAAGAGAGTACCACACTGAAACATGGACACAGTTAAGATGTGGCGGAGGATAACAGGCTTTAAACAACAGGCTGGTGAGTGGTGCTAGCCTAGAGCCTTCTGGCTTTTTTATACGAGAGTTCATTCATCAAACAGAACAACACCCGGTGAGAGGGGCCATTCATTATCTTTGTATAGGCAGTTTCTCCTTCATGGTTGCTACCAGTCTGCGTCCACTTTAACTGCGGCTATTTTTAATGTTGGAGTAATGGAATAATCTTGCACCTGATATGTTTCAGAAAAAAAGGCTTTGTCCATTACTAAGGGGCCAAAGCAGAACTCCACATAATTGATGACACACTAGATACTTGGATTTTTTGTCCTGCATCAACACAGGCTCTGTGATTCCATTAAAAAAATCCTGCAAACCTACTCAGCACCAGTATGTGGTGACAGCAATAAATCACTATTCAAAGGAACAAGATCAGTCAAGGCACAACTGATGGTTAAAGAACAGTTAATGCAAATATGAATCATTACGGTACAATTTGATGACAGCATTCTAGACATTTGTATAGGTTTGGTGTGGAGAATGTGATGTGTTATTACTATTGTTTGACAGTAATGTGAAAAAGAACCATTAGAAAAAGGTGAACATAGTGATGGAAAACTCATAGGTTAAGAAATTCCAATGGACCCCAAGCAAAGTTAAGTTTAGGACGAAGTAAGGAAGGCATTGAAAAGGATTAAGAGTGGAAAAGCAGTTAGTCCTGATACTGGTGGAGGTATAGAAGTGTCTAGGAGACACAGCAGTTGTACATTTGACTAGGCTGTTCAAATCTGAGAGAGCCAGAGGATGAGCGAGGAATTGAGAAGTGTGCAGAGTTTTGGCAGTTATAGAGGAATAAAGTTTATGAGTCATACAATGAAGTTATGGGAAACAGTAGTGGAGTGGTGTGATGTAGGTGTGACAGAGGAATTCAAGGTGGAAGTGGGACTGCATCAAGGATCGGCTCAGAGACCCTTCTTGTTTACTGTGGTGATGGACGAGTTGACAGAGGAGGTTTGACAGGAATTTCCGTGGACTATGATGTTTGTAGATGACATTGTGATTTACAGGGAACAGGTGGGAAAATGTTTACAGAGATGGAGGGTTGCCTTAGAAAGGAGAGGAATGGAGGTCAGCTGTAACAAGACAGAACACATGCGCGAATGAGAGGAACCCAAGTAAAGCCACAAGGTTACATGGAGCAGAGATAAAGAAGGTGGAGGGTTTTAAATACTTAGGATCAACAGTTCAGAGCAATGGTGAGTGTTAAAACGAGGTAAAGTAACATGTCCAAGCAGGTTTGAGCAGGTGTAGAAAAGTGTCTGTTGTGTTGTTTGATAACAGTATCAGAATGAAAGGAAAGGTGTACAAGACAGTGGTAAGAGCAGGAATGTTGTCTAGTTTAGAGACTGTGACACTGAGGAAGACACAGGAGACTGGAGGTAGAAGAGATGAAGATGTTGTGGTGTTCTTTGGGAGTGAAAAGGATGGATAGGATCAGGAATGAGTATGTTAGAAGGACATCATGGTAGATGTTTTGGAGATAAAGCCAGAGAGGCCAGACTGAAATGGTTCGGACATTTACAGAGGAGGGATAGTGAGTAGATTGGTAGAAGGATGCTTAGGCTGGAACTGTCAGGAAGAGGCCTAGAGGAAAATAACAAGAGGTCCAAGAACTGGTATGAGCAGAGTGATGCCCAGGATCAAGGATTAAAGGTAGGTCACTGTCACTTTTTTTAGGGTTAGGGTTGTAAAAACAAAAGGGCTTTTACAAATACTTTTGGTTTTACAACACTTTAAACACACAAGATGGCATTTAAATGTCTATAAAACATTGCCAACGACCTCTCAACACTCTTTGGTGCACATACAAGTGTTGCCTCACTCCCTATGGCCAGTATTGCTGGACACAACAGAGTTGTACCTTTCCAACAATGTATTGCACATCTTTGTCTGGTTCGTGCCAGTGAAATAAAGGAGCGTACAATTCTGCCTTTCATGGCAGCTTTGGGAATGTGTTGTTTTACGCACAGCTGCAGACATAGTAAGCTTGTCGGCTGTGGGTTCTTTATACGTATATTGTTGTATTGGCACAGAAGAGGATATTGGCTGCTCTAGAAGCTTTGGGTGACATTGAGATAGAGACGTTTCTGAGGCCAGCGTGGATTTTGAAGAGAAGGAAGATCGTGAACCCGGTTCATGAGTAACTAATACTGTTACTTTTTATTTCCACCATCTTTATATGTCGGCTATTTCAAAAAGAGATAACGGGTCATGTTTATTTGTGTTGTGCGATTGGAAAACTTTGTGAAGGAATCCCCTCCCTCCCCCCGCCCCATTTGAATACTTACAAGAATAAAAATTTTTCATATATACCTTCTGGAGTTTTTTTCTCCACATAAGGCCTCAGGATCTCTCCATATCATTGAATCTCGAATGGCTATCCTGCTTTGCTGCATGTGTTCCATAAGAAGAGATTTGTGTCCCTGCTAAAATGACTGATTTCTATTGCCTACTACTATTGAACCTCTAGAATTTTCATACAAACAGTCATTTTTTTCAGCTTGTGCACACCAGTGGTTACTCCTGTTAAAGGACAAGTCCGGTCAACAAGAAAAAAATAAATAAAAATCAGTGGATCATTACCTATACCTAAAACTAATACGTTGGTGGTGATTTAATGAATTTAGTATTAATCAGTAAAAAAATTAAAAGCATAAATTGTCGTCTCAATCACTGAGTCTGGGGGCGGCCATTATTGCCCAAATATGGGCAATAATGGCCCATATTAGTTCAGTTAATCAGTTATTAGCTCAGTTAATCTGATGAGCCTGAGACTTATAGCAAACAGACTTCAATCAGAGGCATTCAGACCTTCGATCAGTTCTTTCTGAAAACGGAAGTTAATCTCCTAGGCGCATTTCTAAGTCAAAGGCATCTGACTTAGAAATGCGCCAAGGAGGACGGGGCTCCATGACTTTAAAAACAGAAGCGATCCAACTACAGGTTGCTCAAGAGGAAGCCACCAGATTTGACAAAGACTCCTGAATAGGTGTTGAAACGCTTTCAGAAAGAACTAAGCGGAAGTCTGGGTTGCATCCGATTTAAGCCTGTTTGCTGTTGCGATGACCCGGATAACAGAATTTGCAGAGGCATTCAGATTTAAAGAAGACCCAAAATTTGGTTTCCCAGAAAATATTACATGAGACCACTAAAAAGGGCTTTAATATTAAGAAACATGAACATAGTGAACAGCATGTGCCTGTTTCATACAGTGCCTGCACTTGGAACTTATCCGTTTGTATGGGAGTATTAATGCGTCATGGCACGGAGGAGGTCAGCTTGTGGTTCTGCTGAAGTGTTCAGGAATCCCAGGTTGCTTTGATAGGGGCCCTCACCTTATCAGCATTGTTAGATCTGATATCCATCATCTTCCTCTGGAGGACAGCCCCTAAATTCTCTGTGGGGTTTAGGTCAGACTTGTTTGCAGGTTTTACCGTGGTGATTAAAGCAGGTATTGGCACTTTTGTCAATACAAGCCAAGCCAAGGAAGAGATACTATTCTTACTATGCAGAAGAAAGAGCAGAGAACTGGACAGGCATCAAGTTATATTCAAAAGCAAAGTCCCTGAAGTGTCTGCCCAAGTACGAAGCCTGACAGAGATAAACATGGAACAGCTGAGCTGTGCGCAGATTTGTCTTTGTGTGAGTGATAGAAGAAGGGGTCTTTCTGTACATAGATTCATGCACAGAAAGGGAGAAAAAAACAGGCCCCTGGTTCTGAGGAGACATTTCCCAGGGGATAAGTAGATCTCAGACACAGATGTGCTCTCCTTTAGGAAGTTAGGGAATAAATTGAGAGCACAGCCGCCCATATAAAAGACAGTTTTTCACCTTGGACACGATCATGACACTAAACAAGTTCAAATAAGCAGGATGGGCACCTGAAGAAAGGACTTTGTGATTTATATACATACATATATATTGTCCAATATATTGGACAATGTATATATACATTGTCCAACCCCTGTATAATATATATATATATATATATATATATATATATATATATATATATATATATATATATATATATATATATATATATATATATATATAAAATTCAGCAACATAAAATGCTGAATCTGCTATGTGTTTTCCAGATTAATCCATGATCAACTTGCAGCGTAGGAAAAAGCTTCTTTAGAAAGTTCTGAGTTTGTTTGGGTGACTTTGAAAATAAACTGATGAATTATAAGATTAGGCCCAATTAACCTTAGTCTGATTCCTGTTGAATTGAAAACAAAGAGTATCAGAAATGTAGGGATCCTAGAGTTGATTGGCTGCTGTGATCCTGTTACAGGATGGTCCTTGATGCATTAAGGAATATAAAGAGCTCATGTTTGCTTTACCTATTTGGTAAGGGAACTATTAACGTCACATGGCTATGAATTTCTATGACAGTAGCTCATTCTGTTTGCATACAATGGTTTTCCAATTAGATTATCGTGCCCCGTTGGCCTATTATATTTTATTTCTGCATTTTGCCTTTTATTTTTGCTGTATTTATTATTAAACAAAGCACTTTTGTGTATGCTTACCATAACAAGACTTTATGCCCGGAGGTATGTTGTGCAGGCGTGCAATGAGTAAACAAGGAGAAGCAATGGAGCCGAGCGAGTCAGCAACGTCCAGCAGAGGTGCAAAGAGAAAGAGGAAAAGCCCAAGATCACGTATGTAAAAACAGAGAAAATATTTGACGCCACGAGGGATGAGACACGAGTAGTGCTTGGAATACAATATGAACGTTGGTGTTCACTGAAGCAGGAGCTAAAGCTAGACAGAATGATACAAACAGAGCGAGGGGGAGGACAGTTTTCTTCCCCAGCTGGTAGAATCCAGAAGATTATTCCAGATTAGATCAAATTCAGGCCTCATCAATAACGCACTTACTGGAAAGTTGCATTTTTGTGTGTTTAATTTCCATTCACTGAAATAAAAAAGTATTACTGATTATTTTCTTTGTTAAAATAATCACCATTTCACTATAATCACATTTTCCCTTTTTTCCATTTGGTAGGAACAGCAGACTTTTTCTTTTTTCTTGGTGTTCTGCTTGGAGGCTCTTGGGAGGATTCACTCGAGCTGTAGATTGAACAGTAGATCAGGTTCGTCTTCAATCACGCTGAGCTGTCACTTTACTTTTCAGGCTCAAAAAGGACTAAGCAAAGGCATCAGGATGAACGCTTGGCGTATATTGTTTTATTTGAAGATGAATGTATATTTTTTATATACATATTGTTGTCTTATAGTACTGCCAACATATCCTGGTCATTATTTTGACAAATAAGTCCACATTTGTTGAAATCCTGCTTTTGTGTCTAAAATCGTCAGTGTGGCGCCCTCCTAGGCTTAATCAGTGGTCTTTGCTTTTAATTTTGTATCCGTATTGCTACTGGTTCAAAAGTATCTGTGACATAATTTGGAGAAACTGACATCAGTAGTTCTGCTGCTGTGGGGTATAAAAGCAGCTCCGTCTATAAAAAAACAAAAACAAAAAAGCAAAAGCAGCTCCTTCTTGTGCATCCGCATCAAGCACTTGGAGCTGTACAGCACTTTGGTCACCTTGGGTGTGTAAAAAAATTTTTTCAATCATCCTTTATTTATGTTTTATGTATGAACAAACGTTTTCCTCCACACTTCCTCACAGTGATTTATGTTTTACCCAACATTTAGACGTGAACTTTCAAACGCAACTTTTGTCTTTGCTGCTAGCCGCAGCCAGTGGCAGCTATGATAAACATTTCTGGGAAGGCATACTAGACGTGCGAGATTTCCAACTCGAATCGAACACGAATCCCTCCACAGTCACTCCCCTGCTGTCTGGTCAGTCCGGTCCAAGCTCCATATGTTTTTTTTAATCCTCCAGGGAAAGCCTTACGAAATTATCATTTATATTATTTAATTATTATAGAGTTAAAAATGACAATATCTATAATAAAGCACAAAATTTTTTGTTTATTTTACATAAACTTAAGGTGAACTCTGACCTGTACCTGCAGTCAGTAGCACGAGAAGCTAGATTCCATGTAATCTTCAGAGCAACCGCTTCTCTGCATTTATATACCGTAGCTATGGTTGGACTAATATGAATAAACCTCTGAAAGAGTGGAAAACTTAATGTAACTTAAGGTTGTCTTTAATATTAATGGCTTAATATTATTGTCACCATATTTTCAGCTCGTCCATTTCTGGTCTGAATTTCATTGATGAGGTTCATGGCTAGTTAAAAGTAATTTGCTGCCTTTCCAGAGAGATTGAACAAGATATGTTTGGTTTTATCTTCTGTTTTGACTGTAAGGATGTGTCAGGGTAAAACCTTTTATATTGTTAATATTTATAGTTTATAAAATGTTGTAATGTTGTTAAAAAAACTTTCTTATAAAATGTTTTTAACTGTTATAAAATGTAAACGGGATTCTGAGCGACGACTTCAACGCAAACAATAAAAGTTACATTTGTGAACCATATTGGTGGGATGGGAGGCCTGAAATTATTTCATTCTTCAAACGGAGAAGCAACAGAAAAAATTGGAGACCCACTGAAGTAATCTGGATGAAAATTACAAAAAGTGCTGATGAGCCACGGGTGCAGAGAACTGCGTCCTGAGGAGAAACTTTAAGTGACCAATTAGATACCATCATGAAGTCACATGGAAGCCTAAAGGTTACAAAGAGACATTCACAAATCGTTGGCTATGAAACATTACATTTAGGAGGCCTGCACAAAAATATAATCCCAAATAAACCCAAAAAGGAATGTGAACACTGAAAAATCAAATCAGACACATTTCATGCGAGAGATGTGTTATTTACTTTTCATTTCATAATTTATATTTAACATGGCAACACTTGTTACTGTAATTTTAATTGAGCGTGCTTGATGCCACCTATTGACAAACCGCTACGGTTCTTTAAATCGGACGCTAAGTTTTGACTGTATCACCACCAAGCATCGCCATCTGCCATCTCGTGTGTCCAACTCTTACTTCTAGCTTCAAACACACATGACCTGAACTGTGATTTTACTGCATTGAAAATCGATTTTGCCTGTTAACTGTTTATTTTCTTTGTTTCTCTTTTTGCCAGCTGGTTTAGTTGAAAATTACTAGCTTAGTTACAGATTTTATTGACTCACGTATTTTAATGCTAAAGCTGTGCTATGTTAATACATTTTGGAGTGTTTTAAAGAGAAGTTGATTGTTTTTATTCTGTATTTGTGTGCAGCAATTACTGTTTGAAAACGGCAGAGGAGGAATTTTCTCCATCTATTGTTCTATAATATCCCACCTTACCAGGCAAACAATAACAGATACTGAGAGCTGATTGGCTGTTAATTCCTGATAACTAGGTGGCGACCCGTCTTGTTGATTTTCAATTCAAAATCACAAATTTATTAAAATGTCCGTAGCACTTATCAATAGTTGTTGATAGAAAAACAAAACCCTTACTGAACAACAGTATATTCTGCCTCTTTTTGCATCAGCGTCCTTGTTTTTGATCTCTGCTCTGGGAATTATGGATATTTCTCTTGTGTCACCCACAATTCTAACATGAAATGAAACATCACAATCAACAGGTTTAGTACCTGAGGTTTTACATCTCAAGGACACTGGACGTAACTAATGGGAACCCTTGATGAGTGGCATTGTGGGTGCCTGAGACCACCTGATTTACAAATCTTAGCTCTTCTGAAGAATCCTTTTCAGGGGTTAAATCTTTTTAACACTGCCTTATTCAATGATAGTAGGCTTTAGTGTTAAATTCAGATAAAATACTTCCAGTATTCATTTCATTGAACGATTTGAAATTTTTTTGTGCAATGTGTTTATTGGAAACTCCTAAAAATGTTTTATTATCTTGCCAACAAATATCATTTAAAGTGAAGGTTGAACTAGTTTTGTCATATTTGCTCAAAACTTTGCAACCATGTTTGCCTTTTTTTTTTCTTCTCTGGGAAACAATTATTTAAAAAGATACAGCATGTTTACAGGAAAAAAGGTCAACACAGTTTATTTCACAAACCGAGAAATATGAACAGCGGAAGACAACAGAAGGGCTCTAATCTAAATACTGATCTATCAGTCTGGGTTTGCTTTGCCTGGTAGTGCCATTGTTGCCATGCCAATGCCAAGTACCCCTAATTAGTCCGCTGAAAAGCTTCACTCCAGATACACTCGGCAGGCAATAAGGAAACTCTGTAACTGCTCAAATGGTAGCCAGGTTGGAACAATCAGGCATGCACCATCCGGCAGGTGCTATGCAAACACAAACAGTGGAGGAGGGGCCAAAGTCCTGCCAGGACGTAGTTGTCATTACGATTGCCATGGACACCATTTTTGTCTGGGCTTTAAAAATCAGGTCATATAAACTTGTGAAATTACAACGGAAAAAGTGGGGGGGAAAAAAATTGTGGATTGGATGCAGCAATGACAAATGATATGAATAAACTAAATTATAGGGGTATAAATATGAGAAGGCAGCTAATAGTCAAGCACATGGGTTTAGAGGAGAGAACACGCAAAAAAAAATAAAAAAAGACACTTAGAGAGATGGGTAATGGAGGAGGAGGGAGTGATAGATGAGTAGGGAGGGCTACTGGAGGCAGGAAGCATGACAGAGAGACGGAGAGAAAAAAAGCACAACAGAGAGCGGAGAGGAGAGGAAGAGCAGCAGCGTCTGTGTCTCCACCGTTTGCTCCAGCCTCTCTCGCTGCATGCTTTCTGCTCTTTAATTTTACATTCTGAAAGGATTCAACGGCGTGCTGTAAGAGACTGATTGATGGAGAACTAAGCTGAGGCTCAGCAGTACCTGTGGGCAGCATGGTACCCTGGGTGACAGAGATTACAAAGCTCCACAGAGAAGGACCGTTCTTCACCACATCTCAGCAACACAGACAAACTGTCTCTTTCTGAAGAGGTAATCCTATGCATGACACAATCATAATAACGCTGTTGCTGGTCTGCATGAGTGGCATGAAGTCACTGCAAAAAAAATATACACACTCTGCTTTTCATAAACACGGCATGTTTAGGAGGCAGGATTTTACACAGCGAGGGGTTTTCTCTGGAGAATATCGGACCAAGAAGAAGAAGAGTCTTACAGAACAATTCACAGCGTAGTTCACCAAGTCTGCCGGAGACGGACTGCCTGACTCCGACCACTCGTGTTGGAAGCCAATCAGCCGGGAGAAGCAATCGACAGATTACACAGCTGGAGACGCTGTTGTTTGGATTCCAGTTCAGAGTTTAAGCAGATTTCTGACCAACATTTTTACACTTAGGATATTTCCACTCTGTGCCACCCTTCAGCTCCATATTTTACTTCAAAAGCCTCACCTTGCTTTGAAGAATCTACAAACTGGGAAACTATGTTACATGTTTATTACCTACTGTGCAAAATATTTCAAAGACCACAACACCAATCAATGAGCCAGAGAGTGTTTTCTTATCTCACTCTGATCAGTGATTTGCGGTACAAATACTAAAAGTCTGCTTTTATCAAATTTTTATTAAATGCCTCAAAGCAAAGAAGCCCCACCACTGCTGTCAGCTAACAGCGCTGACTTTGATTCACTTTTACCGTCACACACTGAGCAACACTAAAGCTGCTTTAAATGAGAATGAGAGGAAACAGTTTCCCATCAATTTTAGTGGGGTCTCCAGGGGACACTGTTCTGCTTGGCAGCAAAAGCTAATTGGTTGATTTAATCCCCCAAAAACCACCAAACATTAAACAGGTAGGACCGCGGCATCAAAAAAAAAAAAAAAAAAAAATACTACTAATGCCCTTCCACTCTGAAAGGAGGCTCTAGGCCGAGTAGGAGAGTTTCACAAAGGTACAAAAACAATGAAATGATATCCAGTCAGAACTCATCAGCGTACGCCAGAAGACAACGGAGGCTGAAGAAGGAACTGGTGCAGCGGAAGAACGTGCTTGAAACGTAGAACAGGTGTTCAGCAAGATGATTGAAGCGATGAATCGACAAGAGAATAAATTGCTTGATCAGTAGCGAAGATCCAGGAAAGAGAATATACGGACACATAATGTGCCAGTGGGAGCAGAGGGGTCATTCATGATGAATATTGTGAAAAAGCTACTTTGAGATACTTTAGGGATTGACTGGAATATGAACCTGGATATCAAGAGGGCACACAGAGCCACTGCTTGTCACGGTGATTACACCAAAGAAAGGCTTGTCTGAGCCGCGCTCCAGCATCGCCTGGAAGGAGACAGAACTGAAACAGCAGGGGTCCAGAGAGGACCAGGAGAGGAATATAAGAAAGAGACCGCACTGGTTCAGGAGACCATGGCCAAGGCCATTTAAGTTTAATATGTTTATTTAGATCCTCTAATGTTTGACTCACTCCCTGACCCCAGTTTAAATGAGAAAGGAATTCAGGCATAGGTAACGAACAGACTGCTTCTGTAGCCGTAGAGGCTCAATTGGGGGCCTTTCCTTCCTTTTTAATGGATGTTTTCCCCCTAACGTCGATGGCTTTCCTAGGCTAGTTCAGGGTCATTTGTTAGAGACCTATATCTTAAAATCACATTTTTTATATATGTGTGTGTGTGTGTTTAAATTTCTGTTCTGCATATGCTTTGAGAGTCAATCTGTCAAGGATTTTCCTCATATCTCTAAACGAAGGTGTTAAAGATAAACCAGCCATGATTAGTAACAAGGTAAATGCAACTACTCTTAATGTTAATGGTCTACTTAACCCAGTTAAACTTAGTAAAATTCTGTCCAAAATGAGAAACCCATTTAATTAATAGAGAACATTTGAAATTAGGGATAATGGGCTTTACCTACTTATTTTTTTCCCTGTATAAATCAGGACATAACAGTGGAGTTGCTATCTTCACATATAAAAATGTATATTTAGAAAACCTGTACGATTTAAAAGGTAAAGAAGGCAGATGTTCTGTGGGAGGGGTAACAGAGGGAAAGTTGCCCCAAAAAACAGTATTGAAGTCAATGTACTATTCTATCTATTAAACAATACCGATAACCTTTGGTTGAAACAACTCTCAAATTATGGGATGCCATTATACAAAAAAAAAAAAAAAAAAAAAACTGGAGGCAGATATGGAAATTTTAAAATGCAGCACCTATGACTCACTGCCTTTTGCACAAAAAAGGACTATTCCCGACTTTCAAACCCTCAGAAAGAAATATTCCCTCAACAAACAAAACAAAGTAAAAAAAAAAAAGCATTGCTACAAAATGGTTGTCAAAGGACAAACACACCCTGGAGACACGGATGAATATAAAATAAGACAATTCTTAAAAAACGGTAGGTATAAAAGTTTTTGTTAATTAATCAGTAGAACAATTATGTTTGTGCAGGTAATTTTGGCCGAATAATTCCAAACCTCATCGACCAGGGAGCTTCATGTACAAAAAATTGCATACAAGTTTAAGGTAGGGGGAAATATTGAAACTTGCGGTGCGCAAACAAATTCAGATGTACGAAACCGTGCGTAAAGATGTCAGAGCACACCTTGTCTTGATAAATCCTGATTTGTGGGAAATTTTGCAAAGTACCCGAAGTAGCATAAATAGCTGGAAGCGGCCACAACATGTCCAAATAACCATGGCTATGGCATTCAGTAAGGCAAAAAAAGAAAAGAATTTCACTGAATATCAAACACCGACCTCGGCGTAGGGACAAAAAGTTTAATATTATTTGCCACCATTTTCTCTGGTATGAGCAATAAAATTTAAAAGATGGAGCGGCAGAAGGTGGCAAATGCAGCGAACATGGCCGGAGCTGAATTTCGATCCTTGACTGAAAATAGAAATATGAAGCAATTTACGCGTCAAATCCAAACGCCACTACCTAGCTGCTGCATTGAGCTCCATTACAGCTTAACGCTGATCGTATATCAAATCGTTATAATTGCATGACTTACGCCTCCCATACTTCTATCAGGACAACCGGCGCCGCACAAAACCTGTGAAGCACATTCAATCTTTAAAACAAGGCAGTTTGTCACAGAAAAACACACCTAAGAGCCAGGCATCGCACACAGTCCCTGCTTACACTTTGCTCCCATCACTGCTATCATCTCAATAATTATAGTGTGGAGAAATCCTGAGTTGAACCAGGCCAAAGTGCCACTTGTGAGGCGCATTTGTACATCACAAATGAGTCACGCGTGTCTTATACGAACAAGCTTTCAATTCGCAAAAAAAAAAATATGCCGCGAGTCTATTTAGGCACACTTTAGGGGAATTTTATACATTAGGCTGTCCCATACGGCTGGCATGGGAGGGCTCAGTCATGACTGTAAAATACCCGGCCTGTCAGCCAACTCCATCTGAACAACTCCGGTTACAAAGAATGCAGGATAATCAGCACCTGAACTGGCAACCAGCAACGCAGGGTTCCTCCTAGTGTCTCTCTGCAACGTTGGAGCCAGTTCCACGCAGAGCTCCAACACATTTGTCCTTTGGCAATCTAAACCGGCCAACATCATCATCTTTTAGGATCTCTGAAAACACGCTCCCTCTGAATTCTTCCATCTGCGATGTCCTACAGCAGCGCCCAAAGCTGACATCGTTCCACAACTGCGTGCACCTTCAAGCAGCTATTTATGGACATGTGTGATTGCCAACACCTTGTCCGCCTTATGAATCGTCACACTTGACTTGTTAGGAATAATCTGCTGATCTGACACCATTTTATTCTCAGTGAGACTAAAAAGGGCCCCTTAGATGGTTTACATGCATTTTATGCTCCTCGGCGCACAGACCGATGTGTATTTACATCTACACTTGACAAAAACACAGGAATATTTGCAGTTTACATCTGACTTTCCATTATTTTTTGGATGTGTTATTTTATTGTTTGAGGCTAAGTACGATTCAGTTTCTTTATATGGATTTAAACCAGAAAATCTCAAGACTCATCAAAAACATTCATTTCTCTAATTAGGTTTCTATTATATCATACCAATGCAAACACCGTCCGTGTGCAAAGGTTTTCTCAGAGAATAAATAAAAAGAAACTAGTTTTTTATGATTTTAGTGAGTGACAATCTCAGCTTATTTGCATCCATTAAATTTCTTTGACACAAACAAAATATATTGTCTGGACCAAGTATTGGAGTTTGCCATTTGTCATGCTCATTGAGCAGGATAACTACGCCAACAAAGATTGTATAGTAGTGTGTGCAGTTTAATTTGGAAGATGCTAATTTCTTTGACTAAATTGCACATAAAAGCTGCTTGAACACAAACTCAAGCTGCGTTATTTAATTTCTGAGTGGAACCTACATTGTATGCATCCATGTTTGTGTTTTTGGGTATGTAGGCGCTGTCCTGGAGATTCAAAACATACAATTGTAGCCATAGTTCTGATGGAGCAAGTTTGCAAGAATAAAAGGTTCAGGTTTTTTTGTAGAGAGGGATTAAACATAGATTTTACATAACTTGGACTGAATCTATGCGATTTGGGAGAAGTTCAAATAATGTCTACGTATAGATCAACAAAACATTCTTGGATTATAAAGGTATAAAGGTTATACCAGATGAACTGTCTCATGGGTTTTAGTCATTATCTGGGGTAGTTTAAGATTAAGATGGAAACTGTGGACCACTCGAACTGAAACGCTACACATGCAAAACCTCACAACTCTTCAGACATTTTTTATGGATGACTTTTTTAAATGATTCAAATAAAATATTTCTTAGGTCACCAAAAAAAAGCAATATTTTAGATTTTCTCATTTATTCCCATTTATACTCCGTTTTGATTAGGGAAAGTGGTAAAGATCTAAAGATACAAGAAAGCGTATCAACTTATTCTGAACAAAAATAGATCACATTGAAAAATAAAATCCTGCAATTCATAACTAATGGAATACGTGTTTAAACTAGCCAGCAAGTCAGTACATAATAAACTCAGATAGTCTGCAGATAAGTAGCTCCCAGTTTTCGCTGCTCATTTGCTTTACAACATGTGATGAGAAGCATCAAAGACACAGAGCAGGGCAACTAAAACTGATTAAACTGACACTCTTCATGCACACAAACAACTCTGTAACCTCTCACAGATAGGCATCTAAGCCGCGCGCGCAAGTGTCAGGGGATGACGGCTGAGCTGTAATTGGACTGGGAGCATGTGATGCAACAGCCAGACCACAGGATAACCATCTATTTCAAGGTGACCCACATTTTTCCCCTTTCTTTCTTTGTCTTCACAGGAGCTGAATGGGAGCAGAGGACCGTCACTGGGGAAGTGATGGCTGAGGGACATGACACACTTCTCTGCTTCCACCATTGCCGCCGTTTATAAAGTATTGCAAAAGAAAAAAAACACATGCGCGTCCAGATGTGAAGAGCTCTGGAGATTGACGCGACCTGCATCAAGGTCTCCAGCCTGTGGTTTCATGTTTGGACTAAAGGGATCTGACATGAATCAAATTCACCAGAGCGAGCCCACACACACATACGTTTGCCTTCTCTCTCTGTTGCGGTTTCTCTTGCAATTTTTTTCCTCTCTTGTGTTTTCTGGAATTTCGCACCTGCAACCTGAAGAAATAAAAGTCACAGATAAGTGTGAAAGTGTGAAAAACATACCTGGATAACAGTGATTGGTGGAGAGGGGAGGATTGTACTGGAACTGGCATTATTTTTCACCCGGAGATGACAACGGTTCAAACACAAAAGGACAATGACAAGACTGAGCTTTGTATGAAAGACACCATTGATCTTAGTGCACTGTGCAGCACTGATGCTGCAAAGCACATGCCTTCGAAGGAGGGGTGGGTGCGTGCTGCTTCTGGGCTTGCAAAGTGACTTTACCCTTTGCACTTTGAATATCTAGCGTCCCTAAACGTGAAGACACATCAGGAATTGACAGATTATGTTAAGCTGATAAAGAGAGATCATTATAGAGCCTGAGGACATGATGGAAAGTGACCTCAAAGTCCCAACATAGGGGGATGAGGTGACATGCTCCGGTAGGATCCCTGCGGTGACTGACAGATGAGCCGAAGAGGACACTGATGGAAAGGAGCGGTGAGTCAAAGCCTGATAACACACCTGCGTTTTATTGTCTTCGGTCCAAACCACAAGGGAACAAAGGTTTTGTCATTGTGGGTTCTAGTGGTCGATGGACCGCTTCAGCAGGAAAAGCAGAACTGCAAGGACCGCCTTAAATCCAGGATATATAGTCAAACTTTAAATAATAATAAGCACTGTTCAGACATTACTGGTTTCAAATATATATATATATATATATATATATATATATATATATATATATATATATATATATATATATATATATATATATAAATAAATATGCATGAAAACAGTATAAGGCTTTAAAATGGAACAAAGGCCTGGGTTTTTACGGCATGTCTTAATGATCTAATCACAATCATTCAGATTCAACGTCTTCTTCGTACAGCTAGCCCTACAGTATTTACACCTTTGGAAGACTGGCTTTTTTTCCCCTGATGTTTCCTCTGGAATACTTATGGTTTATCTTTGGGTGGTGAGCTCAAAGTCTTTTAGCTCGTCATCGTCCTAACCTTAAGCTCTTTCTAGAGATTCTCTATCAGATTCAAGTCCTCCTGTCAGGAAAAAAAAAAAAAAAAAAAAAAACATACTTGGAAAATAGAAAAGAAAATGAAGATTAATCTAAAGCTAACTCTGGTGGGTATATGAATAATTTTGAGCTTAAATTTACATATACATGACAGATGAGGCTTGTCTTGTGAACGAATATTGATTCCAAACACGTATTATTATGGTTATTTTTATAGCAAAATGAAAGTCTGGTTTCATTTATTTACTAAGTGGTTGGTTTTTGAGGTGGGGTTGTGCGGGGAACTTATGGGTGGTAAATATCTAGCCTGCATTAAACAGCTGTCAGTTTCTATAATCAATAATTCAAATTTTTAAGCACTGTGAGAGAACGCAGTTTCCTATTAAGTCTCTGCCACGCAGTTCAATGATATGGGATGAAAGGCAGCATTAGGTTAATAACACTGCAGCATCACCCTCTGAAAAACTGGACACTACAACACATTCACAAAAAGCACCAGCTAAATCAGGCCACCATGGATCTTTTAGACGTGTTAAAATCCATACTGTAAATCTATGAAATTCAATAAACTGCCAGTCACAGCTTCAGAAATGACCCACTGGTAGAGCTTGATAACAAGACTATTTCAGTGATTATGACAATGCAGATACAAAAAATTGAGATATAAATGTAGATATGAAAAATGTAGATATAAAAAATAGGGTTTTAAGATGGGGATTGTTTCATTTAAAACTGAAAGAACAAATCAAAGCATATTGAATACTAACAACCAACTAACAAACTAATGAGAGTTTGAAAAAAAATGCTATAAACTCAATACACAATTCCCATGAGCATGTGGGACATTAGGAATTACAACAAGAACAAAAATGCTAACTGGAAATGTACTAAATCCATTTGGAGTAAGCGAGCAAGTATGTTTCAGCTCAAGGAAAACAAGTTTATAACAGAGTGTAAAATTGGGGGGGGGGGGGGGTTATATAATATTAGATCAGAAATGATTAGAAAGTAATGAGGACAAAACAGAGATTTCATGTGATCCCTAGTGAGGCACATTCTATGTATTACGGTTCTGTGCTCCCACTCAGATGTTTCAGGGTTGTTTTCTGGCAGCTTCTTGAATTGGAAGGAATGGCTCCAGGTTGAAATAAATAGCATAGCTGTTAATATAGTTAGAATTACTGTTTGAAACTAAAATTACCATTTAGCATTTTGTTTCAGACACGTCGCTGCAGACACAAACAGAAGGCAGTGAAAGTACAACAGGGATGTTTTAACCACCATGCAGAACCAAGTGTTTCATAATTGGTCTAGTCGAAAATAAAATTACTTTTAAAAACTTACAAGTGTCTTACATCCAGGTTTGTAGCAGTGTGTGCCAGATATTGACTTAAAGGTCCCGGGTCAACACTTACAGAGGTCACTGGGCCCAAAAAACATGACCTGAGTCTTTTTATTGTTCAGATGTAAGACATTTGTTGACATCCATGACTTGATTTCTGCAATGCTGTTGAGTAACAGTAACTATTTTTAATTTTTTAGTCACATAAAAATCAGACTGTCATCTGCATAAAAATGGAGACCACCCTAGTGGAGTGCCTTGAGGCGCCACGCATGAGAGAGGTGTGGCATGGGAATCAGAGATTCTGACACAAACACAGAAACTCCCTGTTAGATAGGATCAGAGCCAATCTAGAGCAACCCCCCAAATACCGACCCTGGTTTCTAGTGGGGAAAGGAGAATTTTATAGTCCACTGCATCAAAGGAAGTTGTTATATCCAACAGAAGAAGAACAACACAGTGATCAGCATTTGTGGCTAAAAGTACATAATTAAAAACCCTCAGCAGAGCTGACTCAGTACTGTGGCGAGGTTTAAAACCAGACTAGAACAGCTCAAACACCTTGCTCTTATCCAGAAAAAGAATTATGTTGATGCTAAACTATTTTTTCCAGAACCTTGGAAAGACAAAGGGAGTTTAGAAATTGGCTGAAAAGTCTAGGCTAGTTGACACTGCTGGGAAATGTAAGCCAAATCTGCATTTTATCCGTCTTTCACTCTCCTGCCTCTCACTACATCCACGCACAGTAATAGCAGTTAGCGCTCCATAGAAGGCCGTTGTTAATAGCTGTGCTGCTTTCTTCTGACCTTATTTCGTCTCGCTATGATTTGGTCTTAATATTATCGGCTCCCATTGCTCAACAGCTTTCTAATAAAAAGGAGAGATGCCGGCAGCTTTCCATGTAACGAAACTTTATTGAACACTTCTAGAAAGCATTACATTCAGCACTACTTTCATAAACAGTGCGCTGCTGTGTGATGTCTCCTCCTGTTATCTGAGCAAGCGGGTCGCTTTGCGGTCTTGAACCGTTCAGAAAGAAGTCTGATGCAGATCGCAATTAAAAAAAATGTTTTATGCTTTTCTCTTTTTTACCTGTAGTACTTTGAGATCTTTTGATGGAAAGTGCAGTGTAAATTAAATGCATTATTATTAGAAATTGGATTTGAGCATTAAGACCTGCAGTGTGAACGTAGTCAATGCCAATCTTTTAAATTAGCTGTGTTTGCCCCTCACATGCTTAAAATTTAAAGGAACAATTCCTGCTGTTGATGATATTAAGAATATAGGTGCCAAGGTGGAGAAAAGTTATTTAAAAAGACGAGGCGGGACTGGATCATGTGGAGACCCAGCAGGTTTCATATCACTAATTATCTCTCTTAAAAAGGGATTACTAAAAAGCTCAAACAGGTCAAAAACAGCCGAGTATCTTACAGAGATGGGATGGTCATAGCAGGAATGAGAAATGAGAGCTCTAATGTTCACAACCTTGTGTCCAGGAAAAAGTTCAAGAAGTCCTCACACACTTCAGTCGAGCAGTCCAGACAGATTGAACTCTGACCTGTAACCCTAAAAATACAACCAACATTCAGATGTAAGCTATGTTTAGATATTCAAAATTCCTTGGTTGGACTGAGAAAGAAAAAAAATATCCAAATGAGTTGTTTATATGTCCACAGCAGAGACTGGAGGATCTGTCCATAAGACCACAATAAGCTGGACGCTCCACAGAGCTAGGTTTATGGAGGAGTGGCCAGAAAGAAAGTCATTACCTAGTATTAAAAATAAGAAGGCACATTTTGAGTTTGCCAAAAGGCACGTGGACAACTCCTCAAATCTATGGAGTAAGGTGCTCTGGTCAGATGAGACAAAAAAAATTACTTTTCAACCACTAGGGGAAACAATATGTCTGGTGCAAACCCAACAATCCCATCAACCCAACACCATGCCAGCAGTGAAACATGCTGTGAGGATGTTTTTCAGCTGCAGGGCCGGGGAAACTGGTCCAAGTTAAGGAAAAGATGGGTGGTGATACATACAGGGATGTTCTGTGTCAGTCTGCCTGTGATCAGAGACTGGGAAGGAGGTTCAGGTTCCAGCAGGACAATGACCTGAAGCAGACTGCCAAAGCAACACTCGAGTGGTTTAAAAGAGTAAACATTTAAAATGTGTTAGACTGGCCTAGTCAAAGTCCAGACGTCAATCGAAATGGGAATCTGTGGTAGACTTGAAGATTGCTCTTCACAAGTGAAAACCATCCCAACATGGCAGAGCTGCAGCACTTTAGTGTTGAGGAATGGGCAGAAATCCCAGAGGCAAGATGTGGAGTGTTAATACAGACTGAGCCAAACACACATGCAGCTGGAATTGCTGCAAAAGGTGCTTTAACTAAAATGCAATGTTCACCGGGTAAATTTTCTAACAGTAGAGGCATCTTTATTATATTTGGCCTATTGATCACAACATTTCTTTTTATATAGAATTCATGTAGCTGGAGTTAGGCTGGGATAAGATGTATGAACTGGGTTAATACAAACAGTTGGCTGAAATGACTGCACTACATGCTACTTTCACATCTAACAGAAGTCTGTTTGTGTGCAAACCTCTCTCCAGGTCACTTCTTACTGACAGGATAATGCACACAGCTGCAGTGCTGATCTCTGTCGCTACAATGAGCAACATGACTGTGCACGACACGCCTGACCTGTACGACCTCGATCTGACTTCCTCCGAGGCCGTTTATCCTATCAGCTTCCAGGTACTCCCTTTAGTCCGGCCCGCAGGATACAGTAGAGCTTTTTCATAGGTAACAATGTCCCATATAATTAATTAGAGATTAGTCGGTTAACTAAATGTGAGAAAAATGAAATCTTGTATTGTTTCACTACAAAAAGACAGAATCTCCACCGTGTGATTTCTGTTGGAAGGTTTCCTTGACAAGCTTTCTGGTTTTGGAGATCGTGTTGGGCCTCAGCTCCAATCTGACGGTGCTGGTCCTCTACTGCATGAAACAGAACCTCATCAGCTCCGTTTCCAATATCATCACCATGAACCTGCATGTGGTGGATGTGTTGGTGAGTTCTCCCTTCCACTATTTCATACCTTCATATTTTTTTTCTCAACATTACGTAATAACATGATTGAAGACTCAAATTTGAACCTGCTATCTGAACAAAATCACATCCATCTGAATTACATCAAATCATTTATTTCATTTGCCATGTGAAACGTCAACTACCAGCCACTTTAACAGGTCCGCCTGTTTACGCGTGCTGCACATGACTTGTTGAATTTCACAGAGCATCAGAATAGGGAAGAAAGGGGTTTTGGGTGCCTTTGAACGTGGCGACGTTGTTGGTTGCTAATCTGCAGGGATTTTTCACACACAACCATCTCTCACGTTCACAGAGAATAGTCTGAAGTAGCAGCTGTGAGGATGAAAGTGCCCCGTTAAAGCCGGAGAAGAGTGGACAGACGAAAAATCTTAAATTACCACTGGTCCCAACCAGGATATGTGAAGTATTTCTAAACAAATCTTTGAGCGGATCGGCTGCAGCGGCCAAATAATACACCTTGTGCCATTTTATCAGCTGAGAACAGGAAACTCGAGAATAACAGGTTGGAGTCTCGATTTCAGCTGCAACATTTAGATGGTCGGGTCAGAGTTAGGTTGAAACAACAAGAAAGCATGGATTGTATCAACAGTTCAGGCTGTAGGTGGTGGCGTAACGGTGTGTGGGATAATCCTGGAGCACTTCAGGCTCCTCAGTACCGACTGAGCTTCATTTAAACCCCACAGCCTACCTGACTATTGTTGCTGACCATCGCTTTGTGACCACAGTGGACCCCTCTGATGGTTACCTCCAGCAGGATAAAGAACCACGCCCCAAAGATCAGATCATCTCAAACTGGTTTCCGGAACACGATGAGTTTACTCTACTCCACCTCCACAGTCACCAGATCTGGTTTTCATTTACTTATTTTTTGTTTTTATTTCGGATGAGCAGCCTAGAAACCAACAGCAACTGTGTGATGCAAGATCTCCGAGGAATCTCTCTGACACACTCACTGAAACTATGAGCTGAAGAATTAGGCCAAGAAAGGGGTCAAACTCGGTAATAGTGAGGAGTTCCCAATGAAGAGGCTGATAAGTGCATTTTTTCTTTTGCACAAATACCCAATCGCTTTCTCATTAAGCAAACCAATCATGTCAAATGGCTGAAAAGGCAGCAAAACCACATCCACTGAGGAGAAACATGCAGCTGTACATTAGGCTTTATGTGAGAAGCAGCTGCACAGGGACTTCCTGGATTGTTTTAGCAGAGGTCAAAAATAAAATTACACTTTTTACAAATCTAAGGAATATGTTTTTTTAGATTGATTCGTCAATTATAGTAAGGACAGTTTTTAAAAGAAGATGAGAGCTGTTGAGCACTGATCATGGCCAAACGAAGGAAAATTGCCCAAGTCCAATCTCTGGTTGACTTATTGGTGCATCTCTAGCATTTATCTCTCATCAACCCAAGAATCGAGTTCATTCCGCTTTTACTGCTTCTGTCCTCTCAGATCAGAAGGAAATGCAGTTTATAGCATATAACCGGTAACCTTTCCAGTCAATTTTACTTCATTCAAAGCCTCTATTCTTATCAGCTCTGGTGCTAAACCTTTTTTTTTTTTAAAAAACCTGCTGTATTTAGAATGTGATGTGAATCATTTCTTGTTCCAGGTCTGTGTTGGCTGCATCCCGCTCACAGCTGTGGTGATCCTACTTCCTTTGGAGGCGGACATGCCCCTGATCAGCTGCTTCCATGAGGCGTGCGTCTCCTTTGCGAGCGTGGCGACTGCGGCCAACGTCCTGGCCATCACCGTGGACCGCTACGATATCTCGGTGCGACCGGCGAACCGCGTGCTGACGATGGGTCGAGCTGTGGCCCTGCTGGGATCCATCTGGGCTCTATCCTTTTTCAGCTTTTTGGTCCCGTTCATGGAGGTGGGCTTCTTCATCAGACCCGGCTCGGTAAACCAGACTGCGATAGCGACGGTCTCTCACATGAACGGCTATTACTCAGAGCTGGGTCTGTACTACCACCTGCTCGCACAGATCCCCATATTCTTTTTCACAGCAGTGGTGATGCTGGTAACTTACTACAAGATCCTTCAGGCTCTGAACATTCGCATCGGGACACGCTTTCAACACAACTTGCCTAAGAAAAAGCAAAAGAGCAAAAACGCCATCTCTTTGAGCACCGCCACGCAAGCAGAGTCAACGGAGGCTTCGCAGAGCAGCACCGCAGGAAAGGTCGGCGGAAACGCGCCTATAGGCATGCGGGCGTCGGTCTCCGTCATAATCGCACTACGGCGAGCAGTGAAGCGCCACCGGGAGAGAAGGGAGCGGCAGAAACGAGTTTTTCGGATGTCCCTCCTGATCATCTCCACGTTCCTTCTCTGCTGGACTCCGATAACGGTTCTCAACACGATCATCCTCAGCACCGGTCCCAGTGACTTGACTGTGCGCCTTCGGCTTGGTTTCCTGGTGATGGCGTACGGGACCACCATCTTTCATCCGCTCCTGTACGCCTTCACCCGGCAAAAGTTCCAGAAGGTCCTCAAGAGCAAGATGAAGAAGAGGGTGGTGTCCGTCGTGGAGGCGGAGCCGACGCCGAACAACGTGGTGATCCATAACTCCTGGATCGACCCCAGGCGGAACAAGAAGGTCACCTTCGAGGACACGGAGGCCCGGCAGAAATGCCTGTGCTCGCAGGAAGCAGAGTGACAGGACGAAGTCGTGTAAATATGCCAACAGTCCAGTCTGCACACGGAGCAGCGGACGAACGAACTGCCAACTAAAACGTAAAGACTGGAGTTTTGAACAAATGGAGGGTTGAAAGGCAGAAAACGGGTGGATATGCGTGCTATTTCATTGCTACTTACTGGATGATCGCTAAGAGGTGGCCTCGTTAAGAATAAAAGGGATTGGTGTGACACTAAAGCGATTTTATCTTTACAACCATGAAGGCGAAGGTGAATTACAACTTGTTGAAGGTCTTTCCTCAGAGGAAGAGAAACGGGTACCAGTAACTTATTGCTATTTATTGTAGACCGCTGTGGACGGGAATGAAGAACGTTATAGTTGCAACGCTGTATTTAAGCAGTAGCTCATGTTGTTCAGTGCTTAATGTAATACAGTATGAAAAAAAGAGTCCGATAACACTTGGTTTGTCACCATTTGTAATAAATCCCCCAAGGGCGCAGCGTTTGTCAGGATTGCTGTGTCGGCTGTTTCCCCCTGACTGACTGAAAAAAAGGGACACAGAGCATCAGAAGAACACGCATTAAACCGTTCTGCGCAACATACACTTTGTTCTCAAATTTTCATTCCCGTTTGCAAAAGATTTACTTCTTATTTAAACAACGGGAGGCTGATGCTAAGTACCAGGGGAACCCACAATGTGCATGCACTGTGAAACTAACACGACACATAGTAAATGACAGACTCAATACTTCTGTCAGCTACCAGTGACTCCCCTACCAACTGTGGCAGATGTACAGCTGTTTCTTCAAGGTCCTCTGAGGCATAGGCCGGTTATAAGTAACAAGGTTTAGGGACTTTTTTTTGTTTTCAAAACTGTTCCAATTTTAAAAGCATCCCATTTCGACAGATTGACCTCGTTTTAATGAAATTCCTGTAATGGTTCCAAACCATCCCTGGTTTTCTCTGGCTGTTCAAAGCCCAGTCAAGCAGTGCTGTCTCCCACCCACATGCTGCTGCACATTGCGGACCACTTTTGCCTCAGGTACAATAGTACAGTAACTCCTATTAGTTTCTGTAAAGAGTACCTGCAGACGCTGAGGGTTGTGGGCAGGAGGGATGCTGTTGTACAGCTGCAACATTGATTAACTAAATTGATAGCTGCACAGTAGTTAGTTTCCAAGCATAAATGATATCAGACTTAAACTTTACCATAGAAATGAGCAAAACAAAGTACCCGAACAAAAAACAGGATAGTGCCACACGCCTGTAAATCCTGCATTAACAGTCAAAAGGGATGATTTTCAGCGATCCGTCACTTTAGTTCTTGTCTGTGTTGCCAAAGAAAGCCTATAAAGTTCTGCGATACAGTTTCCCATCAAACACTTCTAGTGCTTACTCGGCATTAATTGTTTCTGTTCCCAGTGGTGAAGCGCAGAAGCTACAAAACTATCAAACCGGTTCTGTGTTCGCACCGACTCTCTGCTCGGTCAGAGGCGATAATAGCTCCGGCGGGGTCAGGAGGCAGATCCATAAAGAAACACAACCAAAACGTTGTGAACGGCATGTATGAAACTCCTGGCTTAGTTTCGCTTTGAATCTGCAACATTTATGACGAACACCATAAAGCAATGAACGTCAGGATTTATTTATCGGAATAATGTGCTCATTTGTTTGCGCAAGTGAATGTGGGCCAAAGCAGCACACAGAATAACCATTGCAAAACTCAGCTAAATATATTAGCAGTTTGGTTTTAGGTTTAGAAACAGTCAGATGCCATTTTAAACCCAGCTTACAAGTCTACTTCAGAGGGTTTAGGCCAGTACTGTAACCTAAATTTAGTTTAAAAGTGCATCTATACATTAATCTGCTGACATTAGGACGGCTGTGTGAATGTAAATGATGACATTTCCAACCATTTGTGGAGATCAACCTTCGTTTCATCTCGGCAAAACCTCAAGACACAACAATGAAGGGTTAAACAATCTACTGCAAAGTATGTTTTCTGCTGACATAATGAGGTGATAACAACCTAGGTTCTGCAAAACACAATCTGCTCATTGCTGGGTTTTTACAGAACCAGGTTGGACCTGGCCCTAGAACCAGCGCTGGTTTAGCAACAGAACCACTTTGGTGAAAATTCCTTGTTAATACATGACTGCAAACCTAAATGAACTAAAGCAATGTTGTAAAGACGAAGGAGCCCAAAGTCCTCCACAACACCGTGAGAGACCAATGAAAGCACTTTGACTGCTACGACCTGTTGCTGCTAAAGTCGGTTCTACTTGCTTTTACAAGTGTTACTTGAATTAGAATATAAATATAACTGAAAAGCTTATTTAATTGAGTAATTCAAATCAAAAGGTGAAACACATAGAAGTTTGTATTTTTGTGAATTCTAATTATTCTGCCCAACAGGTAATGACCATGCAGAATTTAGTTAATTTTTTTTTAAACACTACATAAGAGCAATAAAAATAAGTGCAGAAATATGATGTTATGGCCAACAGTCATTGGGAAGACTGCTGACTTGACAGCTATTAGCTCCTTTCACAAAATACTTCAAGGTAGGATTCAGGAGCCTTTCATGTTTTAAGGAGCTTTTTGTGTTTTGTGGCGAGGGGGGTTGAAGTCCACCAACCTCCCTGTTGGTATTGAAACACCTTTTTTTTTTTTTCCCCATCAGAGCCATCAACCAGGAAATCTTGGAGCACTTCCTGCTTCCTTCTGATAACAAGCTTTATAGAGATGTTGATTTCATTTTCCAGCAGCTTTTGGTAGCGGCACACATCGCTGGTGTTACCATGGTGATTAAATCTGACTGAACTTATGCAGCGCTTTTCCAGTCATACTGACCACTCAAAGCGCTTTACACTACAGCCACATTCATCCAATCACACTCACTAACACGCACACATTCATACACCAATACACAGATCTCTAGGCAACTTGGGGCTAAGTACTTTGCCCAGGGACACATCAGCATAGGACAAGGGGTAGCTGGAATCAAACCCACAACCTTTCGATTGCAAGATGACTATTGAGTCACAGTCACCGAAAAGCAGGTTAAGGTACCTCTGGCAAACTGGCCTGACCCAAACCCTGCAGAAAATCTATGGACTGTGGTCAAGAGGTTGGTAAGAGACGCCAGAACCAGCGATGCAGATGACCTGAAAGCCACTACCTGGGTTTCCTGAACACCGAAGAAGAACCACGGGCGGATCTCCTCCACGCCACGCAGCATGGATGCAGTAATTCATGAAAAAGAAGCACTGACCAACTACTAAGAAGATACTATGTGGTAAATGGACTTATTGTTTCCTAGGACCACTGTTCTGTATTAGGAATGTTTACTGACCATCCGCAGTCTGCCTCTGTATTAAACAACGTCTCATGCAATAGGATTTCTGTATCCAGTATGACATTTGGCTCCAGGCCCCTGGAAACATTGACCCTTGAGAACCTGCTCTGTTTTGCTTTATATCCTCTGATAAGTGAGAGCAGTGTGTGGCACAGAGATAACCGACAGCACAGATTTGGATGGCATCACCAACACCTTTTCTCTGTTGACAACTAAAGGTCACACAGTGGCATACACCGCCAATAGTTAGCAAGTGTTAATAACCAACACATTTTAAGAGATTGCTTAGAGCATTGAAGGAACTTTGTCCTAGAGAAGCTTAAACTATCTGATCTGGGTATAATGCATAAGCAGAACATTAAACCATCAAGTATCAGTTGAAGAAGGACTCAAACTGCTTCTCTAGAGCATGACCTCAAACACATGAACACATTATTCTTGTATTTGTAAAAGGGTGATTGAACCAACGCCTTTCTGTTCAGCTAAACATCGCTGGAGAGTTTATTGAAATGTCTACTAACATCCATGAACAATGCATGAATCTCTGCAACAAGATGAAGTAGAAGCCCGCATCAGATCAGGCACACATGTGGAGATGGCCGAGCTGCTTGGGCTGTGAACAAGCTCGCGCTGTAAAACTACGTCCAGCAGCAGCCGACCGTAAGCTGCTCCAAGGTGCAACATGCTGGGCAGGCAGCCAGCACGCGGGAAACAAAAGGGTGACCGGTGAAGAGAGCGCATGATAAAGCGTGACACCTACTCTAGACAGGAGTTTATAGGAAGAAACAAACCAGACCTCCATCATCACAAGGTTCTGCAACAGCTGACCTGAGGGAAGGCTGATAACTCTCCTTAAGGCTGACTCCAGCTAGTTCTGCAAAAACCAAATTAAATTTTCTCCTTACATACTAGAAAACTAAACTAAGTACAGATGTGATCCACCACTGCCTTCACTTACAGCTAAACACTCAAGCCTTTAACGACAATACTCAAAATCAACCAATTCGTTTATTAACTCAGTGGTTCTCAAATGTTTTTCTGTTGCGACCCCTTTGAAGAAGGAAAAACATTCAGGCCCCCACATCGCAATAAAATGGGGCAAAACTGTAAATGTTATTGTTTTCTGTTTTAATGCATTAAAGCAGATTACCAGAATCCCTTTTAAAATTTAGAACATATCTATGGGTTCATTTATAACATATAACAATAGTTTCTAACAACTAGAATGTTTCAACATTGCCAGACTTTTTTAACTATATACTATTAACAACAATATAAATGAGATTTAGCCCGACTCATACCTGCAGTCAACTTTTAACTACTTATGAACCTCATGTGGCAAAAATAATATCAAGCCATCAATATTAAAGACAAACTTCATCAGTGGTTTCCCAAACTTTTCTTGGTGCACCCCCCTGTAATTTAAAATAAGGTTTTCACGCCCCCATCTAACCAATCTTTTCAACAGATGAACAAAAAAAAGTCAACTGCATTAAAACATAAAATAAACTGCAATCTTCTTTAAATCCAAAAACGACCACTTTTAAAGTGTAATTGTTTAGTTTAACTGTCTATTTTACTGTGTAATTGAATTAAACATTGCCCTCAATATATCATTTCTAAATATCGTTTAAAAATTGGTAATTTTTCCCGTCTTATTCTAGACATCTATTCCTAAATGGTCGGGCCAATCACGTTGCAGTGTTGAGGTTTAAGGTGGGACATACCGGTAAGACATAAGCAAGAGCCCACAGCCCAGGAGGATGTGTTGTCATTACCCGAGCTGTACCGTTGGCTCCTTTGCGCATGCGCGAACAGAATAACTTCTGTGAAAACAATTTTTAGTTTTTCTTGTTTTTTTATTCTTTTATTTTGGGCGGAGTGTTTATTTTTGTACTTTGTTGTAATCGTGTGAATATTGCGTGATTTAAAGGCAATAACAAAAATACAGAATGGGTAAATGGTTAAATTGCATTTTGATGGAGGCTTTAACAGTTCTGAGGATGCGCAATGAATACGTCACACAGAGCAAAGATTGAAATTCATTTAAATATTTGATTTTCTCTGTACTTAACAGTGTTGATCACAAAATAGATCCGTTTGCTGTCTTTTCTCACCTACAGTTATGTTTTTGCAAGAAATAAATGACCAATAGCGACCATAACAACAAGGTCTTCTCTCGTCTTTGATGGATCCACCAGATGGCGCACTGACAGCAAAAATATGTACCGGTAACAGCTCAATAGCTTTAATAAATAAACTACTACAGGATATTTTTAGTACAAAATAATCATAGTTGCCAGGTTGGTTGTGTTCCCCACTATTTGAGAAGCACTGCATTCACTGAGCTTTCATTCTGACCAACCACATAAAAGCTGTGGAACAGCTTCCACATACAAAGCAAGCACCTCACATAATCTACATTATTATGGAGCGCCAGCAAATAATATTATCTGCGTTTATTGTAAATCAAAATGATAAACTTTTTTGTTTGTTTAATATGCTATAGAAATAAATTTAGACGAGTGAGTGGATTCCCAACCAATGAGGATTTTTAAATGTCCTGTAAAACTTTTGTTCAAACGGAGCGGTGCTTATATTTGGAGGAAAAGCCATAAAAAAATTAAACCAAGAAAGACCTTTAAGTGTTAACAGACAACAAAATGCAGAACAGAAAGAAGGACCTGGGAGTTAATCTTCTTTACTAAACTGTGTTAAATTTCCTGAAGGAATCAGGACCTACGTGCTGACTTAAACCATAACAACAGGGAGTAAAGAGAAGCAGTCATTGTCTGGATGAAAGAGGAATTCATGAGACGAATCCTGAAACTGGTTCAAGAAACGATGCAGAAATGTTTTGGTGGCATTCTAATGAAACAAAGATGGCCGCCTGAAGAAAGCAAACACCAGGTAAAGCAGCAGGGCACATAATAGTTATGTGTAAAGGTGGACATTGACATTTTGGCTCTTGTTCCAGTCTGTTATATTAAAGCTTTTTTGAATGGACCGTGCCGCTAAAGCTAATCTGTTAACAGGTATATGAGAACGGTAGAATCTCACTGGAAAAGATTGTTAAACAAGGGGAAACCCATGCCTTAAATGAGACCTGTGGCTCGTGTCACACTGTCTGGACTCTAAAGCTTCTTAATTTACCAAGTTCAAGTTAGGCCAGCTAAAATCCATCTGTTTGTCTTTCCCTGTTTTTTAGAGCAGTAGTGAACCGGCCCAGTAAGAAGAAACTGAACCTGTGTCTCCGCACACCGTTCCCATCCCGCTGCACTTTGTTGTTAACATTTTGAATGCTACATGGTTCTAACTGCATCATCCAACATACAGTCTACAAATTCTGCCATCTATGAGGAAAATAGGGACAGAACTACTGATTGGACAGGACAAGTTAGGTTATAAAGTGATGCTTGTGCCTGTTTCTGTTTAGTGTACGGTATATTATATTGAACCCTCCCAGAACAGCACACCTTTGTTCACTGGAGCACACCCGTACCATGCAACACCCAAAAGCAGCTGAAGATGTGTTTTTACATTTGGTCATCTGATGCTCTGCCTCCTTTTAAATTAAACATAAATTTTGCTCATGTCAGGGGAAAAACAAAAAAAATCAGCTTGAGGCAGATGCTACAAGCACTTTTGACAAAGTGCTAGCAAAACCAGACGCAAAAGTCTCATCAATACATATTCAACACAATCACAGACGTCGTGCAAGCCTTTCATTTCAAACAACTTGTCATTTTGCGCTGCTATTTTTAGCTGAAACTGTTCTACGAAGGATTTTCTGCAGCTTTGAAAAGTGCATGCTGCCACCTGACAGGGTTGGGGCGTAGAAAGGAATCGTTGGAGAGCCTTACCTAGTTCGTTGATACTCTGAGCAGCCTTGGTGATCTCCCTGCTGCCGCCCTGCAGCTGGCCCTGCAGCCTCTTGCTCAGGTACAAGATGCGAATGATCCTCCGCAGCAGGTCGCAGGCCACCTGGAGCAGAGGGACACGCTGAGCGGGACGGTACCAGGACAATGATACAGAGAACACCGCAAACGCATCTCCCCTGAAATCTATAGATTGAAACGGACATACTGATTAATACTAAAACTGATGCATGGTTTTCAATAGGTTTTACAAATAACACCTTGAAAACAGTGTCCCAGTCCCTCCTATGCAGCATAGCATATGTCACCGAAGGACCTTATGTTCATGGTTGCTGTGTCCACCAAACTTGGGGCAAGGTTAAAAAAAACATTTTATGACCATCTTTCTTTAGAGAATCTCTGGAGGAGCTGCAAGGATCCGTAGCTCAGGTGGCGGAGAAGAGTCAAAAACAAAAGGAAGACAGGGCCTCTGCTGCAACCGGAAGTGTTTAAGTATCTTGGTGTCTGGTTCATGAGGGATAGTAGGATGGGAGACGAGACGGACAGACGAATTAGGGCTGCATCTGCAGTAATGTGGGCGCTGCTCTGGTCCCTTGTGCTCAAGAAAGAGTTTAAGCCGAATGACAAAGCTCTAGGTTTACCAGTCCATCAACGTTCTGACCCTCACTTATGTTCTGGATGATGGCCAAAGGAATGAGATCCCTGATACAAGCGGACGAAATGAGCTTCCTCCAGAGGGTAGCCGAGCTGAGTCTTAGACATAAGGTGAGGAACTCTGTTATCCGGGAGGAGCTCAAAGTACTGCCCTGGGAAAACCGTGCGGTCCCCCAGAATGAGCTGGAGGATGCCACCGGAGAAAGTGATGTCTGGATTTCTTTCATGAAACGGTTGCCCCAGCAACCCCATCTCAGATAAGCGGGAGACAGTAGGTGGCTGGATGGGAGCAGCAATGCTGAGATGGACCAGAGAGAACATACATCGCATCTGTTTTTAAATCTCTGCACCGGCTTTCCATCCATGTTAGAATTTACATAAAAAAAAAATGACCAATAAGCAAAATTTCATTATTTAAGAGAGAAATAAGTGAAAAATGTGAAGAACTAAAGGTTTCTCTTTAGATGGACTATGGTTAAATGTCACGCACCCTCAGCGTTGTTCTGCAATCTCTTGTTTACTTAGCCGGGCCGGCCGAGCGTGCACAGATCCCACTCAGGACTTAGCCACTCCCTGCCCATAAAAGGCCACCGCCTCTGAAAGGTGACGCCGTTTTGCTGTGAATTTATCCTTTGCAAATATGCGCATAAGAGCCGATGGGGGAGAAGGGGAAATAGGTGCCGGGTTGCAGCTGTAGCAGAGGTAAAGATAGGCGTGGCTTGATGCATCTTGTTTTGGTCTACAGACAGTGCTCAAGCACCACCTAGTGGTGAAATATTGTTTATTGCTCATTTAAAGTGTAACTCACCCCAATGTAAAAGCATAACAGCTCCCCCCAAATAAATTTTGAACAATGCTACCAAAGTGGGCAGTGCCAAGAGACCCTGAGGGGCAGGGCTGATTGTTGGGGCTAATTTACTTTTCTGTAAAGAAAAGTAGATTTTGATGAGAGTTACCCTTTAAGACAGCCGGATCCGGCCCGCCGAACAATTTAGTCCGGCCCGGTGGCTAAATGCATTATCATTATACAAAAACAAAAAAGAAAAAAAGAAAAAAAAAATTTTTTTTCAGTGTCCTGTCTTACAATGTGGCAATACGAATTATTGTCTTAATGCCAAAAAGAGCTCATCAGATTTGATTTCACAAGTGGAGCAGTACTGATTTTGCCATAGTGCTCCGCTTTATTTATGAATGTGAATAGTTTTATTATGATTCATGCGGGAAATATCTTAAATGATATGGACACTACAATGGGAAAGTAGGAGAGGAAAGGAAGAACAAGAAGAAAAAAGAAAAGGTGAAAGAAAGAGGAGATAAAAGGAAGAGAATGATAAAACAATTCTTGAAAAAAACATGTAGTTCGTTTAATTGAAAATATGCAGTTCCTATATTGTCCACGAGGGGCTCTGTATTTTAATTAGCAGATTAAGCTTCAGGTGTGGAAAATTTTAAATAATTTCTTAGTTTTTAATCTGTTTGATGTATTTTGTCATGTAGGACTGTGTTTTTAAGTTCCAAAAAATGTGAATAAATGTTTTTCAACATTGTATAATCACTGTGATCAGTTCTTATGCATAATGCACAAGTAAATGTTTAACTGAGTAAAAGTATTGTTGAAATTGCACATACTTTTCTTAAAAACGCTGAGGTTATTCATAATATATTGTGTAAAAGTGAAATTAATTTAACATAAAAATCAAACAACAAGCCCACATTTATTAGATCTATTTAATCTTGCAATAAATTTACTCATGTGGCCCTCTTGAGATCAGATTAAGCTGTATGCGGCCCCTCAACCAAAATGAGTTTGACACCCCTGCTTTAAGATGCATTAACTGGTTTTTAAAAGAATTAATGGTTTTAGTCCAACTAATCCCCAAGGTCCTCTCATATTTTTAAAAGCAGAATAAAAACATAGCTTTGCATGTTTTTATTTTCTCTCTCAGATTCCAGGTAAAAGCGTCTTTGGTTTGTTTAATGGCAGTTTTAATGTAATCTCGATACCATTATTATTACTTGTCTTGTATTTTTAGCTTTATGATACATGAAATACTACTGTACAGTTTACCTCTATCTATTTTTTCTGTGATTAAACTTTAAGTCAGGGCTGGACGATAATTCAATAACAATACATATCGATGTTTCCGTCAATCTCTAGTGTCCTCATTTACAATTGTGTTTCCACTATTCAAGAGTTTCTGTGACATTTTATTCTGGTTTTCTACTAATGCTTAAATGTTCGTTATAATTTCCCCCCAAAATAACTTTCACCTTATATTTATTGTATGAAAAGAGTTCCATAAATAAAGTCTTATTTATTGATCTGACCACACCGTTTATGGTAATGTAACAAAATTCAGAAGTATGAATATTTGTGCAGGGCACTGTGCAGATACGGGGCTGCACATTGGAATAGTTTACTCTGGTACCTTGCAGCAAGAAGGTTTTGGGTTTGAATTCCTAGGATTTTTATGTGTGGAGTTTGCATATTCTCTCTGTGCATGTGTAGGTTCTCTCCAGGTACTCCAGCTTCCTTCCACTGTCCACCTGCAGGCTGACTAGTTGCTCTAAATTGCCCGTAGTCGCTGTGTTGCCCTTTGATGGACTAGTGACCTGTGCAGGGTGTGCCCTGCCTCTCACCTGATGAACACCAGAGATTGGTACCAGAACCCTCACAACCCTGCAGTACAGTACCTAGTAACATACGCAGAGAAGACAAACAGAAAGATATGTTGACGACAAAGGGAAAGCTGAAAATCTAAAGTCCTGACTGCATCCTTCACTAAGTGGGTCCTGTGCAGCCTTAAGGCCTGAGTCCAAGACAGTGAAAGTGATTACTCACACACAACGTCAGAGCAGAACAGGACCAGAAGCCCCAGAGAGAGACATAAGAACGACACAGAGCTTTTTACAACCACTGTTTTATCAATATTTAATCCTGCCGCCTCTTGGCTGTACGAACAAGTGAAGAGTACCTCCTGCCTACATAAGAGCAAATACTTGTTTTGACGATGTAGATTTCACTGTCAGCTTGGAAAGCTTTTACACCAAAACAAATCCGTATTTTATGGAATAAAAATCCAAGCAAGGTTGGTAAAAAGCAGGAGGTACTTCTACTTAGGGGGTTCTAAGTTGATACACGTGTAACTCACAGAATGATAATACATCACACTATATCACTATCTAGCTTCTTTTTTTTTTTTTTTTTTTGAAAATCCAACTTTGTCAAAATTCTAAATCAGCATTGAATAAACAAAATATATATAAAAAAAAACTATGGTGCTGCTGATCAGCTAAGGTAAGGCAAGGCAAATTTATTTATATAGCACAATTCAGTACAGAGACAATGCAAAGTGCTTTACATGATTAAAATATAGGAAAATAAAACAGAATAAAAGCAAGTAGGAATAAAATGTAGAAACAAAATAAAACATTAAAAAAGTTTAACTAATGATGTTTCAGTAGAACAGTTTAATTAGAACAGTCGAAGGCAGTCCTACACAAATGTGTTTTTAATCTTGATTTAAAAGAATTCAGACTTTCGGCACTTTTACAGTTTTCTGGAAGTTTGTTTCAGATAAGTGGAGCATAGGAACTAAATGCTGCTTCTCCTTGTTTGGTTCTGGTTCTGGTTCTGCAGAGCAGGCTGGAGCCAGAAGACCTGAGTGGTCTGGATGGTTGATACACTGATAACAAGTCTGTGATGTATTTAGGTGCTAAGCCATTTAGGGATTTATAGACTAACCATCACCACACCTACTGACCATCATCGGTGTGAGCACCTCTGTAAAACTAGGGGTATTTCCTTTTGTTGCTTTGGAGCAGGGCTCATCAATTCCAGTCCTAGAGGTCCGGACCGGTGTCCCTGGTCCAACACACCTGAGTCAAATAACCAGTTCATTAGCAGGACTCTGGGGAACTTCATAGCATGCTCAGGAGATAATCCAGCCCTTTGATGCAGGTGTGTTGGACCTGGGAGGGACACATCTAAGAGCTGCAGGACACCGGACCTCAAGGACCGGTATTGAAGACCCGGGGTCTAGGGCAAACAGGTGTGTGCATGTTAACATGACGCCAAGGCAGAAAGATATCAGCAAAGATGTTAAAGAAGCAGCTGTAGCTGCCGATGAATCTGGGACAGTACTGTGATTTCTCTAACTGCAAATCAATTAGAGAAATATGGATATGGTGTGTTTGGATGCTAACAAACTGCAGGAGATCTGGAAAACTTGGACAAATAAGTCCAAAGTAGAAATGTTTGCTCTTAGGACACAATGTGAGATTTTCACAAAAAATATACAAGATCAGATAAACTTCACACCAACAGTAACACAGGGAGGTGGAAGGGTAATGATATGGGCTTTTGTTTTGTAGCCACGGATGTAAACCACCTTGTAGTCAGTGATTAGACCATGAACTCTAAGTAAAACTATTTAAACCTAAATATACTGATGCAACAAGATGTTGCTCCCTACTGCAGAGTCAAATCTATAGCTCTAAAATTGTTGTTAAAAAGTTATAGAGATGAATCTGCTGGATTTCAGCTTCATTTTGGTTTCACAGGGACACCGCTGACATCTTTATCTGCTCTAAGACATAACAAGAACTTTATATTTTTCACCAGTTCTTGGAAAAGCAAAAGAACTTTTTACCATCGTTGTAGCAAATGATCAGCAAGTAGGTAGAGTAAATTCAGAGTTACCTGCAGTCTGGCTAGCTGGGTGATCCTGGCCACAATCTTGTTATAAGGATCAACGATCTTTGTCTTTATCCTGGAAAGAGATGGTGTGGCGTTATAACTATCAGACCGCTTGCTTACAGCAAGAAAAAAAACGCTACGAAAAGGGGAAAAGCTAATATTAAAAGTGCCCTTAAAGACGTCACAGGGCATGTAGAGGCTCCTGTTCAACACTGGCAAACCTACTTTCTAAGGTAAAATCTGAGGTAAACATCCAGGTAGGAAGAGGAGCAGCTTTGTGGCACTGAGAATGCTCAATCACACACCAGTTAGAAGCATTGTGATCTTCAACAAAGCTAAACCGCACCAAATTAAAAAAAAGTATAAGTTTCATCACCATAGTTCCAGCATTGGGAAGAATGTCCAGAGCTGACTTTATTTAGAGTCTGAGAACATTTCTGGTTCAGCAGGTCTGTTGCCGTTTCAAGTTCCTGAGATCGTTCAACCTTGGGGTTCGACTCGGCTTTGTTGGATCTACAGCCAAATTCCAGCTCAACCCCCTGGTGATTCATGTTGGTTATTTACCTGTCAACAGCAGCCTGCAGGGCACTGATCCTCGTCTGCATCATCTGAAGAACCCCTGAAAATACCAGAACAATTCTCTTTTAGATCATGAGATATAAAGAGCTCGCTTAAGAGAATGCACTAGCTCCATCTGGTGGTATGGTTCATGAACTGCAAAGCTGAAGGAGCATTAAAACTAACAGTTGTAGACATGTAAGTTTGTATAAAAGCTACAGATCCGGTTCAGAACACTTTTTATCCTGGGTGAAATGGTCCTTCCATCCTGACAGTAGTCAATACATTATGTATTCAGAAAAAGGAGGTTAAAAAAAGTGATCTCTGTGAGAGCTCCCTGATTTGTCAGAGTTTTGGTTCTGCTCTCTGTCCCACAAGTTCCTGTGTTACTTTTTATTCACCTCATCTATTGGCTGTCCCCCATGCCAATCAATGTGATGCGCTCCACGTAACAGCAGTGTCTGGAAAAGCCTGAGAACAATTTCAGGTCACAACAGGCCGTAGGAGATTCCAGATGGGAATAAGCTGACTCAGCACTTCCTGAGGCTTGACCAGCCAGCCCCCCCTGCTCAGTCTAACATGCTCCATGCACCCTCATCCTGGACGACTGCCTGTTCTCCTCCCCAGAACTGCACATCTTTCAGTTCTCAGCTATCATCTGCAGGTCCGGATGGCATCAGCCCCGGGCTTCTGAGATGCTGCATGGGGCACATCTTCACCATACGTCTGAAGCAGAGGAGAGTACCACAGCTGATCCTCAACCATCTTCGCCCCCTGGTGAGGTCTTCACCGGATGCTCTGCAGTTCGCCTACCAGCCTGGCATCTCTGACAAGCTGGTCTGCAGCACGGGACCACCGCAGGGAACTGTCCTGGCACCGTTTCTGTCTGGTGAGCAGATTTCTCCATCAGCTCACCGGGCTGCCAGCTTCAGAGGTTCTGACTCGGCCATAGTCGGTCTCATCACAGAGGAGGACGAATCAGAATGCAGACGGTGGATCCAGAGCTTTGTAGACTGGTGCCAGCAGAACCCCCCCTCATGGTAAATGCAGGGAAAACAAAGGGGCGGGTGGTGGACTGTCGCAGGAGCGGTTCACCTGTTCGGAGAAACTTTCCCAGGCAGACAGACGAGAAAAACCAAATACTGAATAGTGCTACAAGCTAAGCTAACAGTGACACTGATGTTTAAGAGCGACAAATGAAGGTCAGTAGAGCTCCTGTATTTGGTGAGACCTGATAAAGCGCTTCTATAAATGAAAAGAAAACTCGATTCAGAACTCTGAATAAACCGCTGCAGCCTGTTGCCTTGTTTCATCACACGGACCTCTTCATGAGTGCTAGTCTTCCTACAATTTGAGGATTCAAAAACAATAAACCTCTACACTTCCTTATTTATTAAGATACACCATGGCGGACCACTATCCATTTATCATTTGGGGCCAATGTCTCCGACTTTTTTTAATGTCACAATTACAGGAAATAAAATAGACATACAGTGTGCAGATTTCATGTTGCTTTTGTAAAGAGGACTGGCTAAATACCTTCAAGAGACTCGATCCCTGTTGCCTGAGCCAGTAAGTCTTCGTGCCTTGCCACCACCTGGAACGAAAGGAGAGTTTGGATTTCCACAGTGATGAAAAACAAAATTAAGGGCCAAAAATATGGAGAAAAATATGGAATCCCTATGCATGGAGAGTCTTTAAATGTTTCTGAACAACCTTTATTTAAATGCTGCAGTTTACAAAACATGCCTTTAAATCCTAAATGACACTGCAGCAATTAATTACGCGTTAAAACAGAATTACTTAAGGTTTGTGTAAATTTTGTATATTCCCAACACTGTTTATTCTCAACCTCAGCTGCAGCTGTTTAATTCTGAAACCTGTATGCATGAGTTGTGTCATTCGAAGATCCTTTGACGGTTTGTCAGATGAAGTCGTTTGCTTTGACATGCAAGCCTTTAGAAAATGTGCGCTAGACTACAATGTAACTCCTTTTTAAAAACACTTGGATTAGAGATCCGTGCCCATATTCACAAAGATTCCTAAACTTCTTTAAAAAAAAACACACAACACACACACACAATTATTAATATGTAGATAAGATAAGCTTTATCTTCCCCATAGGGGGATTAGTTTCAGTGGCCAGATGGGTTAAAGTTGTAACCTAATTTACTAAAGCCACAATGAATAATAGGAAAACATTTTTAAATAATCAGGAATAAAATTGGAGAAATATACAAAGACTATAGTATAGAGAATTTTTTATATTATTTACAGAAATGGCCACAATAGTAAACATTTTAGAAGAAATTAAAAAGGTTCCAGATAATGATATACATAAATACACACTCTAGACAAGATAAAAAGTGTGCGTATTTTCTGTATTGCACATGATGATCCCAGCATTCAGAGCCTAAATGGTCATATAGAAGTCCGCTTGTGTGATGCCATCTCCTCTCTGGATTTTGAGTGCTTCTCACTTTCCAGGTCACCCTAGGTTCTTATGCTGAATAATGTGGTGTTTCTATTCTAAGATCATACTATAATGCAGACGTGTCCTAGCTGACACATCTTCCCCTAATCAGTCATTCTGTCCAACCTAAGTGTGTCAGCCTCTGTGCCTCCAGAGTCCGTTATCCATCTGTAATTCTCCATGGTAACTGCCTTTCGTAGTTTAGTCTCTGTAATCTCATTATCCCTAACAAGTCCCCCTGTTGATGTGCCCAAAAAGTACATAACAACAAAACAGTTCAAATGTCCATTAGCCCCCCTGTTGGTGTGCCCCAAAGGCACAGCACAACAAAAGCAGTTCCAAAAAAAAAAGAAAAAAAAAAGGAGCTGGACTAACATCAATGGAAACATGCATCACCAATCAGCATGAATAATTCATTTATCACCCAAGACCACAGTCTCAGCATTTATCTACAATTTAGGGTTCAACTAATTGAGTAAGGCCTGTTTTAGGTTCCTACGCGCACATTATTTTAATTTCATATTAGACTAGGCAAAACAAGCACGAAAGGACCAGTATGGCGACTGAACATAACAAGGAAATGAAAATGAGGAGGAGAGTGTAGATGAGGTGCGTTCAAACATTTTGATGGTGTGTGACGATTGCTTAATTTGCTACGTTTCATCCTCATGTCACATTTATTAATCCAGTCTAATCGGTTAATTTCTTTCTTTTGATCACTAGAAGTGTCATTTGTGGGTGATTTTCCTCTTGTAGTATGACCCAATCACAGCAGGTAGCAGACGGGTAAGCCACGCCTCCTCACTAAAATAAGAATTTCTGTCGTCTCCAGACAGGAGCTATCTGGAGAACCTTTGGGAACAGGGGCACTGGTTTTTAGAGAACCATCTAGAACACTGTTCTCTAGCTCAGAGTGGCGACCAGAGAGAGGATAACCATCCACGATCAAGCCAGTCCACAGATGCAGTGGTCGTGGCTTCCTGTGAATGGAGTGGCTGTGGCTGCTTTACCTGGCTGTGCAGCTCCTTGTCCAGCTGGCTGATGCCCTGTGCCAGCTTTGCCAGCTGCTCAGCGATGACAGCATGATGGATAGCCTGCGCCGTGTACGTCTTCACGTCAAAGTCTTCGTCCAGGAAATCCGCGTAGCACTCTACAAACACAGCAGCAGGTCACCACAGTCTCTCTCCCCCCAGCATAAAGCAGGCGACCAAACGGCGAGAGGCGCGTCAGAGAACCGAGCAGTCTTCTCACTGCATTAAAAGCCTGAGACTCTATTTAAGCTGTTATTAAACACCTTCCAGGCACTACAATGGAGATTTAACACGTAGAAGAGCTAGAAAAGCCAGTTACGTTACACAGCAACCCTGTTCAATAATTACTCTGTCACGTCTTGGTTTATAAAAAACAGACTCACCATCTTTCAGAAGTGAATTCGTGGAAGCTTCTTTTCCATCCTCCATGTTGACACTTCCGTGTGTGACGTAGTACTGCGTCTTCTTCTTTTTGTTTAATGGCGGTTGGCAAATAAGGTGCATTACCGCCGCCTACTGGAAAGGAGCGTGAACCGAATGCAGCTCAAATAAATACAAAAATAAAACCCAAATTCAAACAAATTACTGTCTTAAAAAACAAAATACTGCCACGTAGCTTTTATTTCTAAAGGCATTCTGTAGTAAATTAATAAGGTCTAGTTTTATTGTCATATTATTAGAGACTTACACTTAAGACAACTTTGTCATTTTGTATGCATACAGAACAAAATTTCGTTTGCATACAGCTTTAAAATTTCAGTGAATTGCAGTAGATTTCAGAATAAAGTAACTTTACAGGATAAAGTGCAAAAGTGATTTCACAGTACAGCAATTGAAATGTAAACACTGCAGGACAAATGTATTATTAAGATTTTGAATGAACTGATTTCTTTCATGATAATTCTTGCCAAGTGAAAAACATGCTGTCATATTTCCCTAATATATACATATAATGTACCAATAATGTACCAGTATGCCCAATGCTGAGTCAAGAGATGATTGCCTCTTCTCTACAATTTACCTAAGGATTTTATAAAGCCACCATCCTTTACTTTCTTCCCCCATTCCTTTTACCACCTTCCTTTCATTTTTGTCTCATTATGCCCTTTATTTTCGTTATACTAAACTAAACACTAATCAAATACCAGTTGGGTGCTCTCCTTAGCCATCATATCTGCCATTTCATTCCTCTTAACCCCATAATATAAAGTGAACTATAACCCTCATCATACTGATTCTATTGTATTTCTATCAATACATCTGGTCAACTATCTGACTGGTTGAACTGCCAAATGACAAAAGATGAACTGGAATCTGAGCAAATGATTGACTTTAATGGTCTTACCTTTTCAAACCACTGAGTAGCTCATAATATTCACTGTATAGTATAAAATGAAACGTCAACACTAATCCTTTTCCCTACTTTGATGCAAAATTTTGGACAATGAATCCTATCCCTATCCAATAATTTTTTTAACTATCTTTGAATATTTATAATAATAATAATAATAATAATAATAATAATAATATTGCTTGATGGAATCCTGTATTCAAAATAAAATATTTATCCTTGCTCTTCATTTCCAATGAAGTAAAATCAACTGCAGCATCAGGTAGCTAACCTGGCAAGTCACATTGATCACGTGTAGCGCTGTTTTCAAAATCGTGGGTTCTTACAAAACATGTGATGGCAGCAGCTACACGTACATCCTCCTGCGCTGCCATCTTTATTTTGGCCTGGCTGTCGGCTCGGCAGCTCTTGCTTTCTTCACAGCCTTAAATTCCACCTTAAACCATAATACTGCAACACGATTGGGCCAAGCCATCTTTGATCCAGGCCCAAACGACTGAGATGGAATGGGACTTTTCTGTGGCCACAAACGCATCTGAGCTGTGAGTCCCTGTGTCCCCTCCCCTTGTTACCATGGGCCTCTTTGGCTGCTTCTCTGATTTATGCTCTCCTTGCTCAGACAGTCAAGGACTGTCAATCCATGCTTTAGTCTCTTCCACAACTTCATTCCCGATGGGCCTGCTGGCCTCCTTGGTTCCTTGTTCTGGAACAAACCTCTGAGACCCTCACAGGACAGCTTAATGTGCAGGGAGAAGAAATTACCCATTCCAGGACTGTAGGTGTCTGCCAACATGAATTCTGAAGTGGTGCAGGATTTTACTGTGACGTGTCACAGTGAAAACGTCTGAACAGAAATCCGCAGACATTTTGAAAACCATCTTTCCTTGTTCTTCCACTTCACACATTGACATTTTGCTGGCTCATGCAGTGTCTTGTACCGAGACCCATTTGAAATTATAACCCGACGTATTGATTTGCATTCTTTGGGATTTTATGGAGATTTTATGAAGTTTTATGTAGTTTTGACTGGCAAAAGTGTGATGAGTACTTGAAAAATAAATGAACATAAAACATGTTTTTTAGTACTCTATGCTTTGACAATTTCCCAGCATGGAAAACCTCAGGACGTCTGGGTAGACCTCAAGTTGGCATTTCCTATGAACCATCTTTTCCTTTAGTAATCCTTCCGTCTCCTCATTCGTGTTCGCTTCATCCTTTAGAGTCCCCTCTAACAGCTTTCTGATAGTCTTGTCTTGATCTGTTTTGAGGCAACAGACTGGGAAGAGCGGAAAGAGTAAAGATGGCGGATTGGCGGTGCTGGTGAACAAACGATTGTCACCCAGGACATGTCACTGTGAAGTCTCGTCTCTGCAGCCCGGATATTAGCGTGTTACCAGTGAGTTTTCTTCATCATTATTTACACAGAGGGTTCACTAATGTTATTTTGGCAACAGTCTACATTCCACCATCAGCTGTTGTCGACACAGCATGCAATGTCGTCTGCTCTGTTGTGAATATAAGCACAGATACAACACACCAATGCATTTGTGGCAATATCTGGTGATGGTAATCATGCCTCACTCTCTGCTACACTTCCAACTTTTCAACAGTTTGCGACCTGCTCTACCAGAGAAATAAAAAAAAACAACAACAGAAAGCCGAGGAAACCCTTGAAGGTTGTTTTGAGGCAACAGACTGGGATGCACTGGGCCGGCCACATTCAGAGGACATCAGTGCTATGACTGAGTGTGTGACTGACTATGTATTCTGCATTCTGCATAAATTCAGAACAAAATCATTTGTTCTGAATTGGTGCTATTTAAATAAAATGAATATAATCCAACAGCAGTGATTCTGCCATTTTCCCATTACATGAACTGAATGCAGCAAGAAAATAATCCCTCCTTCCCCATCTGTTCAAGAAGAGACTGAACACTTTTAGGAACATCAACATTTATTTCACGCGATATAAAACAGATGGGGTATGAACCTTTTGCATATTGACCCTAATAATATTAACAATAACATCTTATAATATTCACTCTTATGTTCAGCTCGTAGATAAATTATGCTTTCTTTCTTTTTTTTTTTATTATTTTGTTGTTTACAGTTTATACATGTCTTAAATTTATTTGATGTCCTGAAGTGCCAAAGTCCGCCTTATTGCTTCATACGTGTGCTATTCTCCTACTCGTCAACATCTAGGACAGATTCACAACCTCTTTGTTTTTGTCTGCTAGCTAAGCAAACCAAAAGTGAGACAGAGGAAAACAGAAGACACAAGCTGCAAAAGCAGACAAAAAAATCTGAAGCATTCTAATACTTTGCATGCTCAACAGACTCGAGAGATTTAAACCACCCGATCCAAATAAATATCTCAAAAAGAGTTAGTTGTCTAAAAAAAGAAGATAAGGAATAGCAGCATGAAGTGGCACCATTTTTATGTAAAATTGGCTTTATGTTTGTATATATTTATAATTTATATATACTTTATCTGCATATATGACAAAGGACAACCTGTGTTGTAGCTGTGAAAACAAGAAGCCTTCGGTCCTAAACAACACAGAGATCTAAATGAGAGCTAAAAATCAGCAAGCTTCAGTGGTAACTTGGGCTTGAATTAAAGCACTGCATGGGTTTGAAACTTTTCTTAGGCCACTGGATCACTAGCTGTACACTCACCTTCCGCTGCTTATGGACATTGCCTCTTCCACATGTGCCAAGAAATCCCACACTAATATTTCTCATGTTCAGATGAATTTAAAGGGGACATATCATGCTTTTCAGTTCTACTTTTAGACATTGAAATCATTCAGTTGTGGTCTATATAAAGCAGAACTGCATTGCTTTGGTCTAAATTCCTCATTAATTCACCTGCATGTTTCTTCTTTTTAACCCCTGCTCTGAGGTGTGTCTGAGAACAACTTGTTTTGGTGCCGTCTCTTTAAATCTAAAGGGGGAACGTCACAACCCGCCCGCCTCCAGGTCACCCTGATCAGCCATTTTTGAAGGATGCCGTGGGAAGGCGTAACGAAAAACCAAATATTTGGACTTATCCACAAGTAGCTTCAACAGCCTTGAGCTTGGGGAACAAATTCGCACCGAGAAATAACAATTGCAGCTTTGCAAAATTGGTTAGCTGGAAGTCCATGGCCTTGTTTAGGAGCTCTGCAGCAAATACTGTGATGTGTTAAAAAAAACACAGAACAGAAAACTGAATGGCTTGAAAAATATGACCCAAACAATATAAAGATATCTACACAGCCCTAGGACAGACTACATTTAAGTTTTCCTGCACTCCTAGAGACTCCAAGTACACAAAAATGTATGTAAGGGTTAAAAAAGTGGACTTTGCATGATATGTCCCCTTTAATACTGTCTCAAGAGCTCTGTATATTAACATCTATGTTTTTGGAAACACAATTCTATGGTGCTGATTGGTTGCTAAAACAAGTCCCACATGGAGTCAAGATTGAGAAAAGGTGTGCTCCTATTCAGAAGCTCTGATTCTAAAGTGGCTGCGAGACGGCCAAACGTGTCTGCCTAGGGCCTTGTTGAGAAACAATCAAGGAAAAGACATAACATCTTGAGTGGCGAAGAACTGCAGAGAACGCTTTAAAATGTTTGTTATTTTAAAGCGAGCTTCCAGTTCATGTTAAAGCTCCCTTTCGGTTGGGAATGAGCTTGCAAGTGCTTCAGATATTTCCCAGAGGTGGCAGGTATAGCTGATACAAAAAGGGTTCTTAGTGGTCAAAGAAATCTGGGGGACACAGGGATTTGGCATTGACTTGATTCTACAGCCTTTTAAATCCAAAACGTGGAACAGTAAGCTGTCTTTCGCTCCACTGTAAAGGAAGACATATTCTGAGCTTTGATTTCTGACATTTTGGAACCATATGGAGCCTTATAAAGGTTTCCATACCCCTTAAGGTTTACAGATTCTCCTCTGACAACCACAAACATCAGCAGGGTTTTATGTAACAGACCAACACAAAGTACTGCATAATTGTAATGTTGTGGGGAAAAAAGTATTTCTTCTTCTTCTTTGTTTTTTTTACAAATAGAAGTTGAAAAAAGGTATGGATGCATTGTATTCAGCCCCCTTACTCTGATACATCCAAAAAAAACTCTGGCATTTTATAAACTAAACGGTGGTGGCAGCACACATGCTGTGAGGATGGTTTATTTTAACAAGGACTGCGAAGCTGTTCAGAGTTGGTGGGAAGATGGATACATCCAGGACAATCCTGGCTCTAAAAGACTGAGACTGAACATACAGCCAGAGATATTATGGGATGATTTAGATCAAAGCAGATTCATGTGTTACTATGTTCCAGTCAAAGTCCAGAACCTAAATCCAACTGAGAGTCGTCGGTAAAGACATGAAAATGATGTTCACAAGTCTTGTCCATCCAATCTGAATGAGCTTGAGCTGTTTTACAAAGAACAACAAATGCCAGTCTGTACAGATTTAACACAGCGGAGACAAAACCCAAATAACCTGCGGCTGGAACAGCAGCCAAAGGCGGCTCTACGAAGACATGACTCATGGGGCTGAATGCAGAAGCACACACTATTCACATTATATAAAAAAATTGAGCTTTCCACTTCACAATTATGTGCTACTTTGTGTTGGTCTGTCACATGAAATCCCAATAAAATGAAATTTGAGGTTGTACTGTGCCAAAAAGGTTAAAAAGTTGAAGAGCTATGAATACCTTTGAAAGAGGACCCATTCTGACAATATTCAGAACACAATTCTCTAACAGAGAATAACTAGAGAATGGAGTCTTTAGAAAATGTCCTCTGCTGTCTTGGATAAATAAGGATGCTGAGATATGTAGGGAACTGTTTTTTCTCTGCAGAGCCTTAATGAAAGTAGTAATGATGATAATGATGAAGCTGTCTTTCATTATTAACTCAATTCCAACCAGGATGGCTAAAACATGTCTTGAAATGATTCTCCTCCAGGTGGTGGATCGCCAAAAAAAGCATTTAAAATTTCATTTAAAGGAGCAATAAGTGATATTTCACCACTAGGTGGCGCTTGAGCACTGTCTGTAGACCAAAACAAGATGTATGACAAGCCACGCCTCTCTTTAACTCCACTCCAGCTGTCGCCCGGCTTTGTAAACAGGAGACTGGAGAACACCACAGAGAGATAATGTGTGAGGTCATACCATACATAGTCCGTCTGAAATATTACATTTAGTTCTTCTCATCACAATTTTTTAGTCCTATCCAGCTAAAATAATGAAATTTCGCTTACTGCTCCTTTAAAGTGTTTTAAAATATTTCTAAAACTAACGGAGACAAAGAAAATATGATAAAAAAGGCCCAAGGGCCGCCATCAGCAGCCCCTGTTGCAACTAAACTGCTCCCTACATTGAGGAAATCAATAATGAACCTTGATTGTTTCCAGCAGAAACCCCAGAGAGGGCAACTTCTACAGTCATATTCAATAAATCACAAGATACATTTTGATGGGGCTCATTTTTTCAGATCAAAAGTAAACATACTTAAGCTTGCATTCTGTATTAAAAATGTTTGTTTTAATTTTGTCTGATGATAATAAATTCCTTTATTGCCCCACAAAGCTGTAAATGGAGAATCATGATAGTTAAAAAGAAATACAGGCTTGAAAACATTAGTCTGTGTGTAATTCCTCTGTATAATTTTCTTCCCTTAGTGAACTGACTTACTGAAATAAAGGAGCTTTTCAATAATATTTTCTCGTATTAAATATGACTGTATATCCATTTCAGGGTTTGCTCATTGTGGTAAAAACATCGTCTATAACCAGTTCACAATTCTTTTAATGCAAATGTATTTCAGGGGAAAATAAAAAAGGAACTCCTTGTTTTTAGAAAGTTTGAAAAGTTACTAAAGATAAACAGGCTCCGCCTCTCTTTCAGGATGCAAAGGCTTCCCGCCAGCCGGTGCTCCGTCTGCAACCAAACGTCAGTCTCTGTGCGGTCATGTAGCTGTAAGTCTCTAAGTAGTTCTGCTGGGAACGCAGGAAGCCATGGAACATGCTCTGTGCTGGCTGGCTACATTTCGGCTCTATGGGATGTTGCTTTGGGCACTGAGGCAGGCGCTGCTTCACGTGTCGCTGCTAACCAGGGTAAACGTCTGCGCTGCAGGGAGGAGAAGGGAGACAGGGAAGGCACGGCATGTTAGCGATGTCCCACACATCAACCATCAGTTTCATAGACGGACGTGTTATGAACAAGGACATGTTGTCAGCTCTACGTGTAAAACCAGTCATCTGTAACATCAGGACCACCCGAAGATTAAAAACTAGCCCTTTGACTCATCTTGTTACTAAAAAGTGCTATAGAAATAAGCTTGCCTTGCAAAAAGGATTGAATCATGAAAATCTCCAAATAAATACTGCTAAAAAAACACAATTAATTGTGGTTTACTGAACATTCAATCTCTCTCTACAAAGACTTTTACCAATAGCTGGTAATCCTTTTCAGACACTTTTTATAATACTGGCTAAAATAGTCGTTCCATCCTGAACATTCATTTTTGAGACATTGTTTTCTTTAACTTTCCCTTTCCCTCCCTTCCTTATGTTTAGTGCTGGCTCTTACTCTGTCTACAAATGGTTCAGTCCACTTAGAAAAACAACTTTTTACCCGGCATGTTGTTGTTGATGTTCTGTTTCTTGCTGTCTCCAGTCAGCTGTTTGTATGAATTGAGACTCTTCTCAAGGTGCTCCTCCTGGCTTGGAGTTGGGCTCCCATCGGTCTCCTGCTCCTTGGGCTCAGGACTTGGTGTCTGAAAGCTGTGTTTAGTAGAAGCAACATGGGTCACATTCATAACATTTAGCTGATTTCACAAAGTCTCTAAATGCATAGGAGAGCTACAAAAGAAGGTAAGTATTTCTTAACAGTTTGTAGCAGCTGAATGTCGGTCAGCACCTTTACAAGTTTTGGGACCTTTTTGAGTTCAGAGTTGTCTGTGAATCACTGACTTTGATTGTAGCTAGATTACCAGGTGTAACGGTGGCCGTTACTGAACCATGACGAAAGTGGGTTTGCTGAGATTTCAGTATTAATTAAATAAAAGTTCAATATCAAAACAAGTAAAAACGTTCAAAGATGGTGCACTGACTCTTTAAAGGTTCTATATAACGCTTTTTCAAGCCTTCCAAAGTCAACAACATGCGTATATGATGATATATTTCCTTTGGCACTACAGAATATTCATTTATTATGAAATATTAGTTGTTTTCTGGTGCTATCTTTCTAACCCGAAAGAAGGTTGCCTTGCCTTCACTGTTACGCCACCTCTTCCCGTGTGGGGTTGTCTTACAGCCGCTGCAGCATGGTATCAAAAACAGAGCAGCTTCTGTCGCTGTGCAGATGAGGCGCTAAAAGAGGTACTACGTCTCAATTCTGAGCAGAAATGATTGCGCTCTGCTTCACATCACTGCTCGTTGGCCATGTTGTTTACTGGGCAGGGGAGGTCACGGTAGGTACTTCCTGTATGGAGCGGGTAATGGCTCTACGTAGGCCTGTTGTGACCTCAGACATGCATGAATCAAGCAAAATACCACTTTGGCCCTGAGTTTGATGAAGGAACAGCATCAAAACATGGTTCAAAGCAAAAAGAAAAAGTTGATTTTGCGTGATGTAGGTCTTTAACATAATTTCAGGATTAACATTTCATTTGTTAATCCTGTTCAGAAATGCTTTTCCTTATACTGGGTGAAATGGTCCTTCCATCCTGACAGTAGTTAATACATTATGATTGCTGAAAAAGGAACAAAAATACATTTGTGAGAGCAGCAGGCCTGTAATAACTCTGACCAATTGTGACGTGCTCACGTAATGCCATCGCTCGTTCCTTGTTAGTTTCTGCTCACTGGCTGCGCATGCACACTTCTAGTGTTTATGTATCCGGTTAGCTTAGCGGTTAGCTTCGGTGTTAGCCGTTCACTGTAGCTCCACTGCTCTCATCATACACTTTGAAGTAGAAAGAAGTCCAGAGTGGATTTGGAAGAATTTTTTCACGTGATCCCCCTTTGGAGCGGAAGAGCAAGGTAAGACGGTCTTGCGCATTCACAGTTATTCAAAAAGGTACTTGGATATTTCACACTTGATTTTCCAGAAAAATCGCAGACTCTACCTTTAAAAGGGATGAATACTACAGGTAGGTGAACAGCACAGCCCACGTAGTTTACCCTAAAATCAGCCACAGATTTCTTAAGCAGTGAAGTTGACGCTTAATTTCGGCAATGTAGATCAAAATGTTGACAGTGAGACCTTAAGATAAAACTGTTGTTTTTACCGAGCAGTTGTTTTTGCCCAGTCTCTCTTTCATATGGCTGAATCCTGAAATCTGACCTTAACTGAGGCTGTGAGGCCTGCAGAGCTTTGGATGTTGTTCTGGGGTCTTCTTTGACCTCCTGGTTGGATTGTTGATGAGCTCCTGGAGTAACTGTGGTTTACCTGGTCAGGTTCACCAGTTCAGGATTATGGTTCTCACTTTGGTTCTCTGTTGTCCCAAAGTTTTAGCAATGCCTTTGCAACCTTTTTCATTTCAATATATGTAATACATTTTTTTTTTCTACTGTTATTGAATGTTTTTTAGATTATGCGCTGCTTTCTGAGATTTTTCATGTGTCAGAGAGTTCCTGTTTCAATCGTTTATTATATCTACAGGTCAGGCAATAAAACAAAGATCGGGTTTGACTTGTGAAATTCAGCTCAGCTTTCTAGAAAATCCAGTTTTATCATAGTTAATGATTAATCAAGGGGGGGGGGCAATTATCTTTTTACATAGGGTTTGGTTTGGATAAAAATTTTCCATTATAAAAACTGCTTTTTGTATTTACTGTTCTTATCTTTAACCAACATTAAAATGTGTTGATCTGGAACATTTAACACATTTAACATCAGGCCAGATTTAGCTTCTAGGAAGAGAAGAAAGCAGGACAGAGCATAACATTCACTGACTGGTCACATAATTCCTACTTTGTTCTCAAAAATAACTGTTTACATCATGCAGCAATCTTCCACACACCTGTTTTCAGTGGTGGTGTTTGTAGGGGAGCTGGTCAGATCTTGAGCTTTGCTTTCGTCATCCTCAGAGGGCTGAAAGTTCACGATCTCCACACGCTTTGGCTCTGTGCCGAGATCCACAATGACCACTCTCTGGCTCTTACACAGCTGCAACACACACATCACACGATTGTGAAGAAAAGGAGAGCGGACAGTAGCATAAAAAGACCAAAACTTGAACAATTGAACAAATAAATGAAAGTATCTGAATTTTATTGACAATAAGATAATTTCTTAGCTGCTCATTTTGATATAATTATGATCACCTTCTTTAATCATTATCTTCACTCTGGCTTTTTTCAAGTGAGCTATCTCAACTTTAGGGTAATGAGTGAAGTTTTTTTTTAGTATTTACAAGATATATCATAGCAGCTTTAGAATCAGAACCAGCTTGTCTTTGTGCACACAAGCCAAGAATTTGATGCGTGTGTATAAATAAATAAATATATATGTGTGTATGTGTGTTTGCTCCATGTCTGATTTCTTATGTTTTTGCATGTTTGTCACACTTAAGTGTTTCAGAATATCAAACAAATTGAAATACTGGTCAAAGACAACAGAAGTAAACACAAATGTAGTTTTGAAATGTTTTAATTATTAAGGGGGGAAAAAATCCAAACCTACGTGGCCCAGAATGTAAAATTTAGGAACAAATGAGCAAGAAAGTAATTTCCATCTATCAGGCTGGGAATGGTTGCAAAGCCATTTCTGCAGCTTTGGGACTCCAGTGAACCACAGTGAGAGCCATGATCCACAAATGGTAAAAACATGGAACAGTTTTCCTTCACAGAAGTGGCCGGCCGACCAAAATGAACCCGAGAGCACAGAAACGACTCACTCAAGAGGTCACAAAAGACCCCACAACAACATCCATGCCTCCACTCTAAGAAGGAGACTGGGCAAAAATGGTCTCGGAAAATCTTCCGAGACCATTTTGTAGTTGATTTCCGGAAGGCTGTAGGCCTGGATCCATTGTGTTAGCTACTAGCCAATGTCTGGAGTTTAGCTGCCCCTTGGTTCTTCACATAGAAGCCACCGCCATCTTGAACCTGCCTGGGCTAACCATTGTCAGCAGTAGCTTATTGACTTAGACCCGCCATCTTGAGCCGCTAGCTTAGCTGTTTTGAAGTGTTGCTAACGGCTAGCAGGCCTAGTGTTTCCGAGAACTATCACATTACCTTTAAATATTAGCCAAATATATTTCAGTACTGTTTACATTACATGTGCTGCTGTTTTATTGGTGATTATTTTATTGCTTAATTAAATGAGGCTTATTTAAAAAGGGGAAAATTACCGAAAGACTGCTACCTCCAAGTTTCATAATTTTGCGGTTTTATTTTTATTTTCTTCTTTTATGGTGTGTTTTGTTTGATTCAGTAGGTAGTGTGTTCAAGTAGTAATAGTATTAAACAGATAATTGCTGTATCGGGGAATTATAGTTTAATAAACTAGTTTGAGTGTGGTCCTCTGTGGTTGTTTTATATCATTGATCGAATCGTCTCTAAGAGTATGAATCATTCCTTTTGAGTTAACAACATGAATGTAAATAATGGCATTATTTTTCCTTTGTTTGTGGGTAAATATTAGTGATTCCAAATGCAATTATATATTAAGGTTATTAGCATTTACTGGTGGCTAACGTAACTCGATTTCACAACTGGTATAACACCCATCTTTTACAGTAAATAAGGTTAATAATTGCTAATTGATAGGCCCAATTGCTAGTTAAAATCATTAGAGGCTGGTAGCCCTTAATTGCACAACCATTTCTACAGCAAAAAATCATTGTCACATACCTTTGACTATATTAGCATTAATTATAATATCCATTTCTAATTATTAATAAAATTCATAATCAAATAGGTAAAATTGCACAACAGTAACAAATGGTAGAATTTACCATGAGATTTCTTACCAACCTCTGCTGATTGCTTTTAGGCAGTCTTCTATACTCTGAGAATATTTTCAATAATTTTATGCGATTTGTCTGCTGACGGTACCTCATTGTTGGTGTCGGCTGGTGTCTGGTTCCCAATCAGCCGGTTCATGGCCTGTTCCGGCTGCCCCTCTTCATGCTGGGAATCTGTCACACCCTCAGTCCTCTGGACTTTCTGCAAATTTAAACAAAGTTTCTCAGAGGGTTCGTTCTATCTATCTATCTATCTATCTATCTATCTATCTATCTATCTATCTATCTATCTATCTATCTATCTATCTATCCACATAAACAATCAGGCTTTAAAAAGACCAAACACCATTGCTCTTGAATTTACTTGTAAATAAAGACCATAGTGGATGAAACTACCTGCTCGGTGGTTGATTAACGAAATGTAACAGTTAACTTAGGCCCCATCGAAGCCAAACAAAGCTGAAGCATATGTCTTCTTTAAAGCACAACATGGGAGTGGAGGGTGGATCGGACCTGTGGTGAGGTTGGCGGTCCCTCTGCTGAGTTGGCTTCTGATGCTGTTTGCCTCTGCTCCTTCTGAGCAACTTTTATCTGGAGCAAAGCTGTCTCGAGCTCCACAGGGTTTAGACAGGCCCCTTCTGCCTGGGCCCGACTCTGTAGACACACACACGCACACGCTATAAATAGCCACCCTCCCCCGTTGGCATAACCAGCACTTGAATTAACTGCCAGACAAAACATTGTTTGTCAGGTTTGGAAAAAAAAAGAAAGACATAAACACAAGCATCTAACCAAAGGCCGTCCGCTGCAGGCTCAACTGTGTGTTTATGTGCAACATCACCTGCAAATGGAGGAGGGGGTTGTCTTTGCTGAAGGAGGAAGAGCGCGACAGTGTTTCTCTCCTCTTCTCTCGGAGTGAAGATGCCTCCTGGTTTCTCCTCATCCTCTCCAGCTGCTCCTCAACACTCATCCTTGTTCTGATGAACTCTCGCTCCCCAAATGCCATCTGATCCACCGCGCTCTTCGGCCGATCCTGGAGAGGACTAGACTCGTTGTGCTGTGTGAAAAGCACAAAAAGCAACGTATGTGTAGACAAGACAGCACCGATTTTTGTAGGTACACTTGCACACAGTTGTTCAAGCAACTCGGATGGTAGGTTGTTCCAAACATCTTGGAGAATTAACCACAGTCCTGCTGTGGATATAGGCTTCGTTAAATTCTTGAGATAGGTGCTTTGTGGAGGTCACTGCGTCACTTCCAGGACTTTTTGTGCTTTTATAATCTGAAAATAGTTCTTGATGACCTTGGCTCTATGTTTGGGGTCATGGTTCTGCTGCAGAATAAATCTGAGGCCAAGCTTATGCCTCTCTGTAGGTGCTGCATAATGGAGAAGTATCTGCCAGTATTTGTCAGCATTGAGGACACCTTAACTCCTCACCAAAACTCCCACTTTATTTGCAGAAATGCAGCCGTAAATGTGCAAGGATCCGTCTAAATAATCAAATTAACGGCATTGTTCAATTTGGAATAGACGTAATTGAAGTAGAATCTGCCCGTGGGATTCAATTAAATTGACCTTTTCGTGAAGTTTGTTTTGAATTGACACCATATAAATAAACTGAATTAAATTGAATATGCGAAAACCCTGGCAAAATTAACCACCAAATGGGCGAGCCACTCTTCTGATACAGACTGCTTGTTGGAGGAGGCAATAAGCCTTTCAGCTGGTTTTGCTACATTAATGAAACATGATTCGCTTAATTTCATCTTTGAGCATGTCGCGTCTCTGTTGACGCCCTAGGCCACACTTACACATCTGGATTCGGGTTTTTTGATCTTCCTCAGGGTGACGTAGGAGGCAATAGTGGAAGACTCAGGAGGGCTCATGGGTGATTTCGTCCTGGGAGCGACAATGCCTACAGGGTACGGGGGCACTGGAGGGAAAAAAAAGCATCATGTCACTTACCCTGGAGCAAGCAAACACAGCAGTGAGGCTGAGCGTTCATGATGTGGCAGAACACTGAACTAGGCTACGGAGACTTAACAAGCCAGACGGAAGAGAAAAGAGGACACGCAGGATAAAATATAAGGGACGTTTTAAACGGGACGATAAATCACAGGAACACTTGGGCTTGAGTGCACATCTTGGAAATGCGTATTAAATGTTTATAAATTATAAATGGCTTAAAAAAATAATAATATTTAAGTAACTGTTGAATAAAACATAAATCTATACTTTATACAGATGTGTTCAGTTGTCACATACCCAGCTCAGACTGACCTATTCTGACCAACCACTACCCCTCATCCTGTCTTTATCTTTAATCATGCTACATTCACTGCACCTCAAACACAGGACAGCAGACTGCATTCATCTGCTTTATGATTGAAAGCAACGTGTTGGTTAAAGAGCTTATTTAATAAAACAACATATTTAGATCATGCTCCACGAACCGTGTTGTCATCTTTTAAATCCCGGCAGAGAAATCTAACTTCTAAACAGTGATTATGGAACCGATCTGCAAAGACTACATTTGCTGCAGGTTGTTTTCACCTGGCTGGTTGGAGGGTGCAACCCTTTAGTTTTCCATCTCGGATTCTTTCGTTAAAAAAAAACAAAACAGGAAATCCAAACCTTTATCTGAGCTTAAAGGGACATAGTCACATTATATGACTTTGCGAATTTCTACGGCAATAGCTGTTAGCTTACTATATTTTATTTATTTGTTTTACACTTTGTTTTTGCTCCATTTGTTAGTATACAAAGCACTTTTTTGTGTATTTATCATGAATAGACTGTGTGACCAGATCTACGATAATGCGCACACGAGAAATGAGTAAACAAGGACAAGCAATGGTAGCCTCGTGAGACCATCCTGATCTCGCGAGCTTTCAAGGTTTCACTCGCAGATCAGTCTGGCTACTTTCCGTTAAAGAAAATTTGGAGCCGTTCACCAAACGAACGTCCAATCAGCATTGGCTTTGAGGCGGGTTGAGGTGTGACGTAACGAGAAGATCGACAGTTCAGTCTAAAGAACATGCCGGCTTCAGCCGATGAAACTAGCGTTAGCGTGGCTATCGAGCAAGTTTTATCGGAATTACAGAGTATTTCTTTGCTGAGCTAACGAGCCTTTACCTGCAGCAGCAAGAGTAGCTTGGCTTGTGGTTGTGTTTTCGTCGTCGCTCTGTTACGAGCGAGTACGTCATATGCTTCGTTGATCTGATTGGTTCATTTGGCCCGTCTATCACCAACATAGGCCAATCAGCTAACCAGTATTGTCGCCCCTTCCCAAAATTACTTCAACGGAAGGTTTCCAGATGGATATGCGAAGCAAATACATCTGGCGGAGTCAGGTTAAAGCAATGGACCAAGCGAGGAAAAGAAAAAGATAGCGGTTAAGTAACTCAAACTCTGTGGATGGGATTTGTTGGTTTGTTGGTCAATCAGTTTACTGCGAGACATTGAACGACGGTCTACTGGCTCCTACAGTATCTGTGTCAATAGTCGCCATCTTGCTTTCTGATAGGTCTGCAGTTCTGCAGGTGCAACGATATTTATGTCTGCTCATCGCATCCAGTGCATAGTTTTTTTCAGTTTAAAAAAAGACTAAATAAATATTATCAGGGTGAATGCTTGCCGTATATTCTTTTAACTGAAGATGAAAACATGTTTTTTGTGTCTTCTTTTTATGTTCAAAATACATGACTATGCTTCTTTACTTAGAAGAACACTGGACCTTTGCCATTTCTTAAACATGTTTCACGTTCATTTAAAGTTCTCTTCATGGACATTGAGTTCTAGTCTTAGAAATTGTTGTTAGAAGAATCAGACTAACAATCCTATTAAGATCATGAGTCCCTGACTCATCCATCCGTCCTGTGAGTTGATGCTTCCTAATAAAACACCATTGTGCGTGGCATGTCAGTCATGTTTCATTGAAGGGTTGTCTTTCACAGCACCTGGAGAGAAGGGTCATGGATGCACTCCAGCTGTTTAGTAGATTTTGAGACATCTGAAAGATGGATCAGTATCAATTATTGATTATCGGATTATTTTTATGAAACAAATGTAAAGCTATTGCCACTCTGTTCATCTAAAAAGCTTTCTGCATTGGGTCTTAAGGTGAATAAAATGAATTTTGTGGAACATCACAAAAGGCACACAGTCATCTCTATGTAGCAAGTGTGTTGCTGTTTTGTATTGTGTATTTGTGTGAAGCTGTAAAATGTAAATTGTGCTATTGCGGCACGACAAAGTACTTTACCTTTGGCTCCCCAACAAAGTCTGCAGTATGAAATCTTCCAAGTGTTGAGATAAATATTAGCTGACTGAATTAGCAGATTAAACTACTGTCAGTTGGAGCAGACAAACAATCAGCATGTTTTAGCCCTAAATCCCAGAATGCGCAGTATGTTGTTCATTTTCATGTACAGCTCTCAGGAAGGAAGCGTTTGATGATGTCATAGAACTACCACTGTGGTGCACAGCAGCACCTTTTTTCTCTTTACCCGCAGCCCCTCAGCACTGTGCATCGTGGAGAAGACGCGCGTCAACATCTTGATCTCGCTAAGTGACTCCATTAATAAAAACCTTGGATCCAAAATAAGTAAGGTCTGAGTAACCGGTGACCATGGCCCAGCCAGAAATAAGACCAGCCGCTTCAAAAAAGGCTGTCTGAGCTTCTCCTGCTTAAAGAATCTGAAATGGTTACAGGTTTCCCAAGAAATGGGTCCCAAATTACATCGCAAAACAGTATTTCCCCACTGCCTGAAGAAGACAGCATTGAAAAGTCAGGTCTTCTCTGTTTATTGAACCGCCACGAAACTGGTCCTCCCTGTACATCAAAACAATTCACAGTAAGAGGTTGTCTCTGGGTAGAGAAAATTAGTCTAGGGGTAAAACTATTAACTATTGCTAATTTCAATGTATTTGTTTGGTTTTTGTTTTGCTGCTTAAACTTAGCCGGCTTAGAGCAAGCCGAAGCTGAGGGTGTCTGTGATTCGAACTTTATCTCAATAAGTGGTTTGAGCACTGATGGTGATGGTCCAATGACATGAGCTCGTGCCACTTTTTCTGTTTTGCAATCTTCTCATCAGACAAGCCTACACAGAACATGCCCATAGAATCCTAATAAACTTGCTGTCGTGTCGCGTTACCCTAGCTAATCCTAATGCTAAAAGCCCTGCTAATGCTAAGACAATCACCACTGGATCTGCCTTGTTTGCTCCACAGCTCCTTCTATTCACACGGCGATAAGATGTAGTAGTACTTAGCAGTTTACTTAGTAGTTTAACTGAATGTTGCTAGTCTTTGTAGACTAAAGTAATCTAATTGGGAGTTAAATATTTTGTTAATAAATTCTTATGTTTGGAGAGATGTTTATTCTGAATATATGTGCAGGGCTTACTGCTTGAGAACACAAAATCACTCCATCTATTGAATACTGCGCCTCACCAATTCAGAAACAATAACTGACAGAGACAGAAAGCTGCTTGGCTTGTGTTTCCTAAAAATCAGGTGGTGCCCTAATTTGGTCAATTTGCTAAAAATCCCTAATTTTTTTAATGATTGCCTTTTGCACTCATTTATGGTTATTCATAGTCATGCCTTACCAACCCAAAAGGAATGCAGTGAATGCAGCAGAGATGTTTTCACAACTCTCAGGCCTGAAACCAGTTACCAGGGCCGAGCTTTTCAGTTTGCCTTACAAACGCCAACGAGCATAAAAACCAATGTTTTTCCAACTGACTGTAAAACCCAGAGAAAGCCACAGGCTTAACCGTAGTAGACACGAAACAAGTAAATGATTGAAACAAAAAGAGAAACATGTCTCCTTTTTATATTTTCCACTTTTAAAGACCCTTTTCAATTTAATAGGAAAGTGGTGAGGGTAAACGTTAGAGACAGCAGCTGCAGCCCGTGTATTGTATTCTTGCACCATTTCAACTAAATGTACCATTTAGGTACATTTACAAGTTTAGTCCATTAACTTATGAGTAGCATTTTCTCACAATGTCAGAAGAATAACCATCTGTTATCCTGCTGACAGAGAGAACCCACAGTGTCTGAATGTACCTTTGGACGCTGGAGTGTCTTTACTTTCAGCAGACGTCTCGGTCTTGTCCTTGTCCTCACCGTTGGCCTCGTCTCCTTCCTCCTTCACGGTGGTGAGCTCAGGCTCGCTCTTATACAGCCGGTAATCTGGAGCTTGCTATGAGAGCAAGGTGCAGTGATCCACAGTTAGAACGTAGTCCGCAGCATACAGTCTTGTCAAAATATTAAACCCCACCCCCACCCCAGAAATTTTTTCTCACGTTCCAACCCCAAAATAAAATTGATTGTATTGGGATCTTACGTGACAGAACAACACATAGTGGTGCAGAACTGTAAAGTGAAAGGAAAATTATTCATGTTTTTTCCCCAACACAAATGTTTTTTCACAAATGTCTGGAAAGAATGGGGTGCATTTTTACCTCCCTGAGTCAACCACTTGTACAGCTGCATTTTAATGCCGTTCATGTTCAGGTGATGGGCTGATCAGAGCTCTGGGAGACGTCCAAAACTTGGGATATTGTGTTAGAAGCTGACCCCGCTTTAAACATGTCGGCTGGGTTCCTTGGTCTCCATGATGCTGTACGTTCTCTAAAGTTCTCTAACACAGGTGTTCCCAAACATTTCAGCCTGCGACTCCCAAAATAACAGTGCCACAGACTGGTGACCCCAGTCACCAGAAATGATGAGAATAAAGTCATAATACTTTTAATTTAATTATGAATAAAGTAGTATTTGTATACAGTAAGAACTCTTACAAGACAGTGCAGCCTCCCTCCTGCATTAAAATGAGGACTGTTGAGCATCCTCCAAAAGTTATACTTTGGTGCCGGTTCGACACATAAAGAAATACAAAATCTTTTTATCACATCAGCATCAAATCATCCAGCGGACCCCCCCCCCCCCCCCCACTTTGTGAAGCCCTGCTCTAACAAACCTCTGAGGCCAGACAGCTGCAGTTACACTGAAATTAAATTTGACACAGCTAGACTCTAGTGACTTTAGGTGACCTACGACATCAGATTTTATCCACAGGTATCAGAGTAAAATGCAGTACATAAAAAGTCCCACCACACCTCAGAATTTTTATTTAATAATTTTCTGAAACCACAAATAATTTTCCTTTTGCTTCCCAGCGATGCTCTGCTTTGTGTCAATCCGACTGTCACAGAAAAGCTTAATCAAATACATTGATGTTTGATGAAATGTGGAAAAGATTATGGACATGCATACTTGTTCAGGGTTCTATATATGCACACACACTGTACTGATCAAAGGTCACCAGTCAAAGGAGCGTTGCATAACAGTATTATTATGTGTTCAAATTTCAATAAGTGGCTCCGAAACCGCTCAGACAATTTATTTGAGAGTTTTAGCAGGTTGAGAGGACAACTTCACATTCTGCTGATGTCATCAAGATGTTTTACAGTGCCAAAGTAAGGCGAATGACGAGACACATCAGGAAAGATCAGACTAAAAGGATGAATGACTCATGATGGGGTGAATGTCACGCTGTGGCTGGGTGGAGCAGGGAGGAACACGTCTCACTCTCCTCATTTTCTGCACATCTGAAAATGATTCAGGTCAGATGAGGTGGCTCTGTGGGCTCATGGATGACGGAGGATGGAGAGATGTTAAAGACTGGTCGGGGGGGGGGGGGGGTTGGAGAGGAGCATGGCGGCTTTGAGCAGGTCTTACGCTGTGCGCTCCATTCCTGGAGCTGGCCTTGCGCTCCTCGGGGCGGTGGGTGTGGAGGGGTCGGCCGCCCGGCTGTGAATGGTGGAGGGGGACGTGAGGGACGCGCTCTGAGGAGTCATAGCACTGAGGGAGGGGTGGGCGAGCCGGCACCCGGTTGCCCTCTTTGGGCGGGCTAAGCGGCTGGAGCGTCGCTGCCTGCTGACAGGTAAACAGCACAGCTCAGAGCCGGGACAGGACCGCAGTCACGTCATCACAAACAGGCCGAGGACACGCCGCGGAGGAGCTCAGTGCTATATTGGCGGCGCGCTTACACTGCACACATTACAGAGGAGTCGTAAACCAACGTGCAAACGGCTGCCTGGGGGGGGGGGGGGGGGGGGGGGTCGTGTCGAAACAGATTCAGACTAACGGGACTCTTCCGCTGCTGCATGTTGATTATAGGAGACTGCATCAACGTGAAGATTCAAGGTACGCTAGACAGGCAGCTCTTCGCTGGACTGCCTGTAACGGGATTTGAACCTGACATGTCTGCTTTGTTTGGAAGGCTCCCCGGGTTATCTTTTGTTGTCGATTACTAAGGCGCGTTTAAAAAAATCTACAAAGTAAGATTCCACACTGATTGATTCCACACAGAGCCATGTGGTTCTTGCGTCTGTTGGATTTCTGTTCATTTTGATGTTTCTGGCTCACAGCTGGTGGAAACAAAAAACAAAGAATTTTTTTTTTTTTTTTTTTCAGAAAAAGGGGCCAATAATACAAGCTTTGAATCCGGAAAAAAATAAAATGTTGCAGCGATGTTATGGCCCACGTCATCATGGGGAAAGCTGCCAACAAAGAATAAGGGAAAGGGGGAAAACCACAGCAGGTCATTGCTGAAGAGGCCACGTGTTAATAGGGTGCTGTTTCCAAGCTCATTAATGGAAAGTTGAGTGGAAGAAAAAAGTGTGGTGTGTCACATCCCTGGTGTTAAGCCAGTCCTGAACCAGAGATAACGTCTGAACCGAAGTCCTTTTCTTTAGATGAAAGTAAATTTAGCATTTCATTTGGAAATTAAGGTTTCAGAGTCTGGATGAAGAGTGGAGGGGCACATAATCCCAAGCCACAGTTGGTCCCCTGGGATTGATCAAGGATATTTTAGAGCACTGCATGCTTCCCTCCACTGACAAGCTTCATGCAGGTGGCACTTTCATTTTGTAGAAAGACTTTGGACCTGCCCATAGTGCCAAAAATACCTGCTTTAACCACAGTAAGGCCAGCAAACTGGTCTGACCTAAACCCCCACAGAGACATTGCTGCCTGTTGTTTAGAGGAATATATCTCAGCTGATTCCCACCATGTCACCCTGCATGGATCCAGCATTCATGCAGAAGGGGCCCAGACCAAGTACTGATTGCAGGTACTGTACAGTAGATGGACCTACTCTTCGCTAGGACCACATTCCTGTAGTAAAATCAGCTTTTTTAATCGGTTGGATGTAATATTTCCATTTCCAGAGAAACTGCGTTTTGGGTTGTCATTATCTGTAAGCCAGAATCATGGAAATGAACAGATTAAATGCTCGATCCTAATCACTGAAAGTGGATGAAACTATAACACACGAGTTTCACTTTTTTAACTGAACAACTGAAAGTAACTTTTTAATTTCCTGATTCACCGGAACCGCAACTGATATAGCAAAAACGATTAAAGCTTTTCTTTAACCGATAAGAACATGTCAAACAGAGCATACGCACAAAAGCCACCCAGATGTTACACCGATCACAAGCAATGAGACCGTTAAAACTCAGTTAAATGATATCTGGATGGGTGCTTATGCTCTTGTGGCCCAAACAGACAAGGAGTTATCTGGTCTAACAAACCTTAGAGCTTTGATATAAGCCAGAGGCTAATAAGGATTTAAGTTATAAGAGGAGCGTAATGTGTAGGGTTTACCTCATTTTTCTGCTGACTGGAGAGAGGCTTTGCACCAGGAAAACCTGTTAAATAGAACAAAGAGAGTACCGTTATCTGGAAGAACACCTTCAAAACTAACCAAAAGCAGCCAGGACCTCACAATTCAACATGGCTGCCTGAGCAGACTTAGAAACAGCAGAGCTAAACTGCTCAGTAGTGCACCGTGTCCTTAAATCTTTGGCACACTGTGTTCTGTCCAGCCTTGCTGATCACCCCCAGCTTTCAGAACACTGCAGTGTGAATGACTGAAGCTAAGATAATGAGGGAAGGACATTTCAGAGTAAAACACTTCTGTGGTTAAAAAAAAAAGGATTCAGACAATGCAGAGGTAACACAGAGATGTTCCTGTTTTAAGGAGGGGGAAGAGATCGTTTTTCACATACCGCTCTCGATTCTCTGCTTGGGTTTATTTTTAGACAGAGCCTCCATCACATCCTGGATCCTCCAAAGCTCCTTCTGGATCTGGATGTGCCGCTGACTCGGAGGTTCTGTCTAAGAGACACACACACACACACACACAGCCAGGCAGACGGGTGCTGTTAAAGCAGGAGCCATCTACAGAGAGTGTCTCTGTGAGTGGTTCTGGGTTTGTCTCTTACCTGTGGACTGCCCAGGGCCTCCAGCTGCTCCAGCAGGTTGGTCCTGGCCAGAGTAACGTCTGCCTCCAGCCGCTCATAATCCCTCCAGGACCGCTCCAGCTCCTGGGGATTTACAACACGCACTCAGTCTGGGTGCAGATGCGTGTACCCATATGCTGTGACCTGTGTTTCCTAATGTGTGGGCACGTGTGGATTAACAGGTTTTAACAGTAGTACCTCTGATTTTATAAAAAAAATAAAAAATAGGAATGTATTTACAAACATTAACACAAGATCAATTTAATAGAAATATAAGTGTCACAATGCAACATGTTGCATGGAGCCTTTCATGGATAAAATCCCTCCATACATTCATTCATCTGTCTGTCCTTTGTCTTCAGTTTATCAGAAATTGGGTCCCGGGGGTAACAGGTAAACCCAATAAAATGTCCATTTACGTTTAAACTAAGAACTGGCTGAATTTTGTTTCAAAGTGAAAGTACTACAGTACTTTTAAAACAAATTTTAAATCAAACATGTGTTTACATCTAGCCGAAATCTGTGGATCAATTCTGTTTAATTACTCTATATACTGTAGCACCGATTTGATAAAGGACAAACAAATCCAATTGATTTTCAGTTACATAGAATCCGAATTGGTCCAAACTGAACTCACAATTGTCCAATCCATTCATATCGTCCCATTCAGACCCAGTTCCACACTGTCCAACTCTAATCCTAATTCTAAAACAACTCGGGCACATTCAGTTGGTCGTTTCATGCTAAGTTGTCTGTCTGAAGAAGCCCTGGTGATAGAACCAAGATACTGACTAATTCTGGCATGACCTTTGACCTTTAGCAGGCCTGTGGAGCTGGACATGGAGCTGTTTGGTTTTTTACTGTATCTCTGAGCACTTTACAGTCGGGCTGAATTTCCACATCTGGAATGATTGGCAAAAGCCTTGCATGTTTCCCAGCTGTGACGGCGCGTTCTTACTTTAGAATGAAGCACTTCAGATTTGCCTTCTAACCACCCTAGAGAGATGGGCAGCAAAACTTATTTCGCTATGATCGCTGTGGATGTCGTTCCACTTCAGCGTCATTTCAGCACCCTTCTGTACAGTGGAGGCTGGTGATAAAATAATGTCTGCATTATAGGCCGAGGATTACAACGCTAAACTGTCTTTCTTCCAGTTAAAGCCTCCATTCTCTCTCATATTGTCCTTGTTGTCGTCTGACTCTTCCCTTTGCCTTGGCATGTTCCAGTGATGTTAGCTGCCAGGGCTGTTACTTTGATTGATATGTATGAGGAATGGATCAGATTGGATGCAGAATGACAGAGAAAGCACTGATGGACCACTTGCGCAGAGAGCTGCACCCTGAGGAGAATCTTCAAGTCTCGTGTTTTTTGGATTATAAGGCGCACTTAAAATCCTCACATTTTCTCAAAAATTGATGGTGCACCTTATAATCCGGTGTGACTTATATATGGTTATATTTCTGCTTACTGAGTGATTTTATGTGGAATAATGTGCTCAAAAATCTTTTAAAATGTGTAAGTACGACCTTGGTAAGCAACAAAGCAGCTTCGCTCAATCGATATTCGGAGCATCACCGCACACTGTGTCACTACCTGATCAGACCCCTGAGCCACCAGCTAATCACACATTTTACCATCGGTTCCGCCGCTTCGTCCCACTGGCAGAAAGTGTCGGAATAGTAGGAATTTGCCACAAGAAATGTAGGCAATAGTACGCTAGACTATAAAGGATTAAAACGTTCATGGAGAGTCAGCGCAGAGTCCGCACAGCTTACAGTATGTGCACAGTACGCCTGACTATGTGGGAGCCTAGGTAGCCCGTGCCCAGAGTATGCGCTAGCAACCGTAAATCTAGTTAGTTAATTCAGTATAAAGGTTCAGTTTATTTTGGCCTTATGTTAGAAACAGGGTATAATCCAACTACTATCGTCCTGACAGAGATGGATAGCTCTTCCTCTCAGGAGAGAGCTGGGTTTGTGAAGGGGTGGAGTGATATATCACACTTGGGAAGAAAATTTAGTGTGCTTTAGAATCCGGTGCGCCTTATGGTCCGAAACATACAGTAACCAATTAGAGACCAGCATGAAGTCACATGGAAGCCAAAAGGGTGAGAGTATACATACAGACTTAACCGGCTGGCATCCCTCACCATTACACAACATGAAATAGACTTACACAGAAAATAACCTGAAATAAACCCAAAATGGGATGGGAAATAAATAAATTTATTTCATAATTATTATCTTTAATAATGATATGCATAATATATATATATATATATATATATATATATATATATATATATATATATATATATATATATATATATATATATATATATATATATGATCTAAAATGGGGTATTAAAGCGCGCCCCCTCTGCGCTCTAGGGTTTGGAGAGCGGGTTAGGAGCCAAAGCTTCAGGGTTAGCCACTGAGGCGTCAGAATGCAACGCTCTAGGGCTGGGGCGTCAAACATACGGCCCGCGGGCCGGTTCCGGCCCTCGAACAATTTAGTCCGGCCCGGTGGCTAAATGCATTATCATTATTCAAGAAAAAAAAAAAAAACGGTTTCAGTTTCCTGTCTGGCAATGTGGCAATAAGAATTGGTGTCTTAATGCCAAAAACAGCTCATCAGATTTGACTTTCACAAGTGGAGCAGTACGGCTTTTGCCATAATGCTCCGCTTGATTTATGAATATGAATAGTTTTATTATGATTCATGCGGGGAATATCTCAAATGATATGGACACTACAATGGGAAATTAGGAGAGGAAAGAAAAAACAAGAAGAACAAAAGAAAAGATGAAAGAAAGGAGATAAAAGGAAGAGAATGATAAAACAATTATTGAAAAAAACATGTACTTTGTTTAATTGAAAATCTGCAGTACCTATATTGTCCACGAGGGGCGCTGTGTTTTAATCAGAAGATGGAAGCACTGAGCTACAGATGTGGAAAATTGATTTTAAATCATTTCTTAATTTTTATCTGTTTGATGTATTTTGTCATGCAGGACAGTATTTTTAAGTTCCAAAAAATGTGAATAAATGTTTTTCAACATTGTACATTTACTGTGATCAGTTCTCATGCACAATGCACTTAAGTAAATGTTTAACTGAGTAAAGTATTGTTGAAATTGCACATACTTTGTTAAAAACGCTGAGGTTATTCATAATATATTGTGTAAAAGTGAAATTCATTTAATATAAAAATCAACAAGTCCACTTTTTTTAGTTCTATTTAATCTTGCAATGAGTTTACTCGTGTGGCCCTCTTGAGATCAGATTAAGCTGTATGCGGCCCCTCAACCAAAATGAGTTTGACACCCCTGCTCTAGGGAGTCTAAATCAGCATATTAGCCAGTCATCGTCACTGGTTAGGAAATTTTGGATCCCTGAAACCACGTTCCCTCCTAATTCTGCCATTTGCAAGATCTTCCAGCAGTGCCAATGCATCCACTGTGCAGCATTACACAGAGGGGTGACCACTGTGTTTACCGTTTACAGCACTTAAAGTAATTGCCTCACACCTTGTCACATTTTATGCGTTAATCTGTGGGACACATCACCTTGGTGATCATCTAGAAAGGAACGTGATGGAGAAAACCCTGATGAAATGTTGTGCAGACTGATTTAAGGTTTAAGTTGGCTCATGGGCCTTTTTTTATATATTTGAAAGGCCCTTATGCATAGTTATGGCTCAGCAGTGCAAGCATGAATAACAGTGGGGTTTTGAATGAAGTTGATCTAGTCTGATATGGAGTGAAATTGACCGTCTCAGAGGAACAATAGCGGGTGTGGCTGTAATTCCCCACTTGTTTTTTCATATTTTACACCAAAGTGAGTCCTTTGATGTAAAGTGATGACCTTTTTGTGGGCTAGGGATTAGGTTTAGGTCAAGGGTGTCAATTAGGTTTATGTCAGGCTTAGGGGATAGGGTTAGGCCATAGGGAGGGCTGAAAATGAAATGAAGGTAGGTTTAGGGTTAGTACGTATTAAAACAAGGATGTGTGTGTGTGTGTGTGTGTGTGTGTGTGTGTGTGTGTGTGTGTGTGTGTGTGTGTGTGTGAGAGATTGTGGGCTTACGGCAGTGACTCTGGACAGCTCTCTGCACGTGCTGCGTAGGCCGCTCTGCAGAACGTCTCTCTGCTGGACCAGGCTTTGCGTGGCTGCTGTGTTGGAGCTGCTCTGCTCACCCAGCTCCTGGCTGGCTGAGAGCAGCGCCGTTTCCAGAGTGTGCTGTAACAAAACACAGGAGCCGTCCTTACTGCACACCTGAGACTGCTCCCAATGTGGAAAGGTGTGTTTGCGGCACCCAGGGCAGTACCTTCTCCCTGTGCAGCTGCTGCAGCTTCTCCTCCTGCATCCTCAGCACCTTGTCCTTCTCGCACAGTCTGCTCAGCTTGGTCTGACACGCACACAAACACGGGAATCAGGTGCACAGTTCACGATACCTGTTCAGCGTTTTACAGACAGCAAGGCTTTCTCACCTCTACATCGGCTTCGTCTGTGGTCTGAATTAAAGAGCTGTCTTTGAAATCTTCTGGATTGATCTGCGGGAGGAGAAACAATCAGAATAGGCCAGCAGGGGGCGCCAACAACCAATCTACTATGGTCACATGAAAGCCAGTTTCTCCTTCCTTTTGGAAATTGCAAAGATATTACTTAGATGCCTTTTTATGTTGTTAAGAGAAGTGATCTGCAGACTTATTCACACATCAACTAGTTGGCAGCTGATCAAGATTCGAACTTTCCAATAATTTACATATAATTTTAGCTTCTACTGTACTTTTAAAATTGAGAGGCAGAACCCATGAAAATGGGGTTACCAAGAAGGAATAATTAAGTATTATGAGGCCCATAGTGCATGTAGTGGATTATTCAGTGGCTTGTACATAAATGCTATTAAAACTAATCCTGAAGCTCAAAGACAGAGCTTACAGAGCCATAGAGCTGTCAGTTGAAACAACAACAACTCTGAAAATCATTTTAAAAAAGTTTATTTCATATGGAGCATACTGCTTTCCTTCCTGTCAGTTTCAGGAAATGTAAAGGAACAAATGGAAATGATGTCGAGGGGGAGTACAGAGGTAGACCATGGAAGATACCAAAACTCCAGGATGGATTATTGGAAGCATCATGGCTTGAAAGGGAAATAATATGAACACAAAACTAAAAGCAAATGAGCTGAAACAGAAAACAGTGTTTGCGTGGGAGCTGAGGAAGGAGGCAACTTTCCATTCATTGAGGCTAAATATCAGATAAACTGAAGAAAACAAGGATTTCAGTAAGATAAAGAGAAGCAGTCATGGCGGATTGGACAAATGTTTTGAGTGATGGATCGGTGATCGACACTGGAAGGAGACAATGCAGGACTGTTTGCTTAGTGAATTTCCAACCAAGCATGCAAAAACTACTGTAAAGACCCACAGCAGATTTCCACAGGCAGTGATGATATGGGGCCACATATCACAGGATGACATCCACATGACGGGCTCTAAAGGAGACACATGGCAAGGATCCATCCTGCAAAGATGCTCTTTTAACTGCTGCATGAAAAAGGGGGCGCTGATTGATGAAGGTGTTGTTTCACAGTGAGGTCTAGTGAGAAGGACTTCTGGTTGGACTCAGGAAAGCTCTGCTAAATTATTTGACAATACATGAATACAGAACTGGACCCCCACAAACCAGCCCATTAATATAGCCACTTTTGTGAATATATTATATATATCAATAATAATAATAGATGTAAATGCAATCAAAGAGGTACTGCAACTTCTAACTTTAGCAGAATCGTCCCTGCTAGTGTGAGCAAACCTCAATCTGTCTTTCATAATGTCTACGAATACCCTTTTTTCCTGAAAAATACATTTTCAACACAGCGAAAGGACCGAAAAATACAATTTTAGACAAACACATCTAAACATGTAAAGCAAGCATTTCCAAAATGTGTCTTAAACAACAAAAAAAACGGTGAATGAAGATAGGTGGAGGAGGGTCTGTGTGACAGAACAACATGTCCCATGCTCCAGTTTGGGTCATTTCCGGTAATGCCAACAAAGGAAAGCATCTGAAATGAGTCACAGACATCCTACTGTTGTGTCTGGGAAGGCTCCAGAAACTGGTGATGAATCGCTCACTGCGTCTATGTGGTGAAGCTGCAGCTTGATGGTGGGGAGGGATATGTGGATACACAACAACAGGGCAACCACAGCAAAGTTTTGGCTCGAGTCCGCTCCACTTCTAGTCATGTCGAGAAAATGGAGCTTTGCTGGGGGGGTACATTGAATTTCCAGGGCAAACTCAAGTTTACTCTAATGTGTTCAGATTAGAACTGAGAGATTGGTTGTTTCTTTGTAGAACTAACACAGCTGAATTGTTTTTAAGAGCTTTTCACTTTAATCAGTGGCGTCCAGCTCTTACTTTGCTGCTTCAATGTTTAACCTTGGAACTTCAGTAAAGAAACCAGTTGTGAAGCTAAAACTCCATGACAAGGTTGTGACCCAGCCAAAACTCTGTCGACAGACAGCTGGACGGCCTTTGTGCCGTTCAAGCCAGCACCTTCCAAAAAAGCTTACTTGCTGGTAGAGTTGCGGCCTTGGTGCCGAGTTCTCAATCATAGTGTGAATCATGAAGATAAGAGGCTCATTCTCCTTCGTCTAGCACCAGTGCCGGGAACAAGAGGATACAGTGGTGTAACAACACAGCCGGTAAGTGACACTACAAATATCAGACGGTGTTTAACCGATAACAAGCAAAACGGCTCAAAGCTAAGGCTTCATTGAAACAGCAGTCAATCGGCAATGAAATCATAATTATTTACCATACATTGGTGTAAGGAAATGTTTAACATGTCAACATGTATTTCTTAGCAGATCTATTTTTTAAAAGGGTCTGTTTACATGTAACTCTCAACAGACCTTGGTAACAACCCAAATAATCCACACATCCAAGCGTCTTAAGATGGGTAAAAGCAAAAAGCTCTCTCAAGATAATTTCCAGGTAGCACCTATTGGGCCAAATTTTCACAAGTCAAAGAAAAATTACAATTTTAGCGTAAAATAGCCGCAACCAGCTCTATGCAAGATTCCCCACAGAGGAGACTAACAAAATAATTCAGATGGGTTGTCTGACTCGAGAATCTCTCACATTAAGTTTCAGAGAGACCTGGAATGGCGTACCGCGAGCGAGCTATTTTTAGAAACCTAACATCACGATGACGTCACATCACGTGGTACGCAGTAGGGCAAGCTTGCATAGTCCGCCACTGTTTCGCTGTAAAAGAGACGTGCGTTACCCTTGGTTTTACTCTGTAAACAACTGCTTTTTTCAAATCTAAAACCATGGTTTTTAAACATTGTTGCTATGGAACGTGCAACAGCGACTCGAGTTACGCTGATCGGCCGCATATGAAGGATGTTTTCTTCAAGACTGCCAAGGAGAAATGTGTGCGCTGGGTACACCGGGGCGGTCAGCCTACACAACAGTTCAACCTGGAAAAAGTTACCAAATTCAAGTACATATGTAGCAAGCATTTTGTTGGAGGAAAGGGCCCAACCGAAGAACATCCTGACCCAATTCCAGCGACATGAAGTAGTGAACAGGTAAGAGTATTTTGGTGGCCGACATGTTAATATTAAAGCGCCTGCTACCATGATAGCATATAGGCTGTCATGGTAGCAGGCGCTAACATGATACCCTGCTACCAGGATAGCTTACTCAAAAACATTTCAAATGAGACAAACATTAAACATATACCGATCCCTGGACAGTGATTACAAACAAAAAAACGCCCGACGACGGCATGACCGCCACGCAAGAAAAAAAAAACAAAGCTTACCCTTTGATCAACTCGGCCCGTTTTCCGTTTTTTTAAGCCCTCGACACTCAAGCCATCGTTTGAGCTGAAGGTTGGTGTGTTCTTCGACAGTTCAACCAGTAATCCGTGCGCCTGGGACATCGTCTTGGGAAAGTTTAACGCCTGTAAAGTCGGTCATATCGCTGTTTCTGTTGCATGTGTAATAGCTGGTTGCTACGGGCGTTCTCTACCTGTATGCCCTACCTAAGTGGCAAATAGGGGCGTTGCTCTTGAGTCGGTGACGTCACGTGCGCGGTACGCCATTAGGAGGAACAGTCGTTCAATGAAAACAGTAAGTGAGGAGATGTAACCACCTTCCTAGATGTTCACCATCGAAGAAAAAGCACATGGGAGCTCATGTCAGTGTTGCTATAGAACATTTGGACAAGCCAGTGAGAATAGAGTCTGGTCAGATGAGGACGCACGTCATCCCCAAACCACCACAACAATGTTTGGAGGGGAAATCATCATGGTGTGGGTCTGACTTCCAGCATATGGCAACAACAGACTTCAAATATATAAAAGAAGGAAGAATGAAGAAATGTACCCGGC